>NC_091543.1:25835000-26141250 GCF_030788295.1 Drosophila virilis | reverse complement strand
GTGTATACATATGTGTGTGCATACAGGCAAAAGTACAGACAATGTCTCGGAGTTGTGCTTTGTGCAAGCCGTTTGAAAGCTTTGCGCAAGCTCGGCTTGAGCTTTAACTCGCTCTTTCGAGTGAGGTTTGGTTTTGAAAGCTTTAATGCGACCCTTACAGTTAGCTCTTCAAGCAGCATGCACAGGTTCAACACCTGCGCCCCACACACACACACACACATACGCTTTTCCATGTGACTCACAATGCGTTGAAAAATCAGCAACAGCGGCAAGGGAAGGGGTCTTGTTTGACTGTGTGCGTGCGTGCGTGTGTGTGTGTGTGTGTGTGTGTGTTTGGGGTGCTTCGAATTGAATTGCAGTGTAGCTGTTGTTCTTGTTGTTGCTGTTGTTGTTGTTGTGGTGTTACGCGCGTATTATAATGCGACAGTAACCATGGAGCCGCAAGCTCACCTTTAAGGCGATAAGATAAAGCTGCCGCCTGGCACAGATTAGATATTAGCCGCCTATGAGTTCCCAGACCAAGCATGAGTTGGCCGAGTCGCCGAAGCCAGTGACATTATCTCCAAGACTGGCAACCAGTCAAATAGAGCAAAGCGTCGAGGTTTGAGACACGTTTCCAAAGAACACACATGTATATATATATATATATATATATATATATATATATGTATATGTATATAGATATTTACCAGTTAAATGCGACGCGAAGTGATTTATTTATTATTATTATTATGAATTTATTTTTTGTTTTGTAATTTGCATTCAGAAGTTGCGACGTCACGTTTTCCGTTTTTCATATTTTCATCTTCAGCTGAGTGTGTGTGTGTGTGTGTGTGTGTGTGTGTGTGTGTATCTGCTGTGATGTTTACGAATGGGCGTGATTTCATTCTAACAAATTCGATTCTATGTATTTTTAATTTTAGTCCAAGGTTTGAAACAACAACAACAACAACAACAGCAACAACTGCCGACAACTATAAACGTAATCAAAGCAACAAAGAAGCGCACAACGCAAAAACAAAGTCTTCAACTCAGAGCGACAGAGAGAGGACCAGAGAGAGAGAGAGAGAGAGAGTACTAAACAGAGAGTGCAAGTGAAAGGCAAGAGACAGAGCGTGGGAGAGTCAGATCAACGCGCACAGAGCTACATATAGAGACGCAGGAGAGCAGGAGAGCAGACGCAGGCAGCTGCTGTAGCTTGGCCAATACAAAAAATTACGCATACGCCGCGTGAAGCGCAATCACAGCCAAGAAGTAAAAATATAAAACACAATTCAAGCAGAAAAACAAAAAGAAAAACACAGAAAAAAAAAAAAGAAAAAAAGATTAATTATAATATAAAGCGCTCGGCACTGACTCAACCCCAGCACGCCAGCCGCCGCGCCACGCCACGCCCCGCAACGAACCGCACCGCCCGCACAAACTCTCATCAATGGTGTTGGCTATCAATATCGCAAAAAACAATCAAAGATAGTTTCGGCAATTCTTTAACCGTGTGCCAAGTGTCCAAACAACTGGAACATCTCAGCAACAACAACAACAACAACAACAACAACAACAACAACGAGAACAACGAGAACAACAACAGGAGGAACAGGCAACCACAGCCTCAGAGCCACCGTGCAAGCAGCATTGGTGGTGCAATTTTCAAACTGTAGCCGGCTAGAAACTCAGGTGAGGTGCAATTACTTTAAAGCATGCAGAATTTCCGGTGGCTAATCTAATTCAATTCGTAAACGTTTGTATTTTGAGCCTAAGATAGAGCAGTGCAGACTATATTGTAGAGTATGAAGCTACAAACAAACAAATTGAAGAGTTTGTACAGTAAACATTTGTATTTTGGAGACCTTGGAGAGTTGGTGGCAAAAATTGTAATTTCATTTTGTAGACATTTGTATTGTGAGCATAATGCAGATCGGTGTAGACTATATAATATTTATTTTCTAAACATCAAAAGCTTGGAGAGAGTTTGTTGGTTGATAGGCGTTATGGAGACCTTGGTGGGTTTGGAGAGTTATTATGGCTTAATGTTGTGATCTATGTGAGCTCTTGAGCTCTTGTGAGTTCTAAGAGCAAATGAATTTTGGAGAGTTTGGAGATTTTAGCGGGTTCTTTGAAGTGAGCCTTTTAGACAGGAATTCAAATGAAATTGTCGCTTGCCTTTAACGTCGGTTCATGAACCAGGTTTTTCACATCCCTGAACCCGGGCTTCTAAACTAATCTTTCAAGAGCTTGAGCAGCCTTGAGCTAGATTTTCTTAAGTGAGATTCGGGCCTTAAGTTAATCTTTAACAAAATTGTAAAACATGTTCTTCTCTAAAACCGTGTGCGTAAGTTGCTTAGCAAAGCTAACAGAAAAAAAGTGTTGGAAAATATTCCAAACAAATAATCATTACACCCCAAAAGGAGAGAGAGAGAGCGCAGGAGAGAGAGTTTGGTAAGGAGATTGGGTGCTGCAAATAGTTAAAGAAATGTTTCTAATTTTACGTACAATCGGTTCGAACCTCATTATTATCAGCTGCTTAACTGCTCGGTACTTCAACAGCTCATCAGGCGCACGCACACACACAGCGATACACAGATATACACAGATATAGGGGCAACACTCGTGACCAAGGCCCTGTCAGTTGCTAGTTTCGGCCAGTCTTATCAAAGAGCCAACAAACAGTTAGAACTTAAAACTTGCTCAACCCACAGTCCGGGTACAAATTAATATTGTGCGTCTGTGTGTGTCTGTGTGTGTTTGTGTGTGTTAGAGATGGGCAAGTCGTGACACGAGATGTGTGCGTGAGCGCATATGCAACAGATCGCTTTTAAGCAGGATTTCCCAAAAAAGTATCTTTTTTTAAACTTTACTGTGCATAAAAATCAAAGGCTATATCCATAAGTCATATAAGTAGATGGGCTCGATCAAGATTGTGTTGTGGGAATGGGGCAAAAGATTTCGTGTTCAGCTTTAATAACTACTATGTTATATCGAATAAACAAGTAAACCTATCTAATATATCCGAACAAGTTATTAGCAAGCATTAATATAAGCTGATAGCAAAATGTAGTAAAAGAGAACATATAGTACATTTCTTGTCCATATATGATATCATGCTCTAATATATTGTCACGCGGCCATTTCCAATATCAGAGCTCTACAAATAGAATCAAGCGACTGTTTGGGCAACAGTCACAGCAGCAGAAATATGCCCCCAAAACCCGCCCCAGCACTTGGGCTCACTTTTATCAGCGGCTTATCAGTAAATAATTCCACCTGTTGTGTGCAGTTGAGGCGTCCAATGAGGTACGGATTGAGGGGTTGGGGACAATAATGGAGCGAGTTTTTGGGGAAAAGGGGTCGCACTGTGGAGCAATGCCCAAGTGTGTCTCTCTGTATGTGTATGCGTGTGTGTGTGTGTGTGTGTGTGTGTGTGTGTGTGTGTGTGTAGAAGTGCAGATAAATTCAGTCAGGTGTCGTTTTGAGACTTGTGCCTTAAGTTCGAGCAAGCAAAGCACCGCTTATGTAGACTTACACACACACACACACACACACACACAGGCACACACATCTGTAGATACTTTTGTATCTTTTGTGAGCCACCGGCGCTGCCTGCAGCTTTTACACATATGTACATAGACTTAAGTATCTTGTAGTGCTGCTTGAAGTAAAAATTTTTGCTGCTGTGTTTGCATTGCTCAGCAGAAAGCCGTTGCCTGGCCGCGACCAGTGGCCCATTGTCAATGGATTTTTATAGATAACAGGCACTAACACACACACACACACACACACACACACACACACACACACACACACTCACACACACACGGACACTCACATAAACACTGACTCTGATTCAGTTGGGTTTCTTTTTTAATCTTATCTTAAAACTTGAGTCGACATCGTTTGCCATACCAACGCCGACGCTTTGTAACTCACTCACACACACACACACACACATGCTCCAATACAGTACTCGATAACTTGCCGATGCTCGAGCATCTAGACATGGTAAAAGGAGCAACGCTTTTTTAATCCTTTGATTCGGTATAAAGTTTTTTTTATTTCGCCACAAATTCTAATACAAACTTACAACATCCTCCAGTTAGGATGAAATTAAGATAATAGTGGGAATTTAAGCCCCAGTATATTTTTGAGAATACACTCACGAACTAAGCGTATAAAGTAAAAAGGATTCTTACAAAATTAAATTGTACAAATTACGAAAAACCTAAAACTCTGGTCTGGAGGTTAAGTTCAGATAATTATGAAATACAAGGGAAATTCAAAGAAATCTGTTAACAGAAAAAACAGCCACAAACATGGTCTATGTAAAGCTTTTCTGCGATCGCATATTCTGCATTCCCATGGGACATGCATGTATTAACTGTATATATGTGCATATATGCAATGCATGTGTATACATATATGTATGCATGTATAGCTTGATACCCTCTTTGCATAAGAAGCGTAAAATGGGGCATAATGACTTTGAGCAAATGTACGTAACAGGCAGCTTGCTTCCTGAAGTACTATGAAGTATGAACATACATGTTTACATATGTACATGTAATACGATGTTCTATGGTATGTGGAAATCGCATGCGGCATGTTTTCCTACATAGATAGGCCTGTGCATGCGTATGTATGTACATATATAAAAGTGCATATTAATAGTTTGGCGCTGTGCATAGGGTATTTTTGACTTCAGTTTATTTTCATTTTTTTTCATCTCTGTTTACATCCATGCTTGTGTTGTTGCTATTTTTGCTGGTGCGAGCGCGACCCACGTCAGTCTTCAGTTGCTCTTCGTTTTGAGCTTCGTACGGTCTTCGGTTGCCATTGCTCTGCTGGCGTCGCTGCCGCCGTCAACCCTTACTTTGTTGCTGCTGCGCTTAAAACGATTTTTTACTGTTGTAGGCGTAGGGGGGCGTTTGGGCGGATGTCAAAACACCAACTTGACGCTGAAGTTGCACTCGTTTAGGTGTATGTGTGTGTGTGTGTGTGTGTGTGTGTGTGTGTGTGTGTATGCATTTATTTATAAACTGAGCTCATTGTTTGCCCCACACGCGGCTTTGACTCGCTCTTTGCGAGCACGCTTCTGTGCATGCATGTATGTGTGTGAGTGTGTCTCAGTCTGAGTCTCCTGTGCCGCAGTGCTGGCAAGCGCGGCCTCTTAAACAGTTGTGTCACGCCGCGCGCGCTCTCCCTTACTCTCTCTCTTTCTCTCTCTCTCTCTCTCTCTCTCGCTCGCACACAGCCTACAATGCTGTGCTCTCCCGCTCACACATGCGCGTGTCGTCGTCGTCGTCGTCGCTGCGTTTCGTTGCGGGGTTGTTGTTGTAAACTCGGTTTCAAGCTTTAATTACGTCTCATACACACACACACACACATACACACAGCTGTGAGGGCAAACAGACGGACTCATTCAGCCTCAGCCCCAGCTGTGTGGCTGTGTGTGTGTGTGTGTGTGTGTACGTTCTATGCGGGGCCTTCAGGGGGCGCTGCGACGCAGTTGTTAAATTGTTGTTGCTTGTTGGCCTGCGCGGTATTCCTATTTTTGTTTGCCCGTCGGTTGACGTCGCTCTTGTTGTTGTTGGTGTTGTTGCCCAACGGTACTTCTGAGCGCCAGCCATTATTTGCTCGAATTTAGTCAAGCTTTGTGCTTCGTTGCTGCCGCTCGCGAAGTTGTCGCGCTGTCGTCGTCGCCGTCGTCGTCATCGTCCCGTTGTTGCACCCAAAAAAAAAAAAAAAGTAATAATAATTAAATAGAAACCATCCAGTCGAGCCAACCACCCAACCACATTCGGACGCTGCCGTTTTTTGTGCTTTTTGCGCCATATTCCTCGCTCGTTTTTTTTTTTTTTTTCTGTGAGTGTGTGGGTGTGCGTATACTTTTTGCCGGCTTTAGCGCGGCCTCAAAACGTGAGTACATTTAATACGCGGTCTCTCACGCGCTCCCTCTTTCTCTTTGATTACATACAAAGCGCGCGCGTGTGAGTGTGTGTGTGTGTGTGTGTGTGTGTGTGTGTGTGTGTGTGTTGGCGCCCTAATCTCCAATTTGAGATTAGATATTAAGTTTGCTTTACATTATTGTTTTGGTCTGGGCCTGCATTCTGTTTTATATATACATATGTATATATATATATATATATATACACACGCGCATGCATATTTTGCCATGCCTGCATTTAGTTATACAGCTGAGCTTTGAAAGCTGCGCTCAAGCATGCCACTTTGCGCAGCTTAAAGCTTTGAGTTAAGCTCAAAGTTTATGGCGATTTTAACCCCTGAGTGGCGTACTTATCATAAGGCTATGCAAAGTTGCTCAAATCGATAAAAAGCTTTGGCGCTTATCAATTAAAAACAAAAGAAAAAAATATAAATAAAAAATACAAAAAAACAAGAGAAACAACTTAGCCAGTAAATGACCAAATTTCCACCGCTCACTAAATTGGCACGCAAAACCACATTCGTCGAGGATTTCGTGGAAGTTCACGTTGCGAGCTATCAGGGTGGAGGGGGCGGTGCGCAAAGCGCAAAGCTCGGAGCTAGCTGCTGCCGGGCCTGGTCGTTAGCTGCGTCGCCAGCTTATCATACACACACACACACACACACACACACACACACGCACACATTGGGCCAGGCCATATGCATGCTGTGTGTTTGCGTGTGTGTCTCCCAGAAGCGCATGAGTATGCATATATATATATATATGTATATGCGTTATCAATAATCGGTTTGTCGTAAGTGTGTGAAAGAGTTAAACGTTAAATTTGTTGTCAATTGTTTTTTCCCTATTCTTTTGTTTAGCTTAAATATTTAAAGAATTGCGCGTCTAAAAGCTAGGTGAATTGATTGGGTTGCGAAAGCAAGTCTTCAGGCTATAGAAATAAATGAGAAATCGCTCTATTTTAATTACCCTCAAATCTTCTCTTCTTTTATTTCTCTCACACTCTCTCTTTCTCTCTCCCTCTGTCTGTACTCTCTTATAATTGATTCAGTTCTCTCTTACTCTCAGCCCACTCCCGTGCGTTATCGCACCCTCTCTCTCTCTCTCTCTCGCTCTCTGTTACCCATGCTCACACGCAACCTAAGCGATCTCTCTCTTACTCACATTTCTAATCTCCCTTTCTTTTTTGCCCCTTTATCGCCTTCCTCTGCGATTTTCATGAATTCCAGTTAGGTCTTGATATATGCAATTATTAGTGGTATCTATTGATCAATGTTATATATTCATTCCATTTCCTTTTCTCTTCCCCTCTATCTCTATCTTTCTCTCACTTTTACACTCTCTTGGATGTATTTGTTCAGTTTTTCAGAATGCTTAACCGTTTAGTAATACTTTTCATATTCTTTTGATCAGCTTCAAGACGTCTTGCAAACGGCTGAAAATGGAAAAGACTCCCCGGTATACACAGCGGGAGCGCAACATGGTGCTCGGGTATGCGGCCCAGTACAAGGATGTGATTGAGAATAAGCGCACAGACGCCGAGTCCAATCGGAAAAAGGATGAGGTCTGGCTGCAGATAGCCAAAGAGTTCAACTCGAAGGTCTATCATCAGCGCAGTGCCAAGCAGCTGCGACAGCTCTACAAGAACATGAAGCTGCTGCTAAAAAAGGATCTGTGCGGCGAGGACAAGGGCAATCGCTCATTTATGGATCTGCTCAACACGCTCTCGCAACAGGAGTCCGTGGCGCAGTACATAGCCGAACAAATGTCACCGGATGGCGCCGGAAGTCAAGCGACCGGAAATGGTCGCCATTTAGCCGATGACTACGAAGATTCAAAGGTATGTACCTTAAAATTTAAATGGAAGCAACTTTCTTTTTCAAAACAAATGCCTTGGCTGACTAGAGTTTGGATGAGTCTAGATGTTTTTTTTTTTTGTTGAATTAGACAATATTTCTAATCTGAGATGCCTGACATCATAAAGTGGCTTTCCTATAGAGCACATTGCCTTTCGTGTTTTCCAACACTGCAGCATCATAAGTCACTTTAAAGCCGCAAGAGAAATTTAGACTTGCAACGGCTAAATATTTTCTTTAGGCTTCATTACATTCCAAACTAAGGCAAATTTTGCATTACCCAGTTTTTCTCAAAATGACTAAATACTCACAATATTGGCAGTTGCAAAGCATGCTTACCAACACTAGAACATTAAAAATGAACATTTCCCTCAAGAGCTAATTGCTCGAATAACTGGCCCAGATACTTAATCTGCCCAGCCGAGATGCCTCTTGATTATAAAACTGTTTTTTTCCTTTTGCCTGGATCTAATTGTTTTACATTATTCTGCTGTTGGCCAACACTTGCAGCAGTTGTCAACGATTTTTTAGTGTTGCAAAACTTGTGCCGGAAACAACTTTTTAAACATTTTCTCGTTGTGTGTCTGTTTTTTTTTTTTTTTTATTGTTGTGGAAATAGTTGCCCATGTACGAAGGAATGGACACAGATGTCATACTGATCAAATCGGAGACAATTAGCGATAATGAGCAGACAGAGAACGGCATTGACTGCATGGATGATGATGACGATGACGATTGCCCCAGTCCAAAGGCGCCCGAAGTGTGTCTGGAGGAGGAGGACGAGGTGCTATTCGCCACAGATCTGCGCCAGCTGCAACAGCAAAGCGCCGGCGTCTCCATGGCCAGCAGAGACTTGGTCAATGGCGGCAGCAGTATGTGCAACAACAACAACAACAGCGATCCGTTACCGCGTGCGTCTAGCTCACCCGTGGGCTCCACCAAGACCTCCATCTCATCCGCAGGCAGTTATATGTCTGGGGGCGTGCCAAAGGCAGAAATAATGCTCTCAAGTGTGGGCAACATACGCGTTGGCGCCTTTGCCAGCATTAACAAGACCCTGCAGAATGGCAACATGAACAGCAGCAGCAACAACAACAACAACAACAACAGTTGCAACAATAACAACAACACCAATAACAGCATCAGCAGCAACAACAACAACAACAACAGCAATGGACTACAGCTTACGGCGGAGCAAATGGAGCAGCACCTGCTGCTTAACGGCTTAGGTCTGTCGGCGGTGCAGCATCCACCGGCGCACACGCTGCAGGCGGCAATCAATGCGGCAACGAGCGGCGTTGGCAGCTCGCGGCATGCAACGCAAACGTTGCAGCTGCCGCGTTTGGCGCGGGGTCATACAGTGGAAAGAGGTGCATCGGCAGCGGCAACAGCAGTCGCCGCTGCAGCCGCTGCCGCCGCCGCTGCTGCCACAAATGGAACAAACCAAACGGGCGGCGTTCAGCTGCTGCTCAATGGACACCAGAGCCGGGATAAGGCGCAGGCGCATCAGCATCTCCAGCAGAGCAGCGGCCTCAGCGTTGCCGCCGGCAGCTTTAATGGCTACAATGGACTCGGAGTTAGCAACATAAACACCATTAATTGTGCCTCCGCCGCCGCCGCCGCCGCCAACAGCAGCAGCAGCAACAACAACAACAATCTTAACCTTAACCTTAACAGCAGCAACAACAACCTGAACAACAGTAACAACAACAACAACAACAACAACAACAACCTGAACAGCAGCAATAGCAGCAACGGCTCCCGCGGCCAGCACAATGAGTACATGATGTCACTGGCGCTGGAGGAGCGCAAGCTTAAGATTGAGCTGCTCAATGTACAGATCGAGTATTGGCAAACGTTAACCAAAAAACTGGACTCACAGTCCGGCCACTATCCCAATCCGGCGTGCCTCTGCCATTTTCCAGGCAACAGTGTCATGGGCGTGGGCGCCAGCGTGGGCGTCGGCGGCGCGGCCAGCACAGCCGCAGCGAGTGTGTTGCAAACGCAGTCAAGCAGCAGCTAGTCCGAAGCGAACGATGGCGGTGACGACGATGACGACGACGACGACGACGACGGTGGCGGCGGCGATAATGATGACGACGACGATCAAGGCGCCACTGGCCTGCTGAAAATCGATGTCGATGATGAGCCTGGGCGTGTCGACAGCAGCAGCAGCAGCAGCAGCGGTGGCGACAGCGACATCATTTCCATCGTAGACATTGACGATGATGAGGACGAGGACGAGAATCAGGAGGAGGATGTGATGGAACTGCAAGTGGAGCTGGAGCAAAGCAAGACCAGCATAACGGACCTAACGCTGCACGAAGAGTATGACTCACAGGATGCCTTGGTCAAGGATGTGGGCGTTGTGGGCGGCCTATCGCCAACACCGTCACAATCCGCGCCGTCGCCACCGCCATTATCGCAGCCGCCAGCGAAGCGCGTCAAGCGCCACATTGCGGTGCTGCCGCCAGCAGCTGCCTCAGCGCTGCTGCTGCAGTTGGCGCAGCAGCAGCAGCAGCAACAGCAGCAACAGCAGCAGCAGCAGCAACAGTCGCCCCCCACGTGAGGCTGTCAAAGCAATTAGCTAGTCCTAGATACTTGTTGTTCTGAACACGTTTAGTTTAGGCCATGTTTATGATTGTCGCCGTTCATTTTTTTTTTTTTTGTTTGTTTTTTTTATATTTTTTATTTACGATTTGCCATTTTTATGTTAACCAAATTAGCAACTAATATACAATTAATTATTATTATGATTACCTATTATTAACGTAATGCTATTATTTATATTTATTTATGTCTAGTTTTGTGTGCCAAACAAAGAAGCCAAGATGCAAGTGACTGAAGTGCATGTGCATTCATTTAATTTTTTTATTATTATAATATTAGTTTTGCAAACCAAATCTTATTTGCCATTTAACGAAATGCTTGCCAAAATTTAATTTTAAGCATTAATTTATTGCTTAAAGCCAAGCCTATCCCCGCCTGCTATTATTTATTATTTATATGTTTTGTTAAACATACATTTTATTTTTTTTTTTTTTAGTTTATACAAGTATATAAATTTATCGTTTAAGTTTTTTTTTAGCTGCAAACCAAAAGAAAATGCAACGAAAGGCCCAAAAAACTGTTCATTTGTCACTGTAAATTTTACCTTAAATTACATAACATAATAAGTTGTCATGTAAAAAAAAAAAAAAACAAACACAAACAAACAAATTACAAAAACTGTACAAATGTGGTTCCTAATCTAGTCCTTAAAAACAAAACAAAACAAAAAAATCTAAGAAACTGTTTAAAAAAAAAGAAAAAAATTTTATTGTTATGCATATAGCACAACTTGTGTATTTATTTTTTTTTTTCTAAAAAATATACTTATATATAAACGCAAAGCCCCCAGTCCCTAAACCATCCAAAGAACTGTAGCTAATTTTAATGTACTTAAAAAAAAAAAAAACTGAGGCACCCAAATCCAGATACAGAAATATATAGTTTTGGATAGCAATTTGCTAGTCGCCGCTGCGTAACTGTATTCTTTAGTCTAGCATACACAAGAAAAGTTTAAAATACAAAATGTTTAAAAATGCTATTAAGTTATGTATTTGCATACTGTAGTAATATATATACAAAAAAAAATATGTGTAAAAATTATGCCTAACTGTAACCACAATTTACATAAAAAGAAAAAAAAAAGAAGAACATTTATACAATTTTTGTAAACAAAACAAATTAATAAAAACCCCAGTGAATTTATTTGGTGGCCTAGTTAAACGTTAAAAATATGTGTTAAAAATAAATAAGTTAAAAGACGGCAACTATGCGGGAATATTCAAGTCAATTTGGGCGGGCAAAACTATCAGGCTGTGGCAACACTAGGTGAGTGCTGCCAGATCGCTTTAAGTAAATAATCGAAAATTCAATTATAATGCCTAGACATCGATAGTTGGCAGCTCCTATTTATTCGTCTCGAAGCGTTGCCGATAGTTCCACACTATTCGATATTCAGCGTGAAGTGGTAGTGCTACAGCACGAAATTCGATAGTCGAGCTGCCATTGCGTTATCGCACCGTTTAAGCTCTTATATGAAATAAACTACACAATAAAGTTAAGCTAAGCCAACGTTAATGAAATCCTTGTAAAAGCCACGTTCCACAGATAGCACCTTTTCTCTTTTCGTTGAGAGTAGTAATTGAGACTAAAACAAACCAGCATATGTACACAATTTAAATTGGCGCGCTGACACGCTAGCAATTTGTCATCGCAGTCCAACAAAAACAATTGCAACAACTAGTTATCGATGACGAGCTGCGCGAGCTCTTCATCTATATATATATATATATATATATTTGTGTATGTATGAGCAGTGTTTTTATTTAACTTTTTACGCGTTTAAAAATCGCAAGTTGCATTGTTTAGTGAAACCGTCAACTGACAATGATATACGTTGCAGCACATGCCAGTTAAAAGTAAGTCGAAGGGGCGATAAACATTTAATTTTGGCCAAACTGCGTGCGTGGATGCGTTTCGGATACCATAAACAGAAACAACAATCTGCAACAGCAACAAACACTCCGGCATTGGATAACAATCAGTTTGTAGCTACGTTTGGCTTAACACACTTAACAATTAATTCGTCTCGCTGAAAAGAATCTAAGCGAAGCTATTAAAGTGTCAATAAAAGCAAAAACGACAACAACAATACGATACTGTCAAAGGTGTTGGCGCGGGGGTGGCGGACGGACGGCCGACAACAATCAAAAGTATGAGTAATACCGTAGAAAGTAACGGCAATAGACGCACCGTTGATTGGCAACGCTTTGGTCTTGGTGGCGACGATGAAGGCGAGATAACGGTAGCCAGCTTTCGCCAACGAAGCAACAACAACACTGGTGGCTTCGTGGATCTGGGCAATGAGTATACGTACGCGGCCGGCGGACATCATGCGTCGGGCGCCAATGAAATCTTTGCCGGAGAGCAAGGCGACAAACCCTGGTAGGTAAATCCATAGAATTCGCCGCCTAATAATTCGTGACTGTTGCCAACGCTCAACAGGTGGCGCTCGAATTTCTTCATCTCGCAGCCGGTGCTATTTGGCACATGGGATGGCGTCTTTACCTCTTGCCTGATTAATGTATTTGGCGTTATCGTGTTCCTGCGCTCCGGCTGGATTGTGGCCCAGGCAGGCATCATCAATGCTGTGCTCATCATATTCTGCACTGTGGTCATTGCCTTGGTCAGCGTGCTCTCGGCCATTGGCATTTGTGAGAGATGTCGCGTGGAGAGCGGCGGTGTTTATTTTCTTATAGCACACACGCTAGGCTCCCGCTTTGGCGGTGCTCTCGGCTTACTCTACTGTTTTGGTCAGGCCGTTGGCTGTGCCCTCAACGTGATGGGTTTTGGCGAATCGATGGCAGGTCTGGTGGGACTCGAGGGCAACAAGTGGGCCATACGTGGCTTCGCGACTGCCGCCGTTCTACTGCTCGGCTGCATCAATGTGGCTGGCGTCAAGTGGGTCATTAAGCTGCAGTTTATACTGCTGATGGTATTGCTTATATCGGCGTTAGATTTCATGGTTGGCAGCTTTGTGGGCGAGGATCCAGGTAGGTGTTTATTAAACGAGCCTTTTGCTTCTTGAATGACAATCGGATCCATTACAGACAATGACTTCGATGGCTGGATGAGCGGAAATTTTGTGGAGAACCTATGGCCAAAATATGAAGATGGATATTCATGGTTTCGAGTCTTTGGAGTCTTCTTTCCAACCGTCACTGGCGTCTTATCCGGCATCAATATGAGCGGCGATCTGCGCGCTCCATCCACAGACATTCCTAATGGCACGCTGGCAGCATTTGGCACTTCGTTAGTCATATTCAACGATCGATTCCATAGCTGTTTGATTCCATCTCTGCCATTTACTTTTTTGCAGCACATTTCTGTATTTAGTGTTTGTGCTATTTTTGGGTGCCACATGCAAGCGTGCCACATTATACACTGACTTCATGATCTCTGTGAAGGTTTCGGCCGTTCACTTTCTGCTGCTGGCGGGCATCTATGTGTCCAGCATGTCCTCCTGTCTGGGTGCCATGTACGGCACACCGCGCGTCCTGCAGAGCATTGCCAAGGAGAACGTAATACCTGGTATTGATGCACTAGGCAAGGGTGTAAGTACATAGACACGCCGCACTTTCTTTCTCTATTTCTATGTCGCCCTCTCTCTTTCTATTCTAATTCACACAGCGCGGCCCCAATAAAGTGCCACTGTACGCAATGGCCGTAGTGGCTTTGGTCACGGTCACCTTTATTATCGTAGGCGACATTAACTTTCTGGCGCCCATTGTAACAATGCCATTCCTAATGACGTACGCTTGCATAGACTACGCGTACTTTGCACTGGCTCAAACCTTTGACATACAGGAGCAGCGCGAGGAACGTTTTCGTATACAAGCTTCCAGTCCAAGCTATGAGACGCGTCGCTACGGCAGCGTATCAGATGGTGGCAATGATCTGGATTTGCTCTTTCCAGATCGGGTGCGCCACAAGAACCTTCAAAGTCCACAAAACTCACCAATGCATCAGGCGCAAGCATTGCCATCAGTGCCTGTAGAGAACATTGTAAATTTCGATGCGCCAGCGCCCAGCACTTCATCTAGGCAAGAAACGGCAGCAATGACGGACAGCACTGGCGTGGTTGTCGAACAGTCGACAGCACAGGCTAGCAGCGAAGTGGAGGATGAGAATGAGCCCATTGCTCCGATTCGTCCGCCTATACATTCTAAGACGAAAAACTGGTACTCTGGCTTCTGCAATCGTTGGGCCTCGTTGCTGGGCGTAAGTAGTAATAGATATACTTATAGAGCTCTAACTCAAGCTTCTCTTTTACGTGCAGGCGCTCACCAAACTGCTGGTTATGCTGTTGGTGAATTGGTATTATGCCTTAACTTGTTTTTTGGTCGTATTCGTTGTTTGGTTCTATGTGGGCACAGCTAATCCCGCCGTCAAGCCTGGCCTGACTGCAGAGTTCAACTTTTTTGGCTGGCTCAAGAGCGTCATCTTTCGTTGCTTTGGGTAAGCAATGTTTTTATCAATTTAACTTCCGTTTAACTACAACTAGCTTTTGCTTTCTTCGATTATGCAGAAAACGCATGCACGAGTACGAACAAATTGTGGTGACGCCCTCTTGCCCGGGCGTCGATCTGTCGCCGACACAACTGAATGAGCAGAACGAGGACTTTAGACCGCGTCCCAATTACCATCATTCTTCGGTAATAGAAGGTCGGCTGATAGATGATATCTAGACTTTTGGCCATGGGCCGTAAACAGTGGGAACATGGGTTATGGGGAGACGCGGCGAGCAATATTTTGAGTGCATTTTGCTAATACTAAACCATATAAATTATAACGTACATTTGTAAAGTGCAACGCTAAGGATAATTATGTTTAATCCAGCACATGTATTTAGAAGCGATCTTCCCACAGACACTCAAAAATCTAACCCAGCGCACATTGCAGCTTTAGCTAAATTTAAATTACTTGTGTACTAATTATTTAATAATGTAAGTTGAAGAATTTAACCTGCTTTTAATATGTTCCTTTCTTGTGTAAAGTCTTTTTGCTATTTTGCCATTGTTTAGTTCTATGGAAAGCCTGTAAAATTGTTGCTTAATAGATATGTTTCCGTACATTTTGTACCGTCTCAAAGCACATACATAGTTTATTTGAGGAAACATATGTGATACTGAGATAATAAGTAAAACAATCAAAAAAAAAAAAAAAAACAAAACAAAACAAGAAAACCAACCACAGCCCAAAACAAAACGAACACAAAAGAGTTTTGGAAATTTGGCGCGTTTGCATTCTATGATACCATAAAGAAATAAATTACGAATGAAACTTATTTGATTTAAATACCTTTGGTTAAAATATATGTATGTAAACTCACACACCACACACATACTCCAAAACCGCAAAAGCCACAAAATCAAAACCAGATTCAAGCCCAACACTTCATATGCAAATAAATAAGCAAAATCAATGTAAACACTATAAGTCATAATCTATTACCACAAATATCTGCAATTACTGCATTATATATACCATATTATAGGTATATAATCAAAGGTTTAAGTAAAACTATAACGAAAACCATATAAAACATTGCAGCGCGTTATATTTCAAAAATATACAAAGCGTTTTACTTTTGGACGTACATACTTATATAGCATAAATTTAATCTAGTTATACAAAAGGCAGATACAACATCCATGAACAAAACAAAATCGATGTATATGTAACAACAATATTAACTGAAATGTGTATTAAAAAGAAGTTTAATAAACAAAAATTACATTTTTATTATAATAAAATGAATTTCCTGAGCATGTAAGCACAGGAAATCTACTGCTGTTTCATCAACGATGTTCAGAGTATATTTTCGGAGCTCGCAAGGCTTCGTGTAGAGTAAGTGGCATGCAAAAAAAAGCTTTTCTTTAATGCATTTGACTTAAGATTTCAAAATTTAATTAGAGGCGCCAAAGATCGAATGGAAGTGTGCGTGAATAGATATCGACTGCTGTTGAAAATGAGTCGTGCAATACAATCGATATGCATTAACGGCAGCCCTGGAATGCGAGTATTGCAGCCCTATAACCTCAAAATTATTAAGCATAAAAGCAATACACGGTGCAGTTTTTATTTTCTTTCATATTTCTATAAAAACTGACCACTGCAAGTATATGAGGTTGCCCCGATAGCACCAGCCTGTCGCCATGAACACCCTAATGCGCCGAGCACTGCTGCTCATGCACTCGCGCACATATTGCATAAAACAATACGCCGTCGCCGGCACAGAAGCGGCTGCAAAAGGTGGGTAAACAGTGTTTAGTTAGCAGCTGGAGTGCTACTTTCTTGTATTTCTACAGGCAAACTCAACTATGAGGAGTTTATTGACAGCCGGCACCAGCAGGCGCAGCGCAGCATTGTGGTGCAGGTCAGCTCAGAAAAGTCATACCCAGAATTGTATAACTACTGCAGCAGATTCGGACACATTGTCACAGTACAACACTACTGCGTGCAGCATGAAGACGTGCTGCACTATATGCTGTTGGAATATGCCAGTGCCGGCGAGGCAACCGCTGCCATCACCTCAAGTGCGTACAATGCAGAGCTGAGCGGCAGCAGCAGTGGCAGTGGCAGTGGCTGTGGTGTGCCGGTGCGTTCACCGTTCCTGTGGTTTAGAGCAGCAACCGCTGGTGCGGGCCGGCGTGGCCAAGCCAAGCTAGCGGCCAATCACAAGGCGCTGCCGCTGAGTACAATTGATGGCACGCGGCCGCCGACCCATGATTACTTGCAGGAGCTGCTGCGCGGCGCCAATAGCATTGAGCAACAACTGCAACTGTTGTACGATCAGACGCGTTTAAATGATTTGGGCGTACGGATGCGCTTTTTGGCCGCGCTGCAAGTGCAAGAGTCCATCTCGGGCATGTTTCCGGATGCGCTGGCCCAGCCATTTGGCTCCTCGGTAAATGGTTTTGGCAAAATGGGTTGTGATTTGGATTTGATTTTGCGCTTCGATGGCAAAACAACAGCCAATGGCCTGGATAGCCAACGCGAGGCATCGCGTCTTATATATCATACCAAGGAGAACCTGAGCAATGGACGCTCGCAGACTCAACGACAAATGGAATGCATTGGCGATGTGCTGCATCTGTTTCTGCCCGGAGTCTGCCATGTTCGGCGCATTCTGCAGGCGCGTGTGCCCATTATCAAGTATCATCACGAGCATCTAGACTTGGAGGTGGATTTGTCCATGAGCAACCTGTGAGTAACAAACGATACTAATACAAACTATTCCTTTACATGGGGTAGACTTATAGTAGACATATAAGTACACATAAACATTCGTTGTCAGTGTCCACAGCCGAATAGACGCATCGGTCTTTCAGTCTCAAAACAATCTTGAATAGATTCAACTTTCTGCTGTAGGCAGAACTTTAAACGGATTCCCTTCTATCGGATAAAGTCATATCATATCCATATTCTCTTATATCCACCTTAACTAAAAGAGTTATATACTCTAAATTTGAACCTTAGATTCTCGAATACCATACGCAGATCAAGTTAACTTAAAATGGATACTTATAAATGTCCTACCACCTTTTTTGTTGTAACTAAGTACATGATACATTCTAGCTGAGCGCCGGATCCTGTTGCTTTTATATTTTGAGCCCAGGGAAATTATTCTAGGGTATACATAGTATGTAATAAGCAGAATTAAGCTTCTCCGACCCCATATGTGCATATATATCTCTGGCCGTCCGTCTGTATTTCAGCTAGAGATATAGAATTTTGAGCGTAGAATCTCTTAGTGCACCAAGCAGTTTTGGGCTTTGGTATCTACACA
Source organism: Drosophila virilis (assembly GCF_030788295.1). Taxonomy (NCBI): domain Eukaryota; kingdom Metazoa; phylum Arthropoda; class Insecta; order Diptera; family Drosophilidae; genus Drosophila; species Drosophila virilis. The sequence continues at coordinate 26,123,057 of NC_091543.1, read as the reverse complement.
CGTTTAGATGCCATATATTCATGACCCGAAAGTTGAAAAGGGATCATGATAGTTAAAAAGTGGCGCAGGCACTGTATTTAAATAGTTTGTTTTATTAATTTCTTTGAATTCGTTTTATTTTGACCTTAGGTGCTCTTAAGCCCTCACAATTGTACTATTTTCTTATTGAATGGCATATTTTTGGAGCTTTGGTGGGCCAAAAGTGGCTTTATTCTCTTGGTTTATTAACGTACTTATTGTTCGAATTGAAAACTTATGATCTATTAAGCATGGACATAACTCTTTGCACTCTGCGCTTGCCTAGGCTGTTAACTTAGCTAACTAAATGGTTGCTGGCCTTCAGCGTCTGTAGTTAGTGGCCTGCTCCTCCTCCTTTTTGACGGCCTGGACCAGGATGAAGCTCATAACGCCACAGATGACCGTCAGCATGGCCATAACCATGGCCAATCCCACAATCCAGGCGGTCTTGCCCTCAAAGAACCATGTTAGCTCGTCCACGCAGCCACTGAAGAAGGCATTGCCACTGACAGTGTCGCGGCAGGAGCTGGGCAATGGTTGGCGCAAATCCAGATAGTCCCATGGTCCACTGGCGCCGCAGCAGCCAATATTTTCCTGAATCATGGTCAACACATAGTTGGAGTACGTGTATTCCGATGTCGCCACAAATCTTCTGAGCGACACATTCAACAGCGGCTGCAAGCTCGAGTTGATTGTGCTGTACTGAAGCAATATTGCTGCACCGGCCACCGTGGCCACAAAACCAAATATCTGTGTGCCAATAAATACAAACAGCGCCAATGTGTTCTCCATGAGGGCACTAAGGCAGCCCAGAAAGCTGACCGCCATCATGATAATGCTAATGGCAATCAGCACATAGACGCCAATGTAAAACGACTGAGCCTCCAATATGCGCAGCCAGTCATTGAAGCCCGGCTCGGCACGCAGCCAGACGGTGAGCGCGAACAGGGCCGTAGATATCATCCAGGCGATAATATTGAAGCAGAAGAGCGTGTATTTCACGCAGCCGATTTGTTTCTCCAGCTGCTCATCGGCGGCGCCATAGCCAATACCCATGCTGAAAAGCTGTGCGAGCAGAAACGATAATAATCATTAAGCAACATATTCAAATAGATTGTGTAGTCATGGATGGAGCGTGAAATTTAATGAACTATGCTGAAAATGCAATTTCTTCTCGATTTTAACCGGCGGCCTTCCGCTAGTTCATTCGATGCTCAGACCCTAAGCCAGACAGGCTTATGAAGTCCCGTTCGCAAGGCATATTTATATGACTGCATTCATGTTAATGATTTCCATTCAATCTTATCCCCCACCTGCGGTTGGGCGTTGTCTTAGTGCTCTCATTCAGTTTACCAGTCAATCAGGACTAACTTGACTTATAAGTATATAGTTTCTTGACCAGCAGCTCTTCTATGCTACTTGGCTTGCAATTGCCTTGGCTTCAATAAGCCCCGTTGAGTCACTGCCAGTATAAAAAACTGCCCCTAGCACGCCTGACATTAATCATACGAAACCTCAATGCCCTGGCTTCTATTCTTTTAGATTTTATGTGCCCAGGCCTGAAGCAACTTGGCCTTATCAGCGTTGTGTTTAACAAATAGCGTTATCATTAGTTGGTTGGCTTTGTTCGGGCCCGAAGTCTCGCAGGCACAACATGATTAATACACGAATTGCTATGCAACACTCATTGGATTTTCATACCAAAAATTGTAAAAAATTGTATTTGTTTTCTGTTTTATTGTTGATCACATTTCAACATGTTTTAACCAACATTTCGTTGAGGGTTAGAACTATTTAAACTTTTGCTCTTTCGCATGCGAGAGATAAAGTTGTAAATTTTCTAATGCAATAAATAGTTTTGTTTCCGCCACTTTTTCACTTATAAAAAAAATGTATTCCTTATAATATACTTAGCTTCACCTTTTAAATTGTTTAGTGCACACAGATAAAAAAAAAAGAAGTTGCTTTATTTAATACACCGTTAGAGCGTTGTCGCACTTTCTGGGAAGACAGCTCCGTTGGGTTCGTTCGTTGAAATCGTTTTGCCTGCTCCGAAAGCGCTCGCAGAGCCAGCAACCTGACCAAAATATGGTAGAAGATGAAAAAAGAATATATCTATCTCTGTCACAGTAAAAACTTTCAATATGATGACAACATCCAGAGTACAGTTTGGCGGACAGCAATTGTTATAGGCCGAGAGGCACTCAGATAAGATAAGATTAGATGTGAGGCATGCCAAAGCTTTTGCTGATAAGATTAGATAGAAACAGGTGCCGTATTGCCAAATCGCATATAATGCATACATAACGGTAATAGCGCCATCTCTTTTGCCCATGGAGCAGGTGAATCAGTTACATTATATTATTCCTCCCACCACATTCCGTTTGTTATGATTCACATTTGTCGCTGACGCCGGATTTTAATCACGGACACGAATCGGCCAGAGTTGCTGATAAAACTAAGCCCACAATGCATTCAAAAAAAAAAAAAAAAACCATATCCGGTCTGTGGAGGTGGTCAGTTTTCTGAATGAAACGCCACATTATGGGTGAGATGGCCTGTGTGCCACCTGCCACGCCCTGTCGCCAAAGTTGGCTATGTGAATCACAAAGCCGAAAAGCTTTTCAGTTACGCGTTTGTATTTTCGTTATAATTTTCATACACAGGATGCGAGCTAAATATGAGCTCTATCCAAAACATGCATCTACCAAATATGATTAGATAAATATATCGGCTCATAACCAGAAAATACTTGAAAAATGTATCTCAAGCATAAAGAAAAACTCTAGGTCCGAGCAAAGCCGGCTAAAGGTGTCTAGAGCGACCTCCATTTTGCAAGCTCATTTAATGTTCGTAGGCAATCTGTGGTGTTGCTTTTGCTTTCATGTGAACCTAACTGAAACCCATTTTCTAACCGTGTTTCCTGTCATTGAGAGGGCTTTTTTGAGCAGTGTCCATCTCAATAAGGATGCTATAGATGCTATAACCTACTTGATGTGCTTTATTCACGTGTTTTAGCACTGGCTTCTACATGTCCGAACTGCTGTACATGTTTGGCGAGCTGGATTCGCGCGTGCGTCCATTGACCTTTAGCGTACGTCGCTGGGCGCAATCGTGCGGCTTGACAAATCCTTCGCCAGGACGCTGGATCACCAACTTTTCGCTGACCTGTTTGGTCATGTTTTTCATGCAGCAGCTGCGGCAACCTATACTGCCAGCTATCGGGGCATTGGCGAAGGCGGCATCTGCAACAGACATCCGGGTCACTGAGGATGGCATCAATTGCACCTTTGCACGGGACATGGAGCGTGTCGGTTTTCAGAGCCGGAATACGAGCAGCCTGAGCGAACTGCTCTTACAATTCTTTGAGTTCTATTCGCAGTTCGACTTTCACAATCGTGCCATATCGCTGAATGAGGGCCGCGCCCTGGCCAAGCCGGATCACTCGGCCATGTACATTGTGAATCCGCTGGAACAGCTGTTAAATGTGAGCAAGAATGTTAGCCTTGAGGAATGTGAGCGACTGCGCATCGAGGTGCGCAATGCTGCCTGGATGCTTGAGTCCGAGGTGGAGAACACAACGCTGACAGAGAGCGAGCGACGCGAGCAATCCTGGGGTCTACTCAATCTCTTCAAAAATCCCGAGAAGTCTGTCATACGTCCTAACATGTTCTTCAAGCCGCGCATGGTCGAGGTCAGCGATCTGTTTGACAAATCCCAAACGGCAGCGATGACACCTCCGGCCGTAAACTACAAAAACGCCACCGTGCGCCAGCAGGTGCAGAGCATCAAGGCAGCCGCACGCAACGAACTGAAGCAGCTGCGAGAGTCCAGTACAACGACAGCGACGACCGCAGCCAAAACCAAACGCAGCAGGTGATAACCGGCAGCATTTCACTAGACAAATCCCGGATTAGTGTATATATCTTAATAACTAGAAAGTAACTCAACTCTGACTACAAATTTAGCTAACTAAATGTTGTTCATATTGTTAAGCGTTACGGCCCCCCAAATGCAGCGTACAAGGTACGAGCATGTTGCAGCTGTGTCTAGGTATGTGCAACAGTCCGTGGTGCAGCTCAATGTGGCAGCTCTAGAGCTACCCCTTTGTGCCGCCACTTACCAACGTTAAGTATTTTAGCTGTTTTTTTTTAAATTAATAAAATTAAAATCAAGTTTTTCCAAGTTGACACATTTTAATACTCGCTGCACAACGTGAACAACAGTATATTGTAAAAAGAGACTTGGAACTTAAAAGATATGCTTCTATATAGACTCGTTAAGTCGCCCAATAGGGGGCGGAGAAATCGCGAGTGTCTATATCTTTCACAGATTTGTAGCTGGACTCTTAACATATTAATACATATGCATGGTAAGGGTATTTTGTCTGTTGAAAAGTGATGTCTATATTGATTCGTTTTTTGAGTCAGCAGCTGTCTACATTATATATTATGATAAACCATCATTAGTCAGAATTGTCGTCTGCAGCCATTCATCAAAAGCATCTCAAGTTTAACGGCGTGGTAAAATGTTTACCCTCAAAGCCAATCTACCACCTGCTGTTCTGGGATCTTGACTTCCAGCTAAGTATCCCAGCCTAGTTAATATCGTAGCAATTAGCTCCATTAGCTTGGTGCTCTTCAAGTTGTTGAGTTGATTATTTTCAACACGATATTGTTCGATTTCAAAGATGAATCTAATTGTAGCGTTGATCTGTAGGTGTTTTTAGCTGAAACAAATTCTATATTAATATATTTCTATTGTTGCTGCATTTCGCAAAGCTGCAAGGATTTAGACAAGAGCTGTGATCATATTTTTGTAATTGCTCAATTTATTCATTTTGTTTTAATAGTTTTTGTTCTTGTTTTTTGTATTTTTCTATAATTAGGGCAAAGTCTTGATCGTTAACAACGCGCCTCATGCTGCATTCCAATGTTTTAATTTCTTCTCTATTTAGTTAGTTTTGTTTTTTTTTTCTTCTCTTTTCATTTAAGTTTAAGTTCTCTTCTTTTTCAACTATGTGTGTAAATGTTTAAAATGCTATAAATTAGCACGCACAATTTGATTCAACATATTCTTATGTTTGTTTCTTTGTGTGTATACAAGTACGAGTGTAAGTATGTGTGTGTATAACAAAACACAATGCTTATATATATATCTATATATATATATATATGCATATATTAATTGTAATTATTTACTTATGTAAATGTTTGCGGTCTTGTGTGTGTGTGTTGTCGGTTTCAATGTTTATTTCATATACATATGTATTGCGTTTGTTGTTGCTTTTATAACATAGTTCTAAATAAATATGAATATTTTGTTTATTTGTTTATGTGTGTTTGTTTATGCGCTTTAGATTGTAATATCGTTTGTGTTTAATGTACAATATATTGCAATCGGTTATTGCTTCTGATTTTCTTCGTTTTTCTGCACTCGCAATTAGGCAATTATGTAAGTATGTAAATCACGTATTGCATGTGTACGTTAGGTTTTTATTTGCATGTATTTATTTGTTGTTATTTTTACGGCTGCTGCTGTTATAGTTGTTTCTTTTGTTGCCATACGCTTAAATTATTAAAATAATTTACATACATTAATTAAAGAAAATAAAAATTGTAAAGCCTAGTTAATAGGTACAAAAGATTGTTTGTCATGCGCCACGTGAGAAGAAATCAAACGACAAACAAATGCCTAATAAAATTAATATTCATATATATGTATAAATATATATATATATATATTAAAAAAAAAAAACAAACAAGAGTCCCGTTCTTGTGGACAGTATGGAAGCCAGCCCAAGGAAAACATTGGGTTTTAACTATATAGTTGAAACAAGGCATCCTTTTTAGAGCTCTCGCTTGGCGGCCACTAGACAATAATTTCAACATCATTTAAAGATGCTTCGGCTCATCTAAACCAGAGCTTTAGGCGAAGCGCATCCACACCGTTTAAATAATAACGAAAAAGTCGTTTATCACGCACAAAGCCCAGGTTTTCATACAGGCGGAGCGCCGGTTCGTTGCGCATCTCCGTTTCCAGCACCACTTCGTCAGCATTGTCAGCAAGCATGGCCTGGAATGGTGTTTAATTGAACAATTTGAATAAATGCACAGTTAATTCTTGATAAATCAAAGCCTTACCTCAATGGCTTTGGTCACAAGAGTGGTGCCAATTTTAAGCTTGCGATACTCCTTGCGCACCGCTAACATCGCTATGTAGCCGCGTCGCACGTTCATATGCATGTCCAGCTTGCATACAATGGCGCCCACATATTGATTATCGTGCGCGGCGAGGAAGCATAGTTTTGGCCAGTTGTAAATGAAATAGCGGTACGTGTATATCGAATATGGCTCAGACAGCTCGGCTTGTATCAGACGCATTATATCCTGCAAAATATAGAGGGTTAGCATGTTTGGTTTGTGAATCTGCTCGGTTAGCTTACATGCATTTGATGCTCGGCTTCGTATTCTTTATAGACTATCTCATCGGCTGAAATGGCAGGTTCAAGCTGGAGCTGTTGTTGTTCTTGTTGGGGCTCTGACTCAGCAACGGCTGCCGCAGCAGCTGCTGATGTCGAAGGCGCCTCGTCCTGGGCGCAGGCCTCCATAATGTTTGCTGTTGTTGTGGGTGTGTTGGCAGTGATTTTACTTGTCGCTATTTCAGTATCTGCTGTTGATACGCTTGTCGTTTGCTGATCCTGCTCCCCGCTTTCCGATTCCTCGATCGATGTTTGGGACTTGTTGTTGTTTTTCGCCTTACTGCGGCTGCTACTATTATTATTATTGCTTCTGTTGCGGCTACCGGTGTTGATGTTGTTGACATCGTTGTTGTTGTTGCTGCTGATGTTGTTATTGTTAATGTGATTGTTGTTGTTGATAGCAGTATTCTTATTGACATGGCCATTAACAGTGGCCGCAACTGGGGCCGTGCCAGCCATTGGCTCAGCTGTTGCCTTGGCCCCTTCCTTGGCATGGCCATTGCACAGTTGCACCTGCTCCATGATGCCATTGATTAAGGACACATTTGCTTCATCAGTCTCAGACTGGACGACGTGCCCATTTGCCTGGTGCACAATAGCCTTGACTGCTTGTGCTGGCTTTGCTTCTGACTTTTGTGGTGGCTGCTGCTGCTGCTGTATTTTCTTTTTATTTCTGTACTTTTTCTTGGAGGCCGCCGCAGTTGTCGCTGCTGTCGCCGTGTCCGCCATGGCCGCCCGAGTCGCTGCTGCTGAACGAAAGCAGTATTTTAATTCTAAATAGGAGGACACAGCTGAGTGCACTGGTTGGTGAGCGGTTAATAGGGTATGTTGTATGCTTACCTGCTCCAACTGCTGCAACTTCCCAGCTGTTGATGGGCTACGTCACTGTCGCTGGCGGGGAGTCAACGCACTCAAGACAAAATCGCCTTTATTTTTGGTTATATTTTCACAGTTGCAAGTTTTTCATTCACACACCCGCACACACGCACACACACACACTCATACAGCTCCACAAGCGATGGGCGATGTTAATGTGCCTGTGACCAATCGCAATTATCGGTAATAAGTCACAGTTCCTGAAAAATAATGTAGCGGGATAAAAGCAACAAGAGATTTGTCCTATTAAAGTGTATTAATCCAAACTTATTTATAACTAAATCGATTTTAATTTCATTAGGGCTTGATTAAAATATTTAATAAATTGTATAAAGGGCATTAGTTGCTAAGTAACTGCTCCATTGTTATAGGGATTGCATTTTCATAAGTTACTTTCGTCTCATCATCACATATCACTCGCAGCGTTTACCATCTCTAACGCACACACACGTACGCACACACTTTACTGCTTGTCGCACTTTGTTCATGTTCCGTTTGGAGTGCTCAATTTTATTTAGGTTTATTGTATGTACATGTTTTGAAGAGTATTCAAATTGTAACACAATTAGCGCTAGCCGTATATTTATTGTTGCTTACCTCTTCTGTTTTTGTTTCTTTTTTTGTGACTCGATTTGTTCTCTTGGTTATGAATAAATACACTCACATACACACGACCACATGTAACACAGCGAACAGCTGTGCACACGCATTTCAGTTGTGCAAGCTATCGATTGCTGCCGATTGACATTCATTTCGATTGTCACTTTCGATACGATAGATAAATAGAGCTGTGGCGCCTTTTTGTTTACTTTTCGAAAGTCTTTTTTGCATCACCCGCCTGTCTGTAACTACTCTAGAAAGTAAATCTATAAAAGTAAATATAGTTGGCCTCACCTTCTGAACTTAGGGGAGACCGAGAAGCGAAAAATAATTTTCTAGTTTGCATTCCTATTCGTAGATGGCAACTATCTTTATTTTTTTATTTCTTCTTGATATACATAGGATCTATAATTAAAAAAATCATTCATGCTGTAGCTAAACAACATACAAATAAAGAGTAACCGTTTTGCACTTCAAAATGAATTAGTCAATACAGTAAGGTGTATTCATCTATACATTATATCATATATCATATCTCATACATGTCTTCTTGGCTTTTGACAAAAACTTAGCTGTGTGCTGGAACTGTTTGAATCGAATTTAAATATTTTTAGCATACTAAACTGCAATAAATTTTAGTTCCCTCATATATAAAATTGAAATCAAAACCAACATGAAAGGCAACAAATTTAACCTTCGCCTACTTTTTAGTCGGCAGTCAAAACTCAAAAAGCACGTAAATAAAATATAACTGATTGAAATATACCAAGATTAACGTCCACACTTGATACAAATAAAACTGTGACTAAACTTTAATTTGATTTCTGTCGCCGCGACTCTGAGTAACTGGCCATGCAAAGTGAACGCTTGGGTATGCTTCCTTCCTGCTTGATTTTGAATGGGGTGGGCACTGGACATCGGCCAGCTGCATGAGTCAACTGCAGCCAGCGCTTCGAAGTGTTTCCAAGTTTGCTTGTCTGTTGCCGGTCGGATCCGGAGCGGTCTTGCCTTATGTAAGCGACGCATAAGCTGCTGCGTCTTGAGAGATTTTAATTTCAATTCGATTTATAGCTGAGCGGCGCTAAGCCAAAGACTGCACAAAAACAGCGAATATGAAAACGAGATGAACACGTTGTACAATGCTTGCTGAAGATCGGATACCCTAGGGAAGTGCACACAATATGTAGGGAGTGAACAATTACTATTTCTAAAGTAAAATTGGAAAAGATGTTATCCAAATTATCATATGTTGACTGACATCTCGGTGACCAATTTTTATTGTGTATGAAAGTGCAAATTATATAAGTAGTTCATCTTGCTTATATTAAGATTTCTATTATTGAAAAAGCTTTGAGCTGGCAAAAGCAAACTATTTTAAGAAATTCAATATGGAAAATATTCAAACAACCTTTTTGCAAGCAATCGAAGCCAACGATAAAGTTGTTTGTTACTCAGCGATTTTGTTCATACATTATCTATCGGTAAAAATCATAATACCCCTTATAGTAAATGGTAACAAAACTGCTCGACACACACCGGAGGCCTTTCACTTGGACAGCTCGAAAGCAAAACAAACCCAGGCCAAACAAGTAAACGGGCTGGCCAAGAAGATGAAGATGACACGAACGAGTCGGGCAGAGACTGCGTCCACGGCCTTAACTGCACTCGACTGCACATATATTAAGCATACGATTTGGAACGAGCGATGTTAATTAGCACTGTCTGTGACTTTGGCATTTAAGGCATGAGTTGTGGCACCGCTCGGGCCACTGATTGATTGGGTGCTTTATGGCCATGTGAATGAGTTAAAAGATCGCATCGTAAAGTGCGCCACTTGGCGCTGCGTTGACATCAATTCGACGCCCGCTAACAAAAGACTTAGGCAACGAACTTGGCATTGCTTGTCGCTTGCTGTTGTTACTGCCGCTGCTGTTGATTCGTCTTCTTCTTCTGCTGTTGTTGGCAGTTATTTTTGTTATGCGTACTTATCGCAGGAATTGGAGCACAATGCACGCAATGCGCTTACACCAACAACATGTGATGCAAGCCCGCTCAAAATCGTGCCAAATTGTGCCATCAGCTGAAAGCGCTTGAGGCTGAGAATCGCTTTAAAGTTGAGCGATTAGAAGCGTTGCGTGCGGCTGTAGCATGGCCAGTCGATTGAATAATATTCGCTGAAATTTGCATACGCCAATGCATAATCGTAAAAGCGTCTCTCTCTCTCTCTCTCTCTCTGGCTCTCTCCGCTTGTTGTTTCACTTTTAAAAAGACCAAAAATTAGCAAAGCAAACAGCAAAGTCAAATAAAAGGCATGCGGAGAAAGTGAATGTCCGCCATAAAGTAAAAGCAAAAAACAATAACAACAACAGCAGCAACAAACAACAAACAACAACTGAAGATGAGTGACAAACCAACGCCCGTCTCTTATCAAAGATGCAAAATGCTGTGCAACGATTACGCAGACTCCGCGTGCCACACTCCAACTGGGTCTGGGCATGGGCCACGTTTTTTTTTTTTTTTTTTTTTTTTTTTTTGCACATGCACTTAGCCAGTTCGTAAAGCAATTTACGTTTTTTGTTTTTGAGCCAGCAGCAACTTTGGTTTGGGCAGTCATGTCGCCGTTTTGTGTGGTGTCATTTAGCCGGCCCCTGTTGCAACTCATGTGCATGGGGCAAAGTCAAGCCAAAGACTCGGAAAATCCAAGCGACAGCCACAGCCACCACACGCATCCAGCAAACAACAACACTTAACTTGGGCACCACTCAAGCGATTATTTGTATACCCTGTAACCATATGTAATGGGTATAATCAAGCATGCAATAGACAGATCTCCGATTACAACAGCCGATTTTTTTATTACTAACTTCTTAAGCGCTTCGAGATATTAGGAAGTAAAGTGCTGAAAATTTTGAATTATACTTGAATTATCATATCATGAGCATCGCAAAGGAGAGCAGAAAGAGAGAGGGAGGCAGAGAAAGAGAGAGAGAAATATGGAGAAGAAAAATGATTGCGTGAGAGATGGAGGAAAAACATCCACTCGCTTAGAGTAGAAGTAAGAGCCTATTTTTAGTCACTCACTTCCAGGAATGCCCAATCTCTTCATACAGCCCTTTTCTGCGATTTTCATAATATATTTTTGTAGTCTTAATAACATAGTAAACTGTTTCTTGCACACAAAAACTGACTGCACATCAGTACTGTCTACTGGGTATCTTATGGCTTAACAAATTCCACCTACACACGTACTTGGAAGAAGCTATTAAACGAAATCGCCGCGTCAGCGACAAATTGTGTCAAATGTTGTCACCAAAAAGGTAACAAAGGGCAGATACGGTCCGTGCTGAAACGAACCGAGTGGTAAACATCTTTTTATTTTTGTGTACACAGGTAAATGCCAGGCCGAAATGTTACAAATTTGTTGCTAAAATCGTTTTTAATTATTTCGAGCAAAATCGTGCAAGGCAGCTATACATATATTTATATATGCATGTACATAGTTATTTAGCTGTGTATTGAGCAAGGGCAGGCCGCGTAGCATTATGCAAAGCTAGAAGAGCGCAAAAGTGGGGCATAGAGCGAAATATAAAGTAAATATTCAGACGTATGTTAAACAAATATTGACACTAAGTAAACAAATTACAACAGTTTATTATGTGTTTACTCACGAGTCTTGATTGTTTTCATAACCTTAGCTCGCCCACTCAAGACAAAAGCAAAATGTTAGAAGTGTCTGAAGTCAAAAGCAATGCAATTTTAAGAGGCCTGAGATTCTAGATTCAAAGTCAGATTTTATATTTTGTATATCTTTGTCTTTTATGTGTATTTTTATGCCTTGCTGTTTCGTTCTGGTGCAATAAATTTACTTATTATATAGCTATATTATCATGAAATAGTTTCAAAGGTAAGCGTTTCTTCCGGATAGACAATATATTTTTCATTTTATTATTCAAATCGTAAATAACAATGCAGTCTCTCAGATCTTGGCTCAGCCGCACCAAACAATAATCAAACTGATCGTAAACTGAACCCAACTGGTCAGTTGCCGGGCATCAAATCGAATTACAATGCACGAAATGATCCAGTTTCACTAATAAGCAGCCATTGGCTGAGTGCATCGAGAGGCAACGCAGTGCAATGTGATCGGTATATATATAATATGCGTATGCATCTGTGTATGTGTTTGTATATGCATACTTAAGCATATGTATATATATAGGCTTCCACCCAATATACATATATTCATTATGCAATAATGGCACGACCAAAGACAGATCCAAAACAAAACCAAAGCAAACCAATCCAAAGCCATAACATAATGTTATCGAAATCAACATCCAAATCAATTTCAACAAGCGACTGGCATCGGCATCAAGTGGTCATATATTCCCCAAATGGAGCAGAAAGACCAGCCAAGACGAGTCTGCGTCACAATGAGGAGCAGCATGCGTATTTGTATGCAGATGTGTCTGCCAAAGAGAGAAATGTGGCATGTGGAATGTGGTATGACAAATGGGTTTGCAGATGCTGTCGAAACCTGTCTGTTAGAATGTCCCTGCCATCTGACCCCCAATCGGAGTGCACACACAACGCTTATGTCGCACAGGTGTATCTGGTCAAGGCGAGCGAGCCAGGCACAGCACAGCACAGCAGCAGCATTCGTCTGGCAATCAGCGGCTAACATTGGCGTGTAGCCAGCGAGCAGAGTCAGATCAATTTGGCACAGAATCCAAATTGGAATTTCAAATCCAAGATTCCATGCACAGCCGCAATTGAAGCTTCTCGAGAAGTCGCAGCAGCGCTCTCTGTTGGGCACGCAGCAGTACACCTGAGTCCCAACAGACTGAGACAGTTAAGCGGCGTCGGCGACAGCAGCGACGGTGACGACGACGTCGTCGACGGCAGCGTTGTCAGCGTCGGTCCAACCCGTTCAGTATAATTCGAACGCTCATTGAAAATGGTCTGCAGGCCGCGCATGCGCCAAGCCTACAACACCACGTTCACCTCCAAGTCGTAGTCAGAGTCGGATTCGGATTCGGATTCGGTTTTTCGGAGCTAGAGTCGCGTGCTCATATAAGCCACATTTTGATAGTTTCACGTTTGAATTTGTATTTTTGTTGTTGTTATTTTTAGTTTTCTTGTGCTTGTGTAACGAAAGTTTAACGGCTGAAAAATACATATACTTATATAAAAAACAAACCAAAAACAAAATTGTGAAAATTTGTACGGAGACGTGACCAGGCAAGGCGTGGCCGCAGTGTAGCGCCAAATTTTTGAAAATGTAATTGAAAATTCATATTGTGTTAACAGCAAATCGACATGTTGGAAATTGTATATAATTGGGAAAATGACCAAATGACCTTGACCCGCCTCTGTGCTGGCCAACAGGCTAAAGGCGTGGGCATCATGACGGGGGCCAGGTGTTGCGGTCGTTGCAATGCTCAAATTAGCATAAGTTTGCATTAACTCATTTGTATTCTGCGCCCTCGGGCAGTCTGAATACACAACTTGACTTGCTTGATAAGAATTATATGTTTAGCTGTATTGTTAACAACAACTACAAAAAAAGGGGGCGGGCAGTTAACATGTGCCAAAAATTGCCATTTGGCCGTGAATTTGGAATTAATCAAGCCAAAAAAGCTGCATCAAAACTAAGCTGAAGCTGATTTGAAATTGTTTTTTATGTTGTTTACTTTGATGTTGATTGTTGCTTATCTTCATGAGTGCATTGAGTGCGTATCTATTAGATGAAAGATAAAAGATAAAATATACAACTATATGGGCAATCGAATCAGCCGAATAGCTACGAGTTGCAGATAAACATATACGGATACATCCGTACTATTAAGCAAATGTGATTAATTAGAAATATAAAACAATTGTTTACAAAGCCTGATTTCGCCTTATGCTTGACAACAAAATTAAACAAACCAAAGACAACAAACAATTTTACAATTGCTGACAGTGTTATAATTCATAGCGAGACAACAAAATGTCAACGCAATATTATAAGCGACGCCTTTTTTCGTAACTTTTAACAACATTATAAACGTCAAAATAATAAAAAAGAACTGGCAGCAACAACAATTTTAATAAGCAAAAGAAAGCATTAAAAGCTTAAAGTGTTTTTATATTTGTTTCTGTTTTTTTTTGTTTTTTTTTTCTTGTGGCACAGGTGAAAGTGTTAATAAAAAGGGAAACAGCAATAAACTGCCAAAAATAAAAAACAAGACAAATTAAATAAAAAACCAATAATAAAATAAAACTAAGTGTTACATTTGCTTAAGGTGCCAAATCAATTGACTGGGTAAAAGTTGTGCAAATCAAATCGAAAGAAATATATATTTATTATATATTTGTGGTTGGAAATATGTTAATAAATAAATAGCAAAACCGTCACAGAAATGTGTCAAACAGACAAAAATACCTGAATATATAAGCATTTGTATATATATGTATATAAAATGCAATTGCAACTACTGCCGCAGCTGTAAGCTGCCGGCTGCCTGGTTTGGTTTTCTTTTGATTTTCGTTTTGCTTTTGGCTTGGTTAAGAGTCTGCGTTTCTTTTTTCCGGCCACCCAAAACAACATTCACTTGTCATATGTAGGCAACGCTTGCCACTTGGCTTAACTAGAATCTAACAAAGCCTGCAGCAGCAGCGGCAGCAGCAGCGGCAGCAACTGCCAGAGCTGCTACTGCAACCGCAACTAATACTTGCAAATTTGCCATAAACTAAAAGCCAGTCCGGCTAGTAGGCTGAAAAGCAAGCAAACCCGTGTAAAAACCGCTGCAAAAAAAAAAAAAATAAAATGAATAAAAAAAATCAAGCAACCCAAAAGCTGAAAACAACAAGCCTTTGTAACAAGTTGCAGTAAAAGTGGTGCGTATAAGTTGCCCTGTCTCTTTCTAACTGGCTGCCCATCTAAATTTCTCACCCTCCCTCCCCCTCTCTCTCTCTCTCTCTCTCGGTCCATTACTGTTAGCTGGCTAATGAAGCGCAGCGCTGCTTGAAGTTGATGAATTTTACGCGACTTGTCGCCACTGACTAATTGACTAAAGTGAGAGCAGGCAGCAGTCAGCAGTCAGCAGTTAGCAGTTGGAAGCCCAGCGGCGCTTTCTCAACTGTTTGTACCGGAAATGGTAGCTGACGACCTTATCAGTTAAAAAACACCTTAAAAACATTATGACAATAGCGGCGAGTTTGTGTCTTAAGTCTTTTGTTTATGAAAAAGTATATTACTTGGCAATAGATTTGCTGCCTTAACATCTAGCCCATTTTGAAGCATTACATTTCATTAAACTTAATTAATCCAGATTACTAACAGAAGGCGCTTAATAACTTGAGCGTAATTTGCAGCAAGTTTGCGACTTAAGTCTTTCGCTTAGAGTATTATCATATTTATTAATTAAACTATGCAACAGCATTTAATTGCGTCTGAACCAGAGACAAGCTCCCTTTAACTGAAATGGATTGTTCTGGGCAAATTTTAAGTATTTTGACATATTTGTTTTTGACCTTTTTGGGAATTAATTTATTATATTCGCTATAACTTTTGTAAATTTTAGATAAGAAATTTCAAAAATTCTGTACAGCGCTTTACCCATGATAAAAAATGCACTCTGGCTGCCTGGCCTATTATTTAGTTTCTCACTAATAAATGATCTTAAAAGATCTTTGCCCATTCCCATAATATTTTTTGTGGCTTGAATGCTCTCATTTCTCTAGTATCAAGCGCTTGACTCCGACAGCTGGGAAGTCTTAACCTACATAAGGCTGGATAATCTTTTAGAATGTGGTCTTTGGTCGATTCTGCATGTTTTACCTTTCACAATTTTGAGATTTTTGAGCGGCTTGCACAGTTTGTATTAGAATAGAACATTGTCAAAATCCGAATAATTCGTCAGTTGCCTGAGTGTCTTTTTCTTTTCATGAATTCTGTGCCTCATGGGATCTGGTCGTAGTCCAGTCGTCGTTCGGCTTCCTAGAAGTACAAGCTGGTCCCACTCATGTCGATTCGCCAAGACTCTGACACAATAGAGGATACATTACTTATATGTCAATTCGTTTAATATGTGATTCATAGTTTTTAAAAAATTTACTGCTCTTGGATATAAAATGCAGGTCAAAGGTTATATGAACGATGGGTGAAAAATGTTGACTATACATAAGTATATGAGTTTCCTGTCCTAAATAGCTTTGCTATGATAAGCTTTAACCATCGACTTTTACATTTCACATTTGAACATTGATCAAACGGAGATCAAACTTGGATCAAACATAGATCAAATTGATCTTTAAGAAAACGTTTAAGCGTGACAAACCGAAAAGCTGTGTCATAAATTATGTTGACTTAACAATTCTGTAAGAAAAACTTTCTTTAAACAGTCAATGTGATAAAAGTTGATAAAAGGGTGCGGCACATGCATTTGATGTTTTATGTCTAACCCAGTTGAATTTCACACGAGCTGAATTGATTGCCTTGTAGTATTTTCTCGAAGAAAAAAACCATTAGAAATAACTAACTCGGTCTCTTGAAGGTCACTTTAATTACAAACCAAATTACCAGAGTACTCTGGTGCTCTTGATTAACTAAGCTAATGAAGTGGTCTATCTGTCTCCCTCTATTCTCCTCTTTGATTCACTGCCTCTGTCTCTCTCTCTCTATGACCGACTAGAAACAATGGACAATGGCAAAAAAGCTGCAAGTCAATTGGTGCTCGCCTCAGCTCGTAATGTGGTGATTACTTAAATTACGTTGTTAATGTTGTTGTACTCAAGAGTTGATGTTATTGTTGGTAATGACAGAGGTCAAGTGTGTTTTGGCGTCAAGAAAGTTGCACGCAAAAGTTCAGGGCTAAACTAATGCCAATCCTAGGGCTAGCTGACTGCAATGCCAGCTCTCATTTATCAAGTAGTTAGTTATCATTTGATTTGAAAGTAACGGTTAATCATTAACCGTGAAAATTTGGCACAGTTCTTTAATACTCATCTCATGATTTACATAAGAATAAGCTCTGCTTGAGCTGGATATGTTAGATGAAAGGTTTAATTATACATACTATTTGCAAAATTGAATATACGAAGCTTTAAAAGCACATGAAGTTGTCAAGCTTACAATTTTAAAACTGTATAATCCTTCACTGTTAAAAACTTGTTAACAAATATAGTTGCATTCCATTCTCTAGTTGTACAGAATGAGCTTTTTAAGCACATTAAAGCTTCAAATCTCAAAATTACCGAAAAGAGTCAACTATCAGATTTTTAATGTCATTATAATCTCAAATTGTAAAGTTAAGTTAAGCTTCAAGTTAAGCTATATACGAAAGCTTTTAAAGCACATTAAAGCTTTGTTGGGCCTAACTATTATCTCGTTTTAATCAAAATTCTGAGTTTGCTGTTTTAACATTTGTTCGGGAGTATACTACTCTTGAATACTTAACAATTTTGTTGACCTAAAGTTAATCTATTTAAGACATTAACAAAGCCATAAAGCGAATATTTGAAACGTTTTCTACTTAGTCTATTACCTATTCGAGGTGCACAGCATATGTCAGAGTTGTTAAACCCAAGCACTGCGACAGTTTCACTTCCGTCGAATATGGTTTAACAATGTGTCAAGTTGAATAACAAACGGAATGTTAAGTAAAATGAAAATGAAATTAAAATGTCAAACAATCATAAAACGAATCACTTTAATTGCTTCGAGGTGTTCCACGCAGAGAGTAGGCCATTGTGCATATCCATATGTATATGTAAACATATGGGAAGACAATGTGATGCATTTAGTTTATAAAGTTAATAACAATAACAAACGGCACAAAAAATTACTTAACAGCAACTTAATTGTTGCCACACACACACAAACACGGGCACACATACCCAGTGGCGGCAGCGCAGTCGACGTTGACGTCTAATGCGCTTCAGTGACGCCGCCGTCGCCGTCGGCGGCGGATTGGAAATGCACTCACCAAAGATTGGCTCACATTTAATGTTATTGTTATTGTTGTAATTGTTGTTATGTCTGTTGGCGCAATTGAGACAAATTATTTGCGTTTTGATTGTGGCCAATGTAACACACACACACACACACACACATGCAGAAAGACACGCATAGCGACAGCAATTATTTAATTAAAATACATTTTTTCACATTTGAAGTTTAATCGAATTTTGCTTTGGCTACTGCAACAAATAAATATGCAAAACTTGAATTACGTATGCGACGTGTTGTACGCAGAAAAACTTAATTGTTGAAGCAAATTGCAAAAACCATGAAATGCAATAAAAAAAAATAAGTTGAAAAAACCCCAATTGAAACCATATGTGAAAAACTCTGTTAAACTCTTGGAAAACTATGCAAAACTCAACTAGTTGAGGCATTAAGACAAATTGCGAAACCTGAGTGCATGAAAAGTCTTTGATAAAACGATTATTGCCAGCGAGAAGCAATAAAAACCGTATTAGAAAATATATTTGTACTCTACAATGAAATTTGTCGGAATTGTTTAAGCTCCAATGTATACAAGCTCCGATGTTTATTAATCTTAGCTTAATTTATGACGTTATTTAAAAGATAAAGCATGAATAAGATCTACAGCCAAGATCTAGAGCTAAGTTATTCTAATAATTGTGCAATCGGTTTATATAGCTTACAAAGGACATGTTTGGGTCTTAATGTATATCATAGTTGCTCATATACCAAGAAGCACCTGTAAAAGTTCTTAGGGTCATAGACTGGTACCTTTGCAGGTTTTCTATGTTGGAATTGCTTGCTGTTCGCCATAGATGAATAGCCTTAAAGAAAAAGCGAAAAAGAAAAAAATATCAAATAAAACAAAAACAGTTCAAAGGTTCAAAAGTTGTTTAGATAAGCAGAGTGAGGAGTTAAATTGTATTCAAAATTGTATTCAAAAAATATAATTTAATTATTTGAAGAACAAATCGAAACTTGCTTCAAATAGTTGTTAACTTTTTAAATTAACTGAAGTTTGTTTTTTGTGGTTTACCGCATACGTATCAATGCATGTGGCTGCAATTATATCATTATCACTGGCATTAACGCTTTTCATTAACTACAATACAAGCGGTAGCCAGCTTTGATCTATATCTTAATTGAGGCCCTCTGACCGACCAATTGAATATCAACCGAGCGACATTAGAGCATATCATATGCAGTCGAGTTTTACCGTCTGCACAATAAAAGACTGTGAAATGAAATGGTATACAATTTGTTTAACTGCCAAGTCGATTTCCGCCAAGTGCAAGGCGGAACAAAATGTACAAAATTGTTGTCAAAAGTGACAGCCAGAAACCAACAAGACGACAAATATACAAATTAATATTATCATTGAATAATCTGGAAAGTTACCAAATAGATTTTGTTGAAAATTGAAAATGAATATAAAATGCCTAAAAGGAAAATATTTGCAATAACGAACGAGGGGTGATGGGAGCGGGGGCAGGCGTTACTTGAGCTTAAAGTAAAAAATTGAAATCGATTAGTTTATTATGATTTATTTTGCAAAATCATTGTGGCGAACAACAAAGTGATTGAGAGAGAGAGAGGGAGAGAGAGAGAGAGGGGGGAGGGGGCAGTGAGGACAAGTGGCAGAGATCCTCCTGGGCAAATGTGACGCAAGAGGCATTGACGATGCCGCTGCCGATGTCGATCTTGGCCAGCTCTTGGCTGATTGTGCGGAACTGCTTTTTGCGGTCCATTGCAGCCAGTCTGGGCAAGTGCGGGTACTCCGGCTGCAGCCTATCGAAGCGTTTAATTTTCACTTAATTACCGTAGTTAAATCATAAATTAACAGACTGCCGTAGAAAGCGACGACGGCAACGAAAAATATGGTTGATCGTCTACGTGGACAACGTTGACATGGTTAGTGTCCAGCAGCGAAGCCGTTAGCAAAATGAACTGTTAGATAATCTTGTCAAAATGAATGCAAGAAAGAGAGGGCAAAAAAGCACTCATAAACTATAACATAAACACACACACAACGCGGCAACGCTTATGGCCAAAGTATTTGGCTCTGGCTCGATGCCTCCAACAATTCCAACAACTGACTAACCTGACTACGTGCCGCGCATTCTAAATGGTCCCAGCAACTTGTCCGCTGCCGTGCAACTGGAATTCGTACTGGAGCTCAAACTGTAACTGGAAATGGAACTCTAACTACGGCTCGGACTGCTACTTAGGCGCTGTTTGTCATTTCGAAATAGTCTTGGAATGATCCAGCAGCCAGTTTTAAAGTCCAGCTTGCCGCAATGCTGACTAAATTGTCTCGATTCGTGACGTTTCTAAATAAATGCTCAGTGCATTCTTCACATGCAGCATAACTTCCTCCAAAGTCAAACAGATTTCCGCATTCCTCGTCAACGTGTTTAGTTTTCCTATTGATTGTTTCTTATAAACTGACAGATTCCTTTCAATTCTCTACTCTATAATGATATGAATATAATAAAAGTATCTTCAAATTGTTTTCTAGGCAGGTCTGTCACGGGCAGAGTCTTCCTTCTTCGTCTCCATTAGGTACATATAAGTAGTTATTCTGAATCAGCCAAGTTGGCCTAGCCTTTCCGCTCGCATGTCTCTTCCTTACCGGTCAGGGGAAGCTACGTGAGCTCGCCAAGCCTCAAATGGTTGTTATGCCACAAGGTCTGAGCAGAGCACTTGAACTAGTAGATGTGTCCCAAATCGAGCTAGCGGTAGGCCCGGGCCGCGCCGGGGCTTGCGATCTGCGGGACAAGTTTAAAAATCATATTCGTGCAAACACGAAAAGGCACAATATAGACGAAATCGGTCGAAAACACACTTTTTTATTATTTCATATTATTATTAAGTCTTGCTTTTTGTTTTAATTTTTTTTTTTACACACAACAACAAAATGAAATGTGTAAAGCGAATACACAAGAAGCTGTTCGGTGCAAAAAACCCAAATTAAATTCATGAGAAAAGAGGACGGTAAAAGTGATATTTGAAAAAAGTTTAAATAAATTAATTAAATAAAAACTCTGTGATTGATTTCGTCTGCTGCATGGATTACTAAACTGGGTTGGCGTGCCACAACACAGGACAGAAACAGGAACAGGAAAAGAGCAACATAGTTATGCATGAAAACAAAATAAAAGTGCATTTATATATATTATAAACATTTAGTTAGTTCGTGACGGTACGTAGGTAGGGCCATGCCTAGCAATTCATCTCGTGTTCGGCTCGTGCGGAGCCTTCAATAGCAGACTCACTCAGAAAGACCTAATGAGCAAGGTTAGCTCAATTGAGCTGGGGCGGGAGTATCTTGAGTGAGTGGAGGCACCTTGGTGACGGCGAGAATTCAGCCGGTTGCTGTGCCCACAGACAGACAGAACTTTAAGATGAGCCTCCCCTATACACGGGCACGAATCTCAGCTCAGACAAGATGCATGCAACAGGCACGCGCGGTTGGAGGCCCCCATGGATTAGATTGGACTTCCTGTTCGCCATAAGTCAGCCATCGATTGTGTCCAAAACAAATATCGGAAGCGCTTATTCCACGAAATCATTGAAGATCCCTTACATCGCATCATTTATTTGCAGCGCTCCAAAATGAGCAGTTCAGTCCGGATGAGGATTGCACAGTTACCGCTGCCGCCGCTGCTGCTGCTGCAGCTGCTGCAGTTGACAATGCTGATGGGGGGAATTGGGGCATTGCCCACGATACAGCAGCAGGGACAGCAGAGTGGTGCCAATTATGTGCAGCAGCTGGACAAGAGCTTCTTCCAGCCACCGGAGATTGAGCAGACAATTGACGAGGTGCAGAAAATACTGGCCAATGATCCGGCGCTGCCCAGGCTGACACGGTAAGTGCTAGCCATGGAAGGCAACAATTCAACTAAGCGGGCATGTTTCTGCTTCTTTTGCATATATCGACAGCGGCGAAATCGAGGAGCTGTACGAGAAGGTGACGCGCGAGGAGTACGAGAAGAGCATCGAGGCGGGCGACATGAGCCGAGCGGACAGCATGCGTGCTCTGATGCTGGTGCTGCCCTATAATACGGACAACAATACCGAGGAGAATCTGCAGGAGCTGTATACGCGTCCGCCGGTGACCCGGGTAATTGACGCCTATACGCCACCCAATCCAATAAAATTTCTGACGCCCGATCCCAGTGCCATGCCGCGCAGCACAGTGCCCGGCGGCAATCCCGCTGTGGCTGCCACCACCTACAAGCCAGCCTATGCCAATTTGCAGAAGCAGCTGTTACCGGCGCCCACAGCGACTACATATCATCCGCCAGCGCCGGCGCCAGTAATGTACCAGTTGGCTCCATCGCTGGCCAAGCCTAGCATGGACTTCCAGCCGGTTACCAATGTGCCGCAGGCTTACGCCTACCCCAAGACACAGTTAACACAAACGGCGCTTCGCCCTGCTCAGCAGAGCGGCCAGCGCTTCAGCTCGCATTACAGCGCCAAGAATGCACAGTTTCTGCGCAAGCCGAAGCCGGCCCTGGCCACTTCCAGCAGCACAGTCAAGCCTGTGGCGGACATTCTAGAGAGTCTGGGCATTGTGGGCGGAGCTGGTGGCGGCAACGGTCAGTCCACTCACAAGCGCTATGCCATTGACGATTACTATCCGGCGGAAAGTGCACCGCAGCCCGTAGTGGCTGTGGCGGATTTACGCGGACTGCAGGGCGCACGCATCCGACCGGATGCCTATTCCAATTTCAAGCCGCTCAACATTGGCGAGGAGCTGCGTGTGAAGCCCGAGGTCGAGGGCTATCTGACGCGCTTTGGCATTGTAAAGAAGTCGCCGAAGGCTTTGAAGAAAGCTCAGCCCACGGCGGAGCCAACGGGCGCCCACACGGAGCTATCTACAGCAACCGCCAGGCTACCGCCACAGAGCAATGCGGAGCTGGCTAAGTTGCTAGAAAATCTGCAGGAGCTGGAGCGCCTGCAAACGAAAAGTGGCCGCACAACACCAAGCACCACCAGCACCACCAGTACCACCAGCACGACGACCACAACAACAACAACAACAGCAGCGCCGCCCACATCGCTGCCGACGGCACAGCTTATCACCCATGGTGCTCCGTTGCTCATAGAGCCAAAAAAGCCGCGGCGCCGCATTGATCCCAACATTGACATCAACTTTGCGAACACAGGCAACCACCAGAACCCGGCCAGCTCAACGGATGAGCTGTCCAAGCTGCTGCAGAATCTGCAGGAGCTGGAGAAGCTAAAGATTAATCCCGAGAATGTGCTGAAGGCAACTAATCCCAACACCCATGCGCTCAGCAATCGTTTCAGCGTGAGCGACACCAGCACCACAGCGCCGCCAACAACCACCACCACTACCACCAGCACCACGGCCAAGCCGGCCAACAGCGATGCACGTGAGCTGCAGCTTATACTGCGTCAGCTGCAGCAGCTGGAACAGGCGAATGCCGTGCGCAAGGCCGCCAGCAAGCCAACCACCACCACCACCAGCACCACGTCGAGACCTAAGCTGCCAATAGGTCTAGGCTTTGGCCTTGATACGGCGCAGGCCAGCAGGCTGGGCGCTGCGGATCTGCTCCAGCTGCAGCGTCTGCTCAGCGATGACAGCGAGCTGGAACGACTCTATGAGCAGGCCCGGAATAACAAGAAGGCGGCCAAGAGCAAAACGACCACCAGCGCAACCAGCACCAGCAGCAGCACCTCCTCGACGACGTCGACGACGACGACAACGACGACGACGACGACGACGCCGCGTCCCACCAAAGCGGCAGCTGCCGTGGATCACGCACAGTTCGAGGCATTGATAACACGCGTGCAGCAGCTGGAGCAGCTGCAACAGCCCAAACCGACCACGCCGGGCTTTAGCACGCGCAATGTCGCCGCACTTAGTCTGGGACCTAGCCTGGGCCTGCCCAGCAATGATTATGCGCAGCTGCAGCAGCTGGCCGGCTCACCGCTAATACTGAGCCAGGACTTTGGCCAAGTGGAAATCTCGACGGCCGCCTCAACGGCCAAACAGCGCCGGCGACCGCTGAACAGCTTCGAGCGCAGCAATGGCCTGCTGCAGGATGTGCAGCCGCAGGACTATGTGCAACTGCAGAAGCTGCTCAGCAAGGTGCAGGAGCTGGAGCGTGTCCAGCTGCAGGAGGCGCGCCCGACAACAAGCCATCAGCTGGTAACCGCCGCCTCTGTGCGCACCCAAAATGTGAAAAGCTTGAACGACGCACAGATTGTCTACGCACAGCCAGCTGCATTGGCTGATACGGAATCAAATCTGAAGCTGGAACTGCCCGTCTATAGGCAACCGGCAGCAGCGTATACAACTCCCTTGCCAGCAAGGCATGACCTGACCTCTAGCGAGGAGCTGCGCGAATTTGCCATGTCACAGCCAGCTAATCCACAACAGAGCCGGGATCCGGATCAGGATCAGGACTTCAAGCACTATCAACAGTTCTTCAGCAGCCTAGAGGACAATGGCGAGCGTCAAAGCTATCAGCACATGCAGCCCATCTATAAGACCGTGACACCGGCGCCAGTATTAGCATCGATTAGCCAAAAGCAGCCGGTGGTGTTACCAGCAAAACCACCAGCACCACGAGCACCACCCGCACCGTTAGTACCATCAGCTCCATCGGCACCAGCCACGCCGAGGCCAACGCCCAAGCAATCCGATTTGGCTGAGCTGCAGAAACTTCTCTACAATACGCAACAGTTACAGAAACTGGGCGTGGCGCTGCCCAATGAGCTATCCCAGCAGCTGGAAAGCCAGTTCCAGTCACAGCCCACCACCACCAGCACCACCAGCAGCACCAGCACCACCAGCAGCACTACCAGCACAACAACAACAACACCCGCACCATTGGCTTCGCCATCACCAACCCATGATTCATCTTCACCGGCGGTTTTCTCGCTCACCACCAGCAAGCCAGCATCACCACGGCCGCCACGTCCCAGTCCCACTACAGAGAGCAGCGTGGAGCTGCCCGTGTTCAGTGCCACGAAGATCATTGAAGCGGCCATAAAGCGGGCAGCCAATCGCATTGGTGTCTCTACGGAGCAGCCCTTGAGCCTGGGTGCGGGCAGTGGCTTCCGCCGGCGTAGCGATGACGCTATGGAGCTGGGGGTGGGGGACGAACAGGATGGCGTACTGGATGGCGATCTGATGGCCGAGTTCAGTGAGCTCAACTATCAGCTGGCCAAGCCGGAGCCCCAAGCGGAGGCCCGAGAGCAGCCAGAGCTAGGAGCTGATCTGAGTGAACTGCAGCGTCTAATCAGCAATCTGCAGGAGCTACAGCTGCTCAACGTGAGCCTGGCCCAGATGAAACCAGCTTCGCAATCGCAGATGGATGCTATTTATTTGCAATCGCTACCACCGGGCATTGATACCACAAAGCCGCGTAGACAGAGCTTGGACAACAGCAGCACCATCGCCAGCACCACCAGCACAACTACACTGGAGCCAGAGGAGCAAATTACGACGCAGGCGCCAACGCGCATTAGCCTAGATCTGGGACTCAGCGATGGAGAGACCGATGCTGTAGCGGGCAGCGATGCAGACATCTCTACGAGCACCACAACTGAGGCCAGCAGCAGCTCCTCGACAACGGAGGAGTCGCGCAATGGCTCGCTGGATGATCTGGCCGACTCGTTCGGGCCCGATCCTGTGTCCGAGGAGCCCCCGCCGCCCAAAAAGAAAAACGGCTTCTATTTTCTAGCCGATTGGAACTCGTTCCTCGAAGTCGGCGATGGCGATGATCAGGTGGTGGTGCGTCTCAGTCCCAAAATTGGCGATCCCCGCGACTTCCTGGCCGTCTAACTGGCCCCTGGTCCCCCTGATTGGCCAATGTAAATAGTATCATTTACCATAACAAAATCCCTATCGTTACTGCGTGTGTGTGTGTTGTATTTATTTTAGTCACTGGTTTTTTTTTCCTCCGCCGCCTAGGGGCCCGGGCTGACCGGGTCGTAGTCATAAGTTGGGGCCTAAGCCTAAGTTCTAAGAGTCAATAACAGAAAATAAATAAAAATAAAAATGAACAAATGTGCTTGAAAGAAATGCACTCATGCGATTTTATATATTCTAGTTTAATAAAGATGTATAATAAAGCCGAACAAAAAACCATTGCACCACAATGGAAGTATTTCATGCATATATATAGCTCCGGCTCTTTTGATCGGCTTCAAGCTCATGCTTCAAACTTTACATCACGAATTATTAAAAACATGTGCCAACGATTCGGAGAAGTCTACCAATACTTACGGGCGAAAACTGCGTGGAAATGTGATGTTTACAACGTTAAAACTAAGTTAATTTCACTTTTTGGAATGGATGCATGCATAAACATATGTATGCATAATTGCAGCATGTGTCAACATATGTATATAGAGATATATGTGTGTATGTTCGTATGCTTGTATGTTTTGATATATGCATGTATGTATGATACATGTATTTATGTATGTATATATAGTTGAATTCAAGCTACGCTGTTAATTTAAATGCAATGTACTTTAAAGTAATGCTTTACTCCTCGATTCTCATGAATTCAAGTAAGCCTGGCAGTATTTCTTGCTTCAACTATAAGTTTGTTTTTCAAAGTGTTGAGTTAATATTAAGGTATGTATTTGTATTTTTGGTAATATTTGTAAGTTCGTACGTTTAAGTGTATTTATGTATGCATGGAAGTATATGTACTTATGTGTGTATGTGTATTTTTGCATGTGTGCGAGTATGTATTTAAATATGAATTTATGTGTCATGCCAAACGTAGCTACGTCTAGAACATGTTGTCTTTTTACAATAATTACTGCAGTAACCTGTTATGTAGTGATGTATGTGATGAAAATGAACGCTTAGAAACATCCACCGACAACTGTGGAAAATTGGCGGAATACGGTTGTGTGAATCCTACTCGCGCTGTGCGCAGTATCCAACCCTGGGTGAAAAATTGCGGCTTAAAGGTTCTAGAAGCTAAGGTTTAAGTTGAATTCGATCGGATTTAAACCTGTTTTCAAAATTTAACATCTTAATGATTTTGGAAAGCTCACCTGATTGCCTAAAATCCACTATGCTGAGTGGATTTGGGGTTTTAGGTAGAATGGAGGAATTTAAATTGCTTTCGGGTGTGGAATAGTTGAAAAGGATGTTAAAATTATAAAAGTAAACAATGAAAGCTGATATGGTGTCCGTATTCGACTTCAGGTTTGTGTTGAAGATATTTCTGACATCAAAGTGACCCACGTCAAAGCTGTCGCACCCAGATTGAAGCTACCAGCAGAGCTGAAAATGCTCCTCATTTAATTCGAGCATCTCGTACAAATCGAAACGAATTTTAAAAAACTTAAATAGTCGAATATTTTTTCGAAGACTGAAAATCGTAATCTTTTTCAAATAAAAAATTTGTTTTTATTCAAAGTCTGTTCGCGTCAAACATTTTAAAAATGACTGACACAGCGCACGCCGATATAAATGCTGATAACGTGCTGCAATATCTGCGCAAGAACCTGGAACCAGTGCCATACAAGATGCTGATCGCGCAGTTTTGTGAAGCGTTGGACACGGCGCCGAAGCAAGACGAGGCTAAAACACGCCTCAATAAGGTATTGGTCACATCCATTAACTCGGGCGCCATAATGCATTGCAATAACCACTTTTTCGCTGGAACCCATGCGGAGGATATGGAAGGAGTCATTGATTTAACTCAGATTGAGGATATATCCCCGAACCTTAGCTCCATCTCATTCTCTAGTTGCGAAAGCATCCTTTCGACCGAGGAAGCAAAAAAGTCTGAAGTATTTGGCGAGGCGAGCGACACAAATGATGCCAGTGAGGCTGATGTGGATGGCGAGGGCGAAGGTGACGAAGACCGCTCGTTGAAATCAACATCGAACCTAAACACCCAATCGAATCCGGAAGTTTTCCAATTCCCATCGCATACATCTTCACTGCCGGCGACGAAATAAGACGGCAACCGTTCGGCCGCATGTTTATATACTTATGACAACTTTGATGAACCAGCCAACCATACGATGCGGGGCGGGGCTGGAAATCACCAGGCAAAATTATAAGTCTTAATCTGTACCAAATTGAAGCACAGCTGCTAGTGTTAATTATTTATAATAAATTTAACTAAAAGTTACATTCCTTAGGAGCCACACTATTATATATATCTTAATGGTGGCTGTTTTTAGGATGTAACCAAAGGCTTCCAATTTGGAGTGAGGTCCTATTTCTTACCAGCTTTATGGTGCCTCCCTTATGCTGTGCTGTGTATACTCTATGCCATTTAATTTCTGTCACACAACCTTCCAGTTTCTAAACATGATTCTGTTTATGCTATGAAGATGTGAGCAATATATATATGAACTATACGACCTACTGTTTCAAGCGCAGGTCACATTTATTTAAGGTTTACGTAAATATTGATTATGAACCTCACAATAGTGGGGCAAAAGAACTAGTCTCATTCAAAAGGGAGGTCGAGCTGCGGCACAATAGACTGTCTCTTTTATAATATTCCCTTTTACATACTGGGTTCGTAGTCTTTTCTGTCTATTATATATATATATATATTTCGCCCACTTAGGTAATTTTATATATATTAAATTATATTAATCCCTAAATTGGATCGAAGTGAGCCAAGAAATTGATGTCAATCTCTCGTGACATTGCGGAATTTGTTTGTAGCTCATTATACGTTTTTATTTTGTCGTGCATTGAGCAACAAGGAAAAATTCTCGTATTTAAATATTTATATTTTATATTTGAAGTCTTGACAAATTTCAAAGTTTTCTTTTAAAAATGGGTGCGGCGCGTTCACAACCTGTCATTGAAGAGGACGTTCGGGCCTACTCAAAATTCTTGGAAAAATTCAAAGATACCCACTCCTATCTAAGTGAAAATGAGGTTGAGCAAAATGCTGTAATGACATGGGATACGATGACTCCCGAGCAGAAGAGCCAATTTCTCGTGAGTATCGAATGAGCTATTCATAATTTTGGCTAGTCGAGGAATACTTTACCTTGCCAGAACAATGAGGAGAAGGCTCGTGCTTATATCAAACACGAGTATATCCCTAAAAATGCCAGCACCAGGACGATACCAACTGAGAAACCAAAACCAAAACCAAAGCAAAAAGTAAAACCGAAACCGAAAAAAAAACCAATTGCGGCAAAAACAAAAATTACCACTTCACGCAAATCGCAGAAGGCAATCAATTCAAAAACAAAGGCAAGGAACATGCATTTATCACATTGCTCAAATAATGCGTTTCGTCATTTTATTCGGGAGTTCCGAAAACGCAACAGTGATCTTGATTTGCAAACAGCCGTCAAGCTAGGCGCTAAGGCTTGGTGCCTACTCTACCAAGAGGAGAGGGAAATGTTGAAAAAACTTGTATGTGGGCATTTTGGTTTCATGTAAACAAATTCTTATTTCACTATTGTAGATTACCAAGAAAGGTTCGATAAGTGACGTCAGTTTTATGTACCTATAACCGAATTGCATATGCTAAATCTTTGGGTTAAATATCTAAATTTGTATTTATTTTATTTAAATACATTTCAGCTTCTTAAGGCGTAGTTGTTTTCGATTTCTTATTTGAACGTGACTGCTTAATAGATATACATATCAATTTGAAATCTTTCGCTTGTAAAGTTGTCTGTGCTTGACTGAATGGCAGCTTGTTAAGTTGGGTGCGCATTTATGAATTTACCTTATTAAGTTGGCTACGCATGAATTGGATTTCGGAACATATATAAATATATATTGATTAATAATTGCAGTACACTTAAAAATACATAAACAACAAATCAAATTACACATTTATTCTTAAACCTATTAACAATGTAACCAAGGCTCAAAGAATCCGGGCATAACCAGCTCATAAAAGGTTATACGGCGAGACTGAACCACGGCCAGCATATAGAGCGCGCCCGGCGAACTCTGTAATGGCAGGCGTAGCGCCAGCAATTGAAGTGCATATGGCTGCTCCATCTCGCCATTCTCCTCAACATGAAACTGCGTGAATGGCACAAAGCCCTGAATGCCGCGATAAATAAAGACGCGCACACGGCAGCAACTCTCGATAAAAGCCAGCAGGGTTTCATCCCGCACGCGTAAGGCTGTTAGCTGGCGCGCCAAATGATCGGCAGCCAGCGACTGGAAAAGGGTGCCATTGGCATGATGCAGCTGGATGTGAGCGGCCGGCGCTGTCGATGGGGCAATGGGCGGCACATTTGAAGCGACAATGGTCAGACGGGCATAGAGCAACTGGGCTTGCTGCACACGACCCACATACAGACGTATTGTTTCGACGGGCAACCATTGTTGCTTCGGAGGGGGCAATTCCATGGATAGGATGCTGCGTGCCTCATCTGAGTTTAGGTCCGACTGCTGCGCTTCCTCTAGCTCCTGTTGCAACTCACGCAGTCGCTCAATCACAGCATGTAGGCGCTTCGTATCATCATCATCTGTATCGACAATTTTTTCATGGCCATCATTGTTGTTGGCAAGGAGCAACACGTCACGCAAAGTGCGCTCCAGTTGAAGCACCAGCACACGCTGCTGCTCATGTGCTAGGCTATCGTTGAACGAAAGCCGTCCATGCAGCGCCTTCAGCTCCTCGAGCACTGGCCAAATTAGTTGGGCACTGCGCGCGGCCAACACGCGCGACGGATTATTCGGTAACGGCAGTGTGTCCGTGGGCAAAGATGCAAACACCCCAGTGCCAGATGTCGAAGCACGGCGCAGTTGCTGCATCAGACGTAAGAAGTCCTCCACAAGATGCTCGTCGTCATAGAGATCGCTCTCGGGAATGCTTAGCTGCGTGATGTTCACCTCGGTCTGTAGACGAAAGCTGAGATGCTGCAGCAGGCGCTGACGCAATGTCTCGTACTGTTCCTGACTTAGGGTGTGACCCGCATCAAGATGTGGACGCAATTGTGACTCAGTGCTTGGCCGGCTCAAGTACTTGATGGCCTGCTGATAGCTTGGTTTATTACGCTGCAGCTGTTGCGCCTCATGCTTTTGCTGTAGTTGCTGCAGCTTGCTAGCTGGCACGTCCATTGGCTCGATTTTAGTCTTGGCGCTAGTGCGCCAGCTTTGCAGATGGGCCAGGCTGCTACAGTTCCAGCCTCCTTCCTCGTGCTCATCGCTCAGCTCGTAGCTGGTCATGAAGCTGAACTGGTCATTGTTATTGGTGCTGGCGTTCCGCTGCTGCAGCACAGTGGCATCATTAATGGGTCCGCTCTCGATTCTGCCGGCACTCGTATAGTGCGTGCCGTTCCAGCGATAGATGCGCGTCCAGCAGCCCAGCTCGTTGATCAGCAGATAGCTAGCAGCCGGCACCGGCGACTGCAGCGCAAAAACGCGACGCACATCCGATTGACCTGGAGCCTGCTTCAGCGCGAAGCTGCGGCGCAGCTGCTTCACCTGGTAGGGCAGACGCAACAGACCAAAGAGCCTAGCCAGCCGCGTGCACAGCTCTCGATAGCGCACTGCTAACGCGTTGCTCTGGCGCCGGTAGACCTCATGAGCCTGCAGCTCTGGGCGCTGGGGCTGCTTAACGCGCAGCCAGCGCACGTTCCAGTTCCCACTTATGATTTGGGTCGCTCGACCTTGCGCCCAGAGACTCTTCTCGTGCCAGGCACTAAAGTTGAAGCCATTGATGTGCAAGCGTGTGCGCAAATCCGGCGCATGCAACCTGACAAAGTTAATCGGCGTCTGTAGACGCAACTGTTCCTCGTGCAGCGTGGCCACATCGCTTAAGTTGAGGTTGGGATCACCGTTAATGGGTGCAGTGGCCAACAGTGTCCCACTCACATCCACCGACTGCATCAGCAGCGGCGTGAACACGTGTTGCTCCCTTGGCGCATTTATCTGAGAAATGAAAAAGTAATACATTTTGATGGAGCATAAATTTAATGTCGACTATATCAAAAAATAAGCCCATGACATGACTCCTTATTGAGCACTGTATCGCGTCAGCCGAAGCGTGTTTTCGTTAATTCAATCGAAACACCTTTTGCTTAGTTCGATACCCGAAGGCTCGAATCAACAAGGCATCCGCTCTTGATGCATAACCACAGTTTGACAATGAATTTCTCGATAGAGATATCAGATAACACCCACCAGCAAGGTATTGGCATATTCCTCCGACAGATTGCGTCCATTCACCAGCCCATGCAGCTGCACTCGCCCATCAGCCAAATGCAGCTCGTTGGTGACCAATGGAAAGCTGAGATTTTGCTCCGTATGCAGCGTAACAACACGTGTCAGGTTTAACTCGTTCAGCTGGCCAACGAGCAGGGCGTTGTTGTCCAGTGAACCCTGAGCAAAGCTAACGGGCACTGTAAGATTAGATTTAGACTGTATAATATTGGTCTGTATGGATATCGTACTATAGGAAACTTACTTTCTGTTTGCCAGTCGCGATCCACGCGCAGCGTGTCGTGCATCCATTCGGTAATATTGCAGTCATTGAGGCGTTCACCTTGCAGCACCAGTTGACCCACATGCAGCTGCTGCATGTGCACAGCTGCTTCAAAGTGCACCGGTGTGTGCAGAGTTACCTCGTTGTGTTCCATGCTGCCATCGATGAAGATCAGCTGCTGCAGTAGCTGCTCGAGATTAATGTCATTTAGCTGGACAATGTGAGCTCCACCACGGATGCTCACGCGACCCGTGAATACCTTGTGTCCCTCAAGATGCAATTGTGGTTGTCGCTTGTCGAGCAAATCATCATAGAACTCCTGCAGCGGCTCCAGACTGCGATTGCCCAGATGACCCAAAACCGTAAGCTCTTGCAGCTGTGTTTGCTGCGCTAAATGTACTAAACCACGCTGCACAAAGGCAGCCAGCTTTGTATCCCAGCGCAGCTGCTTATCCAGCTGTCCAATTGCTTGGCCATTAAGTGCGCCCTCCAACTGCAAATGAGTGACATGCAGCCGACCCTCCAGGCGCAGCTCACCGGCAAAGTCCAGCGGTTGCAGCTTATTGGCCAGTCGATCGAAGGGCACGCCGTTAAGTGCCTGCAGCTGCAGAGTGTCGAGGATCTGCACATGGCTCGCAAAGCTCTTGGTGCCAACAATGAGCAGTTCCTGATCTTGGTCAGGGCGAAAGACAATATCGTCTAGCAGTTCGGGTAAAAGGCGCTCGTTGTAACTGCCCTGGAGCAACAGATCGCTGGCAAATATGGGCGCTTGTTGGAAACGCCAGCGTGTGCGCAGCTCATTGGGTCGATCAAGCCAGACAACGTCGCGCTGCAACTGGTCTACACTCTGTCCGTTAAGAGTATCATCAACGAGCACCGCGCCACTGACTGCAATATGATCCACTTGCAGCTGCCCATGGAGAATAAGCAGCGGCAGCTCATCCAACTGTCGCAGAAACCCCAGAAGCAGTTCGGCATTGATACCCTGCAGCTTGGACGTCTGCACGCCCATAGGCAAAATCAAATCCTGCACTTGTACCGTGTCCCTGCGCGGCTCACTCAAAAGTAGCTCGCTGAGTTGATATCCATTTAGGCGACCTGGACCCGTCACGTTGTGCGTTACATCCAGTTGCTCTGCCTGAAGGCGCGTAAAACGTGCCTGGCTGAGATGCAGCGGCTCGTATAAAGTCTGATATCCGCTGGAGAGTGGCACATCGTTCAGCATGTGGGACACCCGAAGCTCTGCCAGTTGCGGCTCGTTGACGAAACGAAGACGCGTAGTTGGCGCCATGATAGGTGCATCCACACGCAACGCCTGAGCCAGCAGCTGCTCCAGGTGGATGCCATCGTAGAAGCCGCTGAGCTGTAGTTTATGAAAGTACACATATCCCGCTAGACTGCTCAGATTGTGCAGCGTTTGCTCTGTATGCTTGGTCACAAACTGCTCAATAGGAAAGCCGTTTAGTGTGCCATCCAGCACATGAGCATCCACTGGCAACGCCAGGTGCTGCACATGCTTGGCTGCTGGTATGATCAGCTCCTCCTCGGCATCAACCGGTCGCTGAGCCAGATCACCCAGCAACGCATCGAAGCTGCTGTTATCCAGTAATCCACGCAGCTGCAGCGGCCCATTGACAATCAGTTGGGAAAAATGACAGGCGGCATGAACGTGATGCGAATCGGTCAGCGTGGGATTTAAAGGCGCCTCCTCAAACTGACGTCCTTGGGCGCTACCATTGAGCTGCCAAGTAAAACAATAATGATTAACAATTCTGCTTATTGTGTGATTGCCAATGTAAGCACCTCTAGTTCCTCGGACACTTCCAGCTGTGTAAAGGTGACCCAACCCGGCCAGTCCTGTTCATCGCTTAGTGTAACCGCATCCGAGGGATCGCAACCATTGATAGACCCAAAAGTGTCCACCATATTCGCAGCTAAAAAAAGGAGAAATTTGCATGACTCTGGCCAGACAACAGGTAATTGCATAACGTACACAGCGTCTGGGTAAACTGTTTGGGCGAGAAAACGATGCTTGTGGAGCTCTCCTGGGACCAGAGATAGTCGTCAGGAAAACTCAGCTCATTAAGCGCGCTCAAATGCAGCGAATCCTCAAAGACAACAGCCTGTAATGGGCAAGATTAAAGATTGCAGCTGCGATTGCCAAACTAGGCTCAACTTACGCCTGCCACACGCAGCTGCGAGAGCTGCAGCGGCTCCTGACGCCAAGCCAACTGCTGCAAGAATTGTGTCCATGCCAAGCCATTGATAAATTCGCAGTTGAGATCGGCGTCCAATTCCAGGCGCTGTTGCGTTCTTGAGGGTAAGGATTTGGCTTGCTCAATTGGCTGCGGCCGCATCACCTCCAGGCGCTGCGCATTGATCAAACCGTTGAACTGCAATGTGGCATTCTGTAGGTAGAATGGCGCATGGTTCAGCTGCTCGATGTGCAGCTCCTGCACCTCAACAACATCAAATTCCAGCTGCTCATAGTCATAACGAAAGAGTTGCGGCTGGCGCTTGGTACGTCCGCCATCCAGACCTATGAGTTCTTGCTTTAGCAAACGGATTTGCTGCAGCAACTCGTGCAGATCTATGGTAGCATCATGCGCCGTCCAAGGTGCATCATTTACGTACAGTGCCTCCAAAATGGCCCCGTCATTGATGAGCAACGGTGTGTCTAGCTCCTCATAGTGAATAAAGTCCGCTTCTGGTGCTTGGAGTAGCTGTTCCGCCCGTTTAATAAGCTTATCCTGCTCATCTACCCAATTGCGCATAAAGTCGTGTATTTCCTGCAGATCGTGCAGCTCCGAGTTGCGAGGCAGCAGCTGTGTGTGTAGTCGAAACAGGCCTGACGCCGCCGCTTGGCGAGGCACAAGTAACAGCGGTGGCTGCATTTGACGCAGCAGCGCGGCTCCTGCCAAGCCCGCCTCTCGCTGCTCGTCCAGCATACAGCCGGCGCCATAACGTGTCTGGGTGCCGAGCTCACACGGCGCCGGCAGGCTAGCCTCGAAAGCCTCACCATTCCAGACGAGCACCTCCAGCTGAAGCACAGTGTGCGTGTCGAAGTAGACGCGATGCTGCACAAGCAGCAACAGATCATCCCGATAGCTGCGCACGGGTACTGGCAAAAATAGCTCGACCAGACCAAAGTTCTGTCCGAGAAGCGTTCTAGGCACGAGCTGGCCCTGTACATAGGCGAGTATCTGTGGTCGCAGACCGCCCAAAGCCAGATAGTTGCGACCGCCCATTTGGAAAGCGGCTATGTCGGCGATCTTTGGTGCTTCCAGCCGTTGTCGCAGCTGCAGCTGCAGGCCCGCATCCAGCGCCAGCTCACGCATATTATGTGCATAGATGAGCGCCTCATCAGACTGACCTACGGCAAGCAATAGATCCCGACCCGTGTCCTGCACGGCCAGCGCCGTAATCGTCTGCTCCAACTGCAGGCGTTGCACAATCCAGAATTCCAGGCCATCCACATCATGGGCATAAATGCTGAGTGTACGATTGTGCATCAGGACCAGATACTCACGGTTCTCCACAACAAACGCCAACAGCTTATCAATGTCGCTGCCCACCGGCCAGTGCCAGAACTGTTTCAGGCCGCTATTCGCCTCTAAGCGATACCACAGCAACTGCTGTTGCGTGGCCAGCAGCACCACACTCTCCTGCAGCTGTGCCTGCCTATTCCAGCGTTCGTAGCTAAGTATCGCATCAATGCCCGCCGGCACGGGCAATGGTTGAAGCGCTGCATAGCTGTGAAAATTGGCGCCAGAAATAAGAGCTTGTTGCTCCAATAGCAACAAATCATAGTTGCGTCGACCCAGGAAATAGACGCTACCATTCTGCTGCAGCTGCAGCCAATGCGACACATCTGCTCCGATCATAAACTGTAGATTTTCCTCAATGCGACTCAGCACAAGCATTTCGCGCGTCCGCCGCTTGGACAATTGCAGTTGCTGTAACTGCGCCAGATCAATGTCCATCGGTGTGGCATCAACCACATTGGCCTGACCAGCCTGATCCGGCTGACTGCTGCCCAGCATCTCATCGCGCGTACTGCTAACAATTGCTTCATTCTGTGTTCCGCCTGTTTTAGCTTTAACGGCCGCCTCGAGCTGACGCACTTCCTCTGGTTGCCCCTGCTTGGCGACTGCGTCATTTATCTCAGAGCGAAGCGCCTCCGCTGCTTTTAGTGACGCTTCGTTGACTATAACTTTGCTGGGTTTGCCACTGGCACTGGGTTTGCTGCCGTGCTTGGTCCACTCCGGCTGCACTATGACGCCCTCCTGTAAGGCATTCACAAATGATCAATAATCCTCATTGCTTGGATCTACTACTTACGGGCGTCTCTTCGCCCGCATCAAATGCGGCGTTGAGTTCACTGCGCAGCTTATCCACCTCAGCTCGTTGAACCGACGTGGCGGAGAGAGGCTTGGTGGTACTGTTGGCTTCGCCATTGCGGCTGCAAGTCGCGTACAATAGCAGGCACAGCACCAATTTCATGTTTTTTTTTTTCTCTCTTAATTGCGGTTTAATTTTTACACAAAGTAGATATAACAAAATTAACAAGTAACACGTGAACACATTTTTTCAATATTTACGAAATTAACCGTTGCTTTTCAGAGCTGCCATTTAACATCTGCACACCGAAAAGTCTGGCAGCACCAAAAACAAATACATTTTTGCAATATTGCTTGCAGTTTTTTTTTTTTTTTTTTGTTTTAAGCATAGCTATTAGAAAATTAGTTTCTTAATTGTCACGAACATTTTTAAATTTTTAAATGACCCTATCGGGGGGAAGCCCAAAAGGCTGCTGAGTTTTTCCTATATTTCTCCTGAGTAGCCCAGACACAAACCTTTAAAAAAAGACTGTTTGAAACTAATTTACACCCTGTAGGACATGCACGGGAAGTACATTATGCAATGTATTGCAATATGAAGTGATAAGTAATTTTCTTATTGAACAGATCAATGGCAAACACCTTCGGTGTCCAGCCTGGTCTCCATTATTAGAGCTTTGACTGTGAATTGTAAGTTCGATTGTTTCTTAAAAATCGGTAAGTCTTAGAATATTTTACGAATTCCCAAGCCAATTGTATTTAAGCAATCAAATTGCCACCTGCAGCATATGGGGCATCAATCGATGCTCTAATTACTAGCAGCTTATCAGCAATTGAAAATTCAAATTCAAATTTATGGGCGAATAGCGCCTATGTACATATATTTGTATCCCCTTATCAAGCTTTGAACATTTTTTTTGTTTTTTGTTCAACTTGATGCCACTTTTAATGATTTGTGGCTGATTCTGCGAACTATAAACAGAGACAGACAAATGATTCGGACCTGCTTCTGATTCAGATTGAGCCACATGTTGCGTATGACCATTTCGCATCGACGTAAGCACCACAAGACACTCGGCAGCGCAGCGGGCAGCAGCGGCAGGGACGTTGGAAAAGAGTGAAGTGGTGTTTGTAGCGCGCTCCCTCGACCGACTGTTGCTATCAGCTACGCAGATCTCTCACAGCCACACGCAGGCAAACACTCACACACACACGCACGCACATACAGCTAGTGAGTGTGGCGCGTCTGAGAGTTACTATGCAGCAAAGGTAGCTGTGCCGGTCTGTCATGTTTGTGTATGTATGTCTCTCCCTCTATCTCTCTCGCGCGGTCGATTTCTCTCTGCGGCTCTCTCAGTGGATCGCTCTGCGGCCAAGTTGGGCCATCGGAACACCGGGCGCCGACTCAGCCCGCTCGTTCGGTTAGTTCTTCAACGGAATTCAGCGTTTTTTGACGTTTGTTCTTGTTGCATACACGCACACACGTCCACACACACACACACACACACACATACACACACGTTGAGCGCAGTGAGCAACCACCAAGCACCAAAACGTACCAACGAGCCACAAAAATTACGTTTTCTTTTTGGTAATTGTTAAAATTCTGCAAAAAAAAAAAGAAGAAGAAAAGTGAAATTAAAAAATTTAACAAATTTCAAATATACATATATGTATGTATATTAATTTAAGTAAATGGCAATATAATGAAATGTGCACATAACAAGCTGTTGCTATATGTAGGCAAGTTTTTTTGGATCGACCTTTGCGAACTTAACGTCGTAACAGCGGCAATAAAAGCAAGAAAAGCAACAACAACAGCTAAAAATAATTAAACAGCGCATGTTTCACTAACTGTGTGTGCGTGTGTGTGTGTGTGTGATTGTGCGAATGTGTGTGTTGTCTTTGCATCGGTTCAAGTTGAAAGCCCAGCACATTAATTGCCCCAACGCCGTCTAATTGTCAACAGTTGAACAACTGTTGCTGCTGCTATTGTTCCTGTTGTTGTTGTTGTTGTTGTTACTGTTGTGTTTGCTGCTGTTGTTGTTGTTGTTGATGTGTTTGCCAGTTGCAAATTGTTCGACATATTAAACTGTTTGGCCTGCAAAAGCATTTTCGAATTGCTTCGGATTCATAATTTTGCTCGTGTTTCGCGCGCTCCTCTCTCTCTCTGTGTGTGTGTGTGCGTGTGTGTCTCAAAGTCTCGCATTTCCTGCCCAGCGCCGGCACCACCTCCTCCTCCACCTCCTCCTCCGCCAGACAGGCAGACAGACACAGTCGCGCTTGACGCGACTGCGACGCAACGCGACACTGACACTGCCACAGAGTCAGAGACGTTGACAGAGACACTTGCTTATCCGTCCGGTCGTCGCTCCTTTTCTGGTGCCGTCCGTCTCTGTCTATGTCTCGACTTTCGCGTGCGAATTGTGCAAAATTATCAACCTTCAACCGACAAACGTCAACCGACAACAACGCACCACACCGAAATCTGCTGGCACAGCATAAGGCATCTCGCATAGGCAAAGTTGAAGACAACAACACCTTAACACACACCTACGGGCCACTGACTGGAGCAACAGGTAAGTGCTGTTAAAGGAGCCCTGTTTGCTCTGGGCTTTAAAGAAACCTCTGGGCATTAAATGGATCAAAGCCAGTGCGCAGACCAGATAAGATACAGTGGTCACTCGCACATTGGGCTCGGATTCAGCTGTGTTTGTTGTTTTCCAATTTACTGTAGCCCTAGTTTTCCCTACTAAATACTCAAAACAGGGCCGCTTACTAAACAAGAAGAGGGCGCTTTTCTTCACAGCTCGAACCAACTTCCTGACTTGAGGTTTGCTTCGTGATGTCATTTATTTTCCAAATTCGAAGCAAGCAATCAAACTCAATTATTCTTTTATTCTTTTCCGTTTCGTATCCCCCCACAAGTTTTTTAATTTCGAACCAAGCCATTTTTAAACAAAATATCATTTGCTTCAGGTTAAGGTTCAGCTGTTTTTCTATTTGACAACTTGTTTGGTTCAAAGAAAATAAATTGGAATTCCAGCTACAAAGCGGTTCGGTTCAAAATATTTTCCATTAAAAATTGTCTGTAGGACGATTTCATTCGGTTTTTATACTCTAGATTTGATCGAAGATGAATAATACATAGAGCTTAAGTTGTAGGCAAGAATAATCAAATACATTACAAGTCCAGCTCCATAAATATATATATATAAGTATATAAAGTTTGGTTTAGGACTTGAACTAACGCCTCGTCCTTACGCTCTGTCCAAGAATTTCAATCTAGGCTCGTCTCTGTTTTCTAATAAAAACAAAACAGTTTATTTTATTTACCTAAAACCTTATAAAACTCAAAATATATTTAAAAAATGCCTCGAACGAAGCTTCAAGGCATGGCTCCGATTGATTTATTTATTTATATTTTTTTGGCAATTCTTTCGACAGTAACAAAAATGTCTGTTCTATGAGTATATAAAAATTGTGAGCAAATATATATGTTTATTGATTTGACGGTATCAAATATTATTCGAAAATCAATAGATCAAATAAATAAATAAATAAAAAGACACACACACACACACACATACATATTTAATGAAACTGAGCTATTATCTGCGATAAACCCAATGTCCGAGATATCCAGCGAATGCCAGTTGCATAATTGAGATACATCGTTAGGAGTTAAGAGTTTTTTAAACAGAAACTGACCACTTGAATGTCAACACCTGCAAAGGTGAGTCAGAAACACGGAGAATGCAGAAGAGAGTTTTTCAAAGAAGGGGGCAGAGAGAGAGAGAGAGAGAGAGGGAGAGAGAGCGCGCGTACAGGTGAGTGAAGGCCATTAGGCCAGAAAGCGTGCAAAATACGTATGCGTATATTTAAAAAAAAAAAAATTCAAATTGCTAACTAAACAAACTCAACACAATCCAATCCAGTCCAAAGCAAGGCAACAACCCAACGCACACCCAACTCGATACGATCAAAGTCGAAACGAACGGAACGCAGCGCAGCGCAACTCGTCAGCTTTTTGTAGACCAAATAGTTTTCTGAGCTGTTTGTTTATTTAATTAGCATTTATGTGCGGCCAAAGCAAAGCGGCAGGAGGTGTACCCAGAGTGAGGTCGGGCAAACATTAGGCGAAAAAAAAACAAAAAATCATAGATGCTTTTTAAGGTGTACCCCTCTTCTGCCGCTCCTTCCCTCTTCGTCTCATACACGTACACGTGTCGCCATATACTCATCTTTACGGGCACAATCCAATTGATGTTCGTACAATGTCCAATTTATCTGTTGCACCAAGCTAGGCATCTAAAATTAGATGCCAGCCAGCCAGCTGTCGTTTATTTTCAATCTGAGCTCCTCAATCTTGGGCTCAAGTAACTGAGTATCTGAGTATCTAAGTATCTGTATTTGTATCTGAGTATCTGTTGTTCTCTGTTTACTGCCCGCCGTCAGTTTATGTGTCAGTGAAGTGGCCGGACACATTATCCGATCCAAGTGCACTAAAACCACGAAACTGTTTAGCTTATCCAAATAGACATTTCAAATGCGTGTGTGTGGTTTTTTTTTCTGTGCCAGTATGGCAAACAATTCCAAGAACACCTTGCATGAGCAATACTCAAATTTAAAGATCATTTAAGTAATTACAATTTCTATGCTCTAACATTAAGCAGTTTCTCAAGCACTTTTTATAGTCTATTGTAGATATTTTCATATATCCAACAAAAGTAAAATCAGATTCAAGCTATAGATTTTAATTTATATGCCTTGCAGATTAACCAAACCGTAAAAGCTACGAGGCTTAAATTTTTAATCAAGTTTTCTTTTGGGGCATGGTTAATCATAGTTCGTTATGAATGTGCCCTGAGAACCGACACGAGCCTGTGTGGCTTAAATGACTGAGCGTCGGACTAACAAGTGGCAGTTCGTCGGTTCAAACCCAGCAGTAATATGCATATGGCGCATGCATAGACAAGCTGTGGGTATTTGAGCGCTTTTGTGCTTGTTAAAAGTTGATAAAAATAAAATATATCATTTTAATTTGCAACTGCCTAAGATATAGTTTACCTTCTATGCAGTTTATGTGCGGATCATTTAGTGCCAATATCTCATATCTACGAACTATACACCGAAAGTAACTTTCTATTGTACCTTATCTACAAGGTCTCACACATTTGGAAGCGTATTTGAAGTTCAACATAGACCTACTAATGCTAATGGGGGCTTATTACAAATTTAGATTTGACACGCGCCAGTAAAAGCGATCAAATCGGATTAAATTTAAATTGCATTCACTTTACGTTTCTTTTGTTTTACATCTCGCCCCCTAGCCCAGCAGCGCCTCGCCTCCATGTACGTTAGGTGAACTGTGGACTCCTCCCTCGTACAGCAAGCGTGCAGCACACGATGCTGCAGCACACGATGACGAAGCGTAAAACGCTAATCATTGCCTGCTTTGGCATTGCGCTGGGCCTCTGCATCGGCACCGTTCTGAAGAACTATCGTGCA
This sequence comes from Drosophila virilis, assembly GCF_030788295.1. NCBI lineage: Eukaryota > Metazoa > Arthropoda > Insecta > Diptera > Drosophilidae > Drosophila > Drosophila virilis. The sequence goes on along the minus strand of NC_091543.1, from coordinate 26,080,820 downwards.
CTGGAGATTGTAAAGCGCTGCAGCTTGCGGCCCACGAATCTTAAAACGCCCAATGAAATTATTGGGCTGAACGATGAGGACACCATACAGAATTCGCAGCGCAATCTGGTCTTTGTGGGCGTCATGACTGCCAAGAATTTTATCGAGGGTCGTGCACGTGCCGTATACGATACTTGGGGCAAGGAGGTGCCTGGACGCATTGCGTTCTTCAGCTCTGAGGGCAGCTACTCGGAGGAGCTGCCCGTGGTGGGCCTCAAGAATGTGGATGATCGCTATCCGCCGCAAAAGAAGTCATTCATGATGCTTTACTACATGTACGAGCATTATATTGATCGGTTCGAGTGGTTTATTCGCGCCGACGATGATGTCTATATGGAGCCGGACAAGCTGGAGCGTTTTCTGCGCTCCATTGACAGCTCGAAGCCGCAGTTCATTGGCCAGGCGGGCAAGGGCAATAGCGAGGAGTTTGGCCTGTTGTCCCTAGAGTTCGATGAGAACTTTTGCATGGGCGGTCCCGGTGTTATACTCAGCAGCGAGACGCTGCGTCGCGTCGCTCCGCACATACCCACCTGCCTGAAAAATCTATACAGCACCCACGAGGATGTTGAGGTGGGGCGTTGCGTTCAGAAATTTGCCGGCATACCCTGCACTTGGAACTACGAGGTGAGTGATGAAGACTTCTCGATGCACCATCCCTCTCCTTTTTATACATGTAACTTTTTACTCTCCCGATGCAGATGCAGTATATATTGCGGCACAACTCGAGCGGACGCAATGCCTACACGGGCAAACTGAAGCGAAAGGAGATACATAACGCCATCACGCTGCATCCAATCAAGCAGGCACCGTTGATGTATCGCCTGCACTCCTACATACAGGGCCTCAAGGCCGAGGAGCTGCGTCAGGAATCGCTGCTGCTGCATCGCGACATTAAACGTATGGCCAAATACTTGGAAGTGCCTGATGATAGCACATATATGATGCCAAGCGTCTCACCAGGCGCCGTTCACGACAAGGACAATGGCAAACGACATTTCGAAGATCATAATATTCTAGGTGAGTCCACTTAAATGATTTCCTTTATGTTTTCGAACCGGGTCGGTAGATCGGTATTTATATTTTCAAAATCCGTGTCAATGTTGTTTTCAAACGGGATGCGATCAAAATGTTCGGAACAGAGCTCGGAATGGTGTCGGAAATGTAAAGATTGCTTTCAAAACGTTTTATTTGAATTAACACGAAACAACAATTTACATTGTAAAAGTTAAACTAACATGTGTATGTGTGTGTGTGTGTGTGTATGAGTGTGTGTGTGCGCGTGCATTCTTAGGAGTTTTCTTGGCAAACAGTGGTGCCCTGGCCCAGACAGGCTGCATAGGCCATCAGATGTGGCAACAGATTCTGCTCCATGACGCCGCTAAAGAGATGAGCCTGTGGACCAAGGGCAAAGACGGCCACATCTTCGCCCGAATGCACCCCCTTGGCGTGTATATAACTGGGTGTAAAGGAAGCTAAGGCAAGACAAAAATATATATTTGTGTCCGTTGAAAGGCGGCAGCGTTACTCACTTCTGCTCAGATGCGGTGCGGGATTCTCGCGTTTGCCGGCCTTGTTGAGGCTCTGCCACTTGCCAATGGCATAGTTAAGCGTACTATAGGGTATGCCATCCAAGTCGCGTTGGCTTGGATCCAAGCCCAGTATTGCTGTGCCCCGATTGGCGTAACCCGCCATGCTGAGCGTATGCGAGTGATCCGCCGTGACGACAATGAGCGTATCGCGTGCATTGGTCAGACGCACAGCCGTCTCGATGGCCGCATCTAGCTCGAGCATCTCGTCCAGCGCATAGCCTGCCCGCGTTTCATGATGTCCATGATCGATTCGGCCGCCCTCGATAAACACAAAGTAGCCGTTCGGTTGCTGCTCCAGCCTTTTAATGGCCGCTTCTGTCATATCACAGAGACGCGGCTGATCCTTGGACGCCGCCAAATGGTAGGCCATATGACTGTCACTGAACACGCCGAACAGGCTGCCATTCGTGGCGCCGCAGTCGCGCAGCCCACCCAGCGTTCGGGCAAAACAGCCGTCCGGATTTGCAGCATGCCATTGTTTAAGTAAATCTCGTCCATCGGTGCGCTCGCTCGCAAATTTACCCAAACCCCCGCCCAGTATTACATCTAGATAACGTCCGGGTGCATCCTCAATCAGTTGGCGTCCTATGTCCAACTCCTGGGAACGTCTCTTCACATGCGCATACGCTGCTGCCGGACTCGCATCCGTCAGCCGCGTAGTGGTCACAATCCCTGTGGCTTTGCCCGCTTCCTGAGCCCAATGTACAATGGACTCCACCTTGGCACCCTGCGCACTTTGTCCAATGCTGCCATAGTTGGTCTTCACACCAGTTAGGCATGCGGTCGCTGCGCATGCCGAATCCGCTGTCTGGCTGTCCGTACAGTAGGTTTTGCTCAGACCCGAATAGGGAAATTGTTCGACGGCCAGTTGGCACTCCTCGCCGCTGCGACCGGCATGCTGGCCCTTTAGGATGCGCGCCGCGGTGAGTGTAGTAATAGACAGCCCGTCTCCCAATAGCATTATTATGTTCTTGGCCACACGCGTATCGCCTCCACCCGCCTCGCGGCTACGTTCTAGACGCTCAGCCAGCTGCCGCTGCGCCTGCTCCATCCAATAGCTGGCATTGCGCTCATTCTCAATGGGTTCCATTTCCTTCTCGCTGGCATTAACCAATGCGATGCTTAAGAACAGCGAGAGTAGAAGCGCCAGGCGGGGCAAGTTTGGGAGCCACATGCTTTACATAAATATCGAGCTGAGTTTTTAGAATATAAATCTAAATGCAAATGTCGAAAATATTCCATTTTACAAACACAGCTTTGCACGACTTATCGTCTATGCTGGGCCGCTGTGTTCCATATTGCCTTCCAATAGTGTCCGCATTAGGAAAAACAAAAAAAAAAAAGAAAACACAAATATCAAATTAAATTTAAATTGCATTTTAACGGCAATCTATAAAATATCGATAATTGTATATATCGAAATTCGTGCCACGCATAGGTTATCGAATTTGAATTCATGTTATCGATTGTTGTTCACAGGCATTAGCCCGGAGCTAAATAAATTTGTGCCCGCCAGCACAGCGGATCTACTGGACTGGTCCTTTATAGCGCGCAGCCTGTACTCGGCAGGCTCAGCGAATCCCAAGCAAAAGATTGACTCGGCCATGCGCGAGGGTCTCGAGGATGTCATAACCGAGGTGATGGAAAATATCAATTATTATTCGCGACAACGCGGACGCGTTATTGAATTTCGTGAGCTGCTCTATGGCTACCATCGGCTGGACGCAATACATGGACAGGATCTTATACTGGATCTGTTGCTCATCTACAAAAAGTATCGTGGCAAGAAGATGACGGTGCCCGTGCGTCGCCATCTCTATGTGCAACGCGCATTCACCGGCATCTTTGTCAAGGAGTTGGACGAGGATTTCTACAATGTAACGCTGCAGCAAAGTGAGTATGGCTAATATCCGAGCACATATTTCTGGAAATAACAAGCTAAGAGTGTCCCGACTCCAAGTCCAGCGTCGAGCTGCCGTTCTTGCTTCTACACACTGGCGAAATCATCGCCAGCTAGGCACATTATGCAACGGCCTACGGAAAATGCTTTCGAGATAGCAGTCGGTTCTTATTGTCCGATTTGTCTGGGCATTAACATGGCCAACAAAAGTACGCGTGTGCATATACCAAATCGCATGGGGGGATTTACCAAAATATTTTAAATCAGTATATATATGATACGAGACTCTACACACCCAGTTAAGAGTTTTCAGCTCCAATAATTTCCAAATTGTGCATAAAAGACCGAGTTTTAAAATCGATTTTCAATATTTTCAAAATATATTTTCAAAATCGAAACAAGAAATGATAAGCTCCTTCTGCGTATGGTAGGGAAGCTAGTTAGTTTCCAACCTTTTTCAGTGAGTTGGGGATAAAAAAAATAAATCTGAAGTAATTGCCTCCTTTCGTCGTCATTACTTAAATAATGAAGTAATTAATTCCGCTGAGTAATTCCACTCCATTTGATTCAAGCCTTGTCATCTTCAGGTCTCTTGGGTAGCCTTCTACACAATGGTATGGCTCGCCTGAGCAGTCACTTTACCATGGCCAGCAACCTGCTGGCACCTCCGCCGGACAATATCGTGTTTGTCCTGCCCATAGCCGGTCGCCTGGCGACCTTTCAACGCTTTCTGGCCACCTATGAGCGTGTTTGCATTGATGCTTCGCAACACTGCGATCTGCTGGTGGTAATTTTTGGGCCGCCGGATGAGCTGACCGAACATCTGCAGCAGCTGAATGAGCTGCGTGCCCGCCATATCTACAAGCAGATCAACTATATACAGCGCAGTGGACAATTCTCGCGCGGCGTTGCACTGGACATTGCCGCACGCTCCTCGTACATACGGCAGGAGGACATTATTCTGTTCATCGATGTCGACATGGTGTTTGGCGTGGAGACGCTACAGCGGGTGCGCATGCATACGCAGCGTGGTCGGCAGGTCTATCTGCCCATTGTATTTAGCCAATATGATCCGAAGCGTCGGGGAGAAGCCAGTCCCTCCGAATCGTTGCCAATCGACGATGAGAACGGCTACTTTAGGCAGTTTGGCTTTGGAATTTGCGCCATTTACAAGTCGGACATACTGGACGACGATATCAATGGCTTTGACAAGGACATAACTGGCTGGGGCCTGGAGGATGTCAAGTTTCTGGAGAAGATTGTGCGCGTCGGCACCCGCCAACATGGCTTTCTGTCCAACACGGCCGAAGTGCCGCTCGACTATAACGAAGCCGCTGAACAGTGGCGACGCCTCACCGTATTTCGCGCGCCAGATCCCACTCTGGTGCACATCTATCATGACATTAGCTGCGATGTGCAGCTGGATGCGCCACAGTATAACATGTGCCTGGGCACCAAGGCAAACTCATTGGGCAGCACCCGTCTCATGGAGCAGCTGTTTTTCAACAATCGCCAGAATGTTGAGTTCATCGCCGAGTTCAATCGGCAGAAACAACAGACCAGATGATGAGATGGCGACGCCATCTCAACGTGGGCATGTTCCACCATAGTATTATGCCTAAAGTTTCCTAATAATGTGTGTATGTGTTCTGTGTGTATGTGTATGCATGTGTGTGTATGTGAATAGACTTGTTGTTGCCAGCGAAAAAGCCAAATGAATACAGACGTTATAAATGCTGAAATAGAGCTATACTCACAGAAAGAGAGAGGGAGAGAGACAGAGTGAGAGAAAAGTAGATACACATTCGGCATGCCGAAAGTTAAAAGCCCTTGCAATATAGCATAAAGCCTAGGTTCTCCGATAAAGAGGACATCTACTTAAACACTTAGCTCACTGTGAAATGATATGTCTGCTCAATAATTGTTTATTTGGTTTATTTGATTTTAAATAAGCACGAAAATCTTTTAAATAGGATTGCAGTTTGTAACACATTTTTGGCCAAATGTTCCTATGTATGTTATACATTAATCTAAGCCTAACACGTCAACATAGTCTTGTCTAAATTTAAACTTAAGCTCATGACATTTTTCCACTCAACACCATGACAAACTCTGACAAAATGCAATGACATTTTTCGAAACACTTATTTCTTATATCTACCACACGGCTGTTATTCCCAAACGGAGTAACATTTCATATCCATATAAATTATACATAATTATGCGTATTTGCATTGTATACTAATAATTAGCTTCTTGCAAGGGCATTTCCAATGATAATATTTATTGTTAAAGAACATTTTATGGAGGTTGCATAGTGCAGCACCAGTTAGTCATAAGCCTTATCCATACATAGTTTATATTGTTGTTAAATTTAAAAATATTTGTACATTAAATATACATTAAACAGAAGATACGCCTATTTGTGGTTGTATTTTCGTTTGGTGTTAAGCCCGTTCGTAGGCCCTTACATATAGTCTACGGGCTGTATTCCTAACAGGGCCAACGCTGCATTCAGCACCTCACGCACCGCCTTAACCAGATAGATGCGGGCATAGAGAACGGGCATCAGATTTGAGCGCTGCTGCACGAGAATCTGCTTGTTGCGGTAGTAGCGGCTAAATAGGCTAGCCAAATCAACAATATAGCGGACAAGCAGATGCACAGCGCACAAGCCCTGATCTAGTTGGACTAGTGTCGATTCAACTAGTTCTGGGAAAGTAAGCAAATAGCCATAGATTAGCTGCCAGTCGAGCTGCAAGCAAAAACAAGCACATTATAGATAATATGTATATGTGTAGACAACGCCGAACGCACCTCATCTTCAAGCACACTAAGATCGATTTTCTCCAACGGTGGCAGCGGCTCATAGACACCCGCATCCACCTGAGCGGCAAATGTGCGTAAGAGTGTTTCTAGACGTGCCGAATTGTACAATATGTAATTGGCGCCCTTGGAGCTGCCCAAGCCATTTCGCACCACAGTAGCGCCACTGCCATGTCGCACCTCAAACAGATCCACAATGACGGCTGCATGACCCAGACGCTGCATCAGACTCTCAAAGTCAGTGCCCTTGGCGCAGTCGCGTACTCCATGTCGATGCATGGCTATGAGCAGCATATCGTTGGAGCGCAGGCTGCCATCGGCAGTACATATAAAAGAAATAATATTTAATTGAGCCGAGGGGCAGCTTAGGTTGCGCTTGGGCATGCTTACGCCATGTAGCTGCCGCTGGTCAGCATTGTGGCAGTCTTCTTGGTCGGTTCGAGCACCGGGCCGCACACCATGCGCACACTCTTCTTGTCCATTTGATCGGTGGAGAAGCGACGCGGTTGATTGTTGCACTCGACGCTGACCAGCAGGGTCTCGGGGGTCTGGTCCTGTGGCTCCACCAGGCGCCAGTTGGCGTAGGCCAGCAATCGACAAACAATCAAATACAGCTGCCTGGCACGGAACTTGTGTAGCTCTTTGGTGTTTCCAACCTCCGGATCCAAAAATTGTTCGTGTAGGGTCAGGCACAGTGTGGGCATAAGAGACGCACTCTTTTCCAGCTTCTTGTGCTGTCCATAGTTTTCGCCGTGCTTCAGTATTGAGTTGAGCACATGGGCAATGATGGGAGGACGATAAAAACGCAACGCGTAGCGCTCTTTGCGCAGCTTTGTGACATTCTGCAGCGGAAATATCCACTTTTTGCTCTGCTCTAGCAGATCCTCGCGCGACTCATCATCCGGCAGCATCTGTTCGGACTGCATGCGCAGCTGCAATCCCTGCTTCTGACTAAAGCAATGCCAATTTATATAACTTGCCGCTATGCTCAGATCTCCGAATTCGATCAGGTTCTCATTATGATAGCGTATGAGCTCGCCGTAGCGCTGCATGCGTCGAGCATCCTCATTCTCCGGGTAAATGGCGAAGTAGTCAATCAGTTGGTGCGTCAGCTCGGTTAGTGGATTTTGCGACATGTTTACGCCGTATGGCCAGTTATACAAAAAAGTGTACGAGGTAAATAAAAAAAAAAAAAAACGATGAAAACTAACAAAAACACAAATGCAATCTAACAGTGAATGTGTCCGAACTGTAGACTCGTTACAATAATAGGTGAACTGATGATAAGTGAAACGCCTTGGTAGAGTTATGATTTTTAATAATATATTTAAGAATTTACGGTTCTAGCCGATACGCTCACTGATTTAAATGTGAACTAGATTAAGCTTTCTGTTTCGGTAAAAAATCTCGCCGCCAGCTGTGCGCATTCAAAAAATGTAATTTTCCCTTGTTTATCGATAGCATTCACAATAGCTTCAAACGAAGTAGCAATTGCTGTGTCCCATCTCTAGCAAGTAAGGTCGAAATCACAAGATTGAATTGCAATTGTTGAATATTTGTTTTGTTCCCCTCTTCTGCGTCATGAATGTCACAACATAAAAAGTTTGTAAACTATCTAATAGTTTAGTTGAGACTAACAAAAAGTGATGAACATTTAACGCGGATTAGCTGGAAACTGTTCCAAGCTGATATTAAATGTGTATTTATTATTAGAATGTGTCCAATGTCCACTTATGAATTCCGTACGCATTGATATAACAAAATACTGACGTCACATATAACAATTTATTGATGCACATTATCAACAGTCGCGGTTAATGTAATGTCCACCATACTAAACAAATAAACTATCAAACTATCGATAGCGTTTGACAGAAACTAACAACAAAAAGCGCAACACGCACATAATAGACACACAAAATATAGCATCTATACTTGTATGTGTGCATATGCGTGTGCTTCTGTGTGCGTGCGAGTGTGGGGGAGTTTTGTGTTTAGCACTCATAACAAACAATCCGTAAAAAATGCCGCGTAATTTAGGCCCTGGATCTCACCTGGTGGATCTAGGCGTTGTCTGCCTAATATGCTTGCGTGCGGAGCCCGGATATTGTTCCATCTATGGCCAGGATCTGGAGACGCCGCATATGCAAATTGTGGATAAAATACGCAGTTGCAGTGCGCTGCGACTGGACAGGCCGCTGCTCTCCCAATTGCCCGATAAGATCTGCCATGGATGCCGCAACGAGCTGAGCATTACATACCGTTTCCAGCAGAAGTGTCTGGAGGCACAGAAGGTATTCCAATCGGCAGCTACAGCTACAGTTCTCCTGGACGTGGACAAGTTGGAGCTCGAGCAGACGCAGCACCTAAAGCTGCCCCCCAGCCTCAAAATTAAACGACTCGACACTGAAGCGGCCACCAGCAAAGTTAAGTATTACAATGATGATGATGATATTGATGATGATGTTGATGATGATGATGTGGATACGCTGACACTGATTCGGCCAGACGATGGAGCCACAACGCTTGTGCTGCAGGATATGACAGCCGTTGCCTCTGACAATGAAGACGACAAAATGATTGCACTGGACGTTGACTGGTCGGATGAACAAACGGAGCAGCAGCGACATTGCAAGTCGGAGCCGGATCTGGAGCTAGACCAGGAGCCGGAGTTTGATCATGAGCAAGAGCTGGAGCAAGAGCAGGATGAGGACTTCAAATTTCCCGTTGAGGAGCGAGTGCACTCACAGCCTACGCCGTGTATTTCCGTCAACAACAACAACAACAACATCAACAACAACAGCAGCATTATCAATATCGGCGTCAGCTCGCGAAGTCGGCGCACGACAGAGCCCAAGATTTGTGACATCTGCGGCAACACGTACAAGTATCAGCATGCGTTAAACGCTCACATGCGGCGCCATAACAATGAGCGTCCCTATCCCTGCGAGGTGTGCCAGAAGGCGTTCATATCGAACGTGGAGTTGCGCCGGCATATGCGTGTGCATACCGGTCAGAAGCCCTACGGCTGCCATTACTGCGAGCGGCGCTTCTCCGATTTTGGCAGCAGCAAAAAGCACGAACGGATCCACACTGGCGAACGTCCGTATGTCTGTGAGGTGTGCAACAAAGGATTTGCTTATGCCCATGTGCTCTCCGTGCATCGGCGTACGCACACGGGCAAAAAGCAATTCCAGTGCACCCAATGTGACAAGGGATTTACCAAAAAGTGTTACCTGGCGACGCATCTCGCGCAGCATCGCAGCAACCAGCCGGACGTGGGGGAGCTGGCTACGGCAACGTTACAGCGGCTGCCCACACGCAAGCAGCAGTCGCGACAGCAACAGCAACAGCAGAAGCAGCAGCAACAGCAGCAACAACAACTGCAGCAACAGCAAAAACAACAGCAACAGCAGCTGCAAGAAAAACAACAGCTACAACAGCAGCAGCGAAAGCAACATATGCGCTATGATCGCCACGACGACTTAGCCAATGTTGATGACGACGATGACTATGACGATGATCCTGTCACTGTGGGCATCGGTGCCATGAGCACCCTTAACCAGGTGGGCGGGGAGCAGGCCAAGGTCTTTGAGGAGTGCATTGTTAACAATGATTTTATGTTCAACGATGAAGATGCGGATGAGGCCGAGCAGGATCTGGCCGATTACCATGATGCTGAGCTGGACGATAGCGAATTTCAGAGCGTTCAACATGTCAAGGTGCCGTACGGACTCGTCAGCGATCTACTCGACGAAGATGATCTGGTCAGCGATACCAAATACTTGATGGAATAGTTTCGTTAGCCCTCTCCCGCCCACCCGTTCTAGTTCTTAAGCATGCATGCAAAGCAATTTAGTATAGTGCTCATCAGCTGTGTAAATAAACCCGAGTTGGCAACGGTTTCCAACATATTCTAGAAAACAATGTCAAAATATTGTCTATATGAAAAATGTCGAGCTTCAAAGTTGAAGAACAATTGTGTACACGAGCAACAGGTTGTGTGCTCCATATTCGACAGCCCAGCAAACAATAGTATAATACACCGAAGTCGAGAGTGCCGACCACGGCATACCCTGCATACAGTTCCGAGATCGATATGGCTAGATCAACTTGGCCATTGATTATCCTTATCATTATAGGATCGGATACAAATTTATCAAAACACGTATTGACTAAGCGCACCACAATTACCTATTATTAATATTATCTATTTAATATAATTATTATCTATGTGAAATATAGCTTAAGAAGTTAAGTTCAAAATACTATCTGTAGATTTCTATTTCCTAGGGTTGGGAAGTATGTAGAAAACAGATATCTAAAATTTGACGCAAATAACTTTCTGTGCTATACACATTTGTATATATATACATATATATATTGATGTTGAATCAGAACTTTCAGAAGTTACATATTAGATGTGCACATGTATTTGCGAAAACTCCAAGATATCGCACAATAAAAATAAAAATTATATTAAGACTTTTTTTTTTTTGAATGAATACAAAAGGCGGAAATCTTGGAAATTTGCGATCATTGTCTGCGTATGTAAATACTCAGACGTCTTGGGATTTCCACTTTCGATTTAAAAAACAATCGGCTTAAAAAATATTTATTTTTTTATTATAGTATTTGTATATTTGCTATAAAAATTCGGACAATTGAGCTAACAACGTTTTTACAGAAGATAGAGTTCTCGGTTTCGGATTCGTATTGTTGGGCATTTCGCACGTTTCAGCTTCAAAAGATGAAATGGCGAGTAAGCACGTTTTGAACCGGTTTGCGGCGAGGTCAACGTTTTGGCCATCGGTGCCGGCGGGCAGTATCCAATGGCTAACAGAATTATTAACATAATTTATTTTTAAACTATTGCAAAACTTCGCCCTACACACAGAAAAAAATATGTATAAAAAAAAAAAACACATGAACTTTAGATATTGAACATAAAATAATAAATTACAGTATGCCGATGGCGACAAGATGGAACAATAAAACTTGAACATCAACAGGCGTCGTCCTAATCCTCAAAGGTAATTCGGCCGGGACCATGGTTCTTCATATAGCGCCTGTAGGCCTTGTAACGCGGATTCTCGGCCAGCTTTTTCTTCATGTCCTCATCCTGATCGGCCTTCCACGCAACAAAATTGTCGCGCTGCCACAGCTCCAGCTGCAGATACTCCTCGATCTGTTTATCCTCAAGTGCATTGAACTGATGCTGGCCCATGCCCATGTGACGACGTATCAGATAAAGCTGCTGTTCCCGTCCGTACGGCTGCTTGAGCACCGTATAGCGCCAGAACCACAGCGCATGCCACACAATAAAATTGAAAAGCGTATACGGGCAGATGAGCAACTGCACCCAAAGCACATCCCAAAGCGTGGGCTTCGCATAGCCGCCCTGCACGTCCATCTTCTCCTCGATCACCTTTCGTATGATGCGCTCCAGTTCCTCTTTCTGTTCGGTTTTCGATAAACTCTTGCGATTCTTACCCTTTCGTGTATGCACACGCTCCTGGATCTCATCGCGCGCAATATCCAGCGCCTTGTTGCGATACTTGGGCACCGTCGCAAAGTATTTTATGGCGGCGTCATAGCGCTGCCAGCCTGAATAGTACTGAATCACCGATATGATGGTCAACGTAACTACAATCACCACACGCACATCCACTTTGGGCGCAACACGTCGACGATAGTAGCGATAATAATGCGCATAGTATGCGTCCGGATTGTCCAACATGTAGTCGTAGTCGGTGCGGGATTCCTCATCGCGCAGTATCTCGTAGGCGGTGGCCAACAGTTTGAACTGCTCCTCGGCCAGCGCTTTGGCCTCCTCGCCGCGATGCAGATCGGGATGATGCTTGCGTGCCAATAGGCGATAGGCTTTGCCAATCTCTGACTTGGACGATTCACGTGTGACGCCCAGCACATCGTAGCAGTTCTCTTTGCCGCAATATAGACCATCCAGAAGGCCCAGACACAACGTGGGCAAGATGCTGACCAACAGGCAGGTGTACAGCCACCTTTGGGACTGTGTGTGTGGCATTTTGTAGGTATTTTGTGTATGTGTGTGCTTAAGGGCGGCAAGCAACAGCTGTTGCTCCTGGCTGCGGGTCAAACTGTTTGACAGTTTCACTGACTGATGCCCCAATGAGTAAGTGTGCGTGCTTTGCTTGGCAACTGTAGTTCTCTGTTCTCCGCTACGTTGCTTCTATGCTGGCGCTTAGAGGCCTTTGGCACTTTCACCACGGCTTCTTAATGTTCTTAGCAGTTGTCTAGAGTTGTATTGGTGTACCAGTGGAATCACATTGATTCCGTGGCGCTTTAAATTGAACTAGTTCTTTTGCATCGGTTCGCAAGAAGTTACGATTAAGAGATTAGTATTAGCATTAAAGCATTAACATTTTTTGTGATTATTCAGCACTATCGAAACTTTTTTTTTAAATTATCTAACATTCTCTAAGACGAATATAGCAAAGACTACATGTTATAATTTCATTGTTATTATTTTTTTTATATTATTATAAAATGCACAAAACTTAACTTAAACTTTAGCAGCAAAGGCCTTCAGCTTATTGAGAAGATTTTAGTTTAATTTCATTTTTATTTATTTATTGAATTGTATCTGGTAATCTATTTCCATTGTAGATCCTTGCATGTTGAAAGCTATTTGTATTTTTTTTTTAAATCAAGCGCGCTTTTTGTGAAAAACTAGTTCAATTCGTAAAACGATTGCTTAGTTCCGATAGCTATTGCTATTAATCGGCGTCTTGTTTATAGAATGTATAAAAGAATACCATGGAGTTTATAAGTAATGTTGAAGATGTTAAAAGGACCATTATTGAAAACACCGAGTTTATAAAGTCGTTGGAAAACTGTAAGTCGCCATCATCAATGCCGGCGGTTGGTGTTTTTAAAATGTTGCGATTCTTTAAAGGTTGCGATGACAGTTTCCACAGCCAAATACAAAAAATGATCAGTGAAACATTGAAGGAGCGCTTGGAGCTAGGCGAACGTCTAATTGCCATGAAGGCCAAGCAGAAACGCATCGATGCTGTATTACAACAAGGATTGGCTGAAACCGATATAGTGGAAGACTTAAACAAGCAGTGCTTACAATCATTTGAAAAGGAAGATAAAAAGCGCATCAATGTTAAAATAACGTCAGAGTACAAACAGTTTAAACGGGAACTGGAAGCCGTTAATGCTGACTCGGGTGCCACAAACACAGAAGATGAGGATGTGGCCGAAGTCATGCAGCCCGGTGTCATGGTGGTCTCAATGCATGACCCGTGGTCCAAGGCACTCATGTTGAATGCAGTGCGCAACATTAATTGCGGTCATCATTATGAACATGATTCAGTGCAGGCTATTATAAAAGACAACATGGGTATACGCTGTCCAGTAGTAGGTTGCGCAAGCAAATCTTATATACAGCCGCATCATCTGGAACCCGATATGGCTTTGCGTGCGAAAATTAGAGCCTATAAAGCTGAACTGGAGTTTGCGGAAACATTGTCAGATGGAGAAAATTAAAGAGAAAGCATGTCCAGAAATCCATTAACAAACCAATATACAAGTTTTGGGATGAAAATGATGTTAACTATAATATATTAGAAGACCATAACACATGAGTGTGGATTTCTAAATATACAATTAGAAGGAATTAAATTAGTCAATAATTGAAGTTTTTAAATGTTGGCAAAACAAATTATCTTCGGTAGTATTCCGAAAACAATCGATAGGCTTTGAGCGATAATCGCACATGGCCATACTATATCTAGCGTTGCCAGATAGTTAAAGAATCTGGCAACGCTCAGCACAGCTGTTCGCCCAAAACAAATTGCAAATATTTCCCAAATAATTTGGCATAAACTCGAAACGCGTTTAACAACCAATGCGCATGCAGCGTGTTAATAATTTGGACGCTGTAGCACGGGAGCATCAGCAACAACGAAAGCATCGTTTTCAGATTTGACGCAGCCAACTGCCTGGAAAAACCGCTGGCAATGATGCCGATGCCCATGCCCGCATACGCATACGATGTGGCCAGCCGCACTCACACGCTTGCTAAGAAGACGCATTATTTATATAATTCTAGTACTGCTGGCCCTTCTCTATATATTCGAAAGCCTCTTTGATCGGGTAAGCGGTGAACTGAGAATTCGCTTTTATTAAGTGATTTTATTACTCTGCTTTACGCTCAGCAGAAGGGTGCCTTTAGCGCGCTACATTACGATGAGTATAAAGCCCAACGAACACGTCCGCTGCTTTGGCAGCAACAGTTGCTGCTGCCGGAAGAACATATCAATCGAACCCGCGATCCGGATCTACGTTGTCGCAATTCGGTGCAGGGAAGTCAACTGCTGGCCGATGAGCGTGGTTTCGTATGTTTACGTGAGCAGATGCTGGCCAATGGCTGTTGTAACGTGGAGCTGGCCGGAATTAGCTACTATAGCTGCCACAGCTGCAACTCCACATCGCACTGCTGCGGCGTCTATGAATACTGTGTGTCCTGTTGCCTGCATCCTAACAAACGGTCGCTGCTGGAGCAGGTGCTGCAGGCGCAAGACACACAAAAATACATCTATGCCAGCGTGGTGGATCACTTTGAGCTGTGCCTCGTCAAGTGCCGCACCAATTCACACTCTGTTGAGCACGAGAACAAGTACCGCAACGAAGCAGCCAAGTATTGCTATGGCACCACCGAGGCGCACGAGTCGCAGCGCGAAGTGGCGCCCAGAGGTGGCCAGGGTTAGTCAGATCACAGCCCAAAGGCAAGTGCAATCTCTATATCTCTTTGTTCGATTGTTTTTTTTTTTTGTAATTGTCGTGGGCTATTGCCTTGATTGTCCAAATTAAAATGAATGGACAGGTCAAGGGTTAAAATCTCTCAACGGACTCCTTATTGTTGGTACAATTGACAATTCGACAGAGTTTTTAGTATAATTCGCAATCCTAAACAGTTAGGGCGTTTATAGGGCAATTAATGCTCGATTTTTGTTTTATCTCAGGTTTTAGACATAATCTTTTAAGTTGCCACGTTCAATGGATTCACAATTCATTCTGGGTGTTATGAACAATTTTCTGAAATCTATATATATATATATATATATATATATATATATATATATATATATATATATATATATATATATATAAATATAGCGACATGTTAGGGTATTTTTTTTTTTTTTTTTTTTTTTTTTTGTGATATTCATAATGATGTACATACACACTTATCATTTATATTTTAGGCTTTATAATGTTGTGCTTTAACAATAGTAATTTATTCAAATAATACAGAAAACATTGAGGGTACGCTTGATACCTGTGTAAAATAGCTTTTAAGTGATTGGATTATTCTTGTGAGGGCACCAAAGGCTCCTGGAAGACTTCGTTGTGATTGATGCCATAATGAATGATGCCGTCTCGCACGTAACCCCAGGCCATGCGGCGTGATGTCCAACTGATGCCCACCTCGCCCTTGTGGTCAATAACAATGGCGCCGCCGGTGCCGCCGATGCGATCTGTCATCTTCTGGCATTCCTGCTTGGCGGCAGCTTGCGCGGAGAGTCCCTGATGCTGGATGGCGCCCAATATACGTTGAGCTAGATTGTAGCGCATTATGGTCTCACCATGGCCTGTAGTAGAGATGCCGCCAATAGTATTTTCAGCATAGGTACCACAGCCGAGCAGAGGAGTATCGCCAATTCGTCCCGGCCATTTGCCTGTGATGCCGCCCGTTGAGGTGCCCACCACAATTAGTCCGCTCGTGTCCATGGCAACGGCGCCCACAGTATCTCCATTCGGATCGGTGCGTGCCTTATCTAGCTCGGTGCGAGCAAAAGTGGTGTCTAAGCCCTGCGCCTCCTGCTGCTTAAACTCTCGCAATGCCTGCTGAGCGCTCTCCGTAACAAGGGAGCCAGCCGGCAGCCGCTCGATGCCAGAGCTTAGCGCCAAGTCCAATGCCGCCTGGCCGCCAAGGAAAACATGACGTCGCCTTTCCATCAACCGGCGTGCCACTGTGATCGGATGCATAACATCACACAGCAGTGTTACACAGCCGGCACGCAAATCGCGGCCCTCCATAAAACTGGCCTCCATTTCCACGCCGCCGGCGGTGTTAAGGCAGGAACCATAGCCCGCATTAAACGACTCATCCAGCTCCATGGAACGCACGGCCGTCTCAACGGCATCCAGTGCGCTGCCAGATGCTTCTGTTGTCGGCTCAAAATGCTTCCAGGCAGCACGTAGCGCGTCCTTGATGCCCTTGAACTTGCCGGCAACGCGGGAGTCGGTTATGTCCCCCGCTCCACCATGTATCAGGATCACTGGGTGTGGCATATTTTTTTGTTTGCTCTCAACTGTTGCTTGTGCTTGTTTCCGAACACGACACTGACTGACGCTTCCAATTGCTGCGCTCAGTTTGCCTTTGTGCTCTTCTTGCTGCTCTATCGTTCGCTTTATGTTTCTTTTCTGCTTATCTTTATTGCTTTGTTTCTGTTTGCTGTTCTCAGCTTGTATTAGGGTGGACCCGTTTCAAGACATTCGCGATTGCATCTGCGCCGCATCCGTTTGATGTGTTGATGAATTAACCAATTTAGATAAATGATGGTGATTTCGATAGCTGTGCATTGATTTGTTATTTGATTCAACATCTCTATATGTATATGAAACTGTTCGTCCCGACTGACTGATTGACTGACTGACTGACTGATTGGTGATCAGTAGTTACCTTATATGATGTATCGCACGTTAAGACAGGATTTCGGGAAATACCACCCGCATATGTGAAAAGTTCGGGAAAAACGTTGGCATGAAACTTGTTTGTTTATTATCCGATCGGAACCAAATTTATTTTCAAAGACCTTTGTTTAAATTCATTTGTGGGTTTTTCACACCTTTCAAGAAATGAATTCCGCCTTGGTTTAAATGGGGGTCAAAGATTTGGTGGGTGACGTTTTGTATTCGAATTCAGTAGAAATAGGATTTAAAGATTTTTTGAGCGAAGTTTTAAGTTTTGTCCGATTTGCATCAAACTTAAGAATACGTGTTTCAGCCAAAAAAATGGTTGCATGTAGGTTTTTAGCTTACCGTCCGATTGGCTTCAAAATCAATTTCGGTAATCTTCTTGGGTGGCAAATATGGGTCAAAGGTTTCATAAATGAAAGTTTACTCTTTAGCTTCAAGATTTTCATCGCAAGACTAACATGGGCGGGAAACGGTTGATTCCAAAACTTGGTTCTTTTTTCGATGCACTTAAAACATATTTTTTAATAAAATTGATTTGAATTTTCTACGGGTGGGTACTTAGTGGAAAGGTAATATCTAAAATTTTTGGCACGAAAAGTTCCACGGGCAAGGCCGGGCAATATCCGCTAGTATATGTATATTTCTATGGTTTCTATTAGTATATTAGGAATACAAATTTTATTAGCTTCTACGGCCTTTGACTAACAATTTCCTAAATGAGCCTGTCTAAGGAATATATATATTTAACCAACTAGATATCGAATAGGAATTCTTGAATAAAGTAGGCATTTGATTTAATTTAAAATTTTGTAAAATTTGGGTAGCCATGCTTTTAATGTTGATTGCTTGCTAAAAGGTGCCGAATCAAAAAGCAAATAAAATTGTGTCCGGATTGCAGAGCAAGAAGAAAAAAAATAAATAGAAAATTTGACAGACAAATCTGGTAAAAATCAAATTTGAACGCGAATTTAAAGTGAAGTGCAATTAACACACCTTGAAAACGACAGATCGCCATGGATCCCATGAAATCAAATGCTGAGATAAAAGACCTTATGAAGACTGACAGCATTGACCAATGGAATGGGCCAGATCCTGGTACCGTTACGGTGGCCACACAAACCGAAGATTTGAAAATTCGTAGCTTGGAGACCATACCGCAACCTCGAAAATTTGCTAGGCCCAAGACAACGTATCAGCAGCAGCAGAAGTGGCCAGATATGAATCTGGACGTAACCAATGAGACAGACAAGTGCACAACTCGCAACAAGGCGTGTCAGACTATTAAAACTGGTGTCAAGCGATTATCGACCGATTCCCAAATGGATAATCTGCGGGCCGTTATGTATCAAAGACGAAAAATGGCCATAGACATGGATCGGGCCCATTTAGAGAAGTTAATGGAGACAATTAATGCCGATCCACCGCCCCCCTGGCATGAGGCGTCACTCCTGTGGCTGGAGGTCGACAAGTTGGAGAATCGCATTGAGGAATTCGACAAAGGCAAGACACCGTAACAAGTTACACGAAGAGCGAAACATAATCCGTCCATAGCTATATTGTGATTGTATAAATAATTTACAGCTTTAATAGTTAAATATATATATAGTATGTACCCCCTAACAGCTTACAGATAAAGGAAAAGGGAAATACGGAGGCCGGATCTATTGGAACTAACATATATTCAAATATTCAATAAGCACGAATAAGTCTTCGAGCAGAGGCGTGCGCTGTCAGTTCAGGCTCCGGATAATTTGAGCGAAAGGATCTCTTAATTATTCTTTGCTAGCCAGGCGGCACTCCAAGAACCAAGACCCTTTTACAATTGCGCCAAAGCTGGTCGGCTACTGATTTCAGCAGCTGAATATGCTAGCTGCCAGTACGTTCCCATTGAGGAATATTTGCTAATATGGCCGACTTCTAAGCCGAGCAAGAGGCAAAAATTCGCCTCCCCAAGGAACAGCGAATTGAACCACGTCTATACTAGGCCGAATTTTTGGTGTAAGTGTAAGCACCCGATTTCTGCACCGGAGAAAGTATAACATATATAACCCAATAGTCTATTGCCTCAAAAACTGAAACCCAGTACGATTCTGTGTAGGGGATCAGAAGACAGAAAACTTTCTTTGTGAATCCCCTGTACCTCTGCGCGGTGAAAAATAATAATTTTAATAATAATAATATTAATAACAATACCATCAACTAAATATCGGGTAGATGTACTTTATGTCGAAGGTCAAACAAAATAATTCTGTTCAGCTTCGAGTGCCTGCGTGTGTGTGTGTCCTTAAGATTTAATTGAAATTCAAGTGCCTTGACTTTTTACCATATGGATGATCCCTTTTGCATGGGATATGACGAACAAATGACCTGTTTCAAGGCCTGTTCTTTGCCTGGGTGCGGGCTTGTTTGTGCTCAACCAGCTGACATGGTAAACGCAACCAGGCGCGCACATGCATGCACACGCACACAAGCACACACACGCACTTTCATGCATACACAGATTCGGATGTGTTTCTGCATATTTAAAGGGGGGCGTGGCAGCGTGATGTTGGTTTAAGGCTGGACGCTGTCACTTGCCTGTATTTGACGAAATTTCCCGCGTCGCAATCGGAGTGACCTCAAGGCTCAAAGCTTCCTGCCATGGTCTCCAGCTCTTTAGTGTATCTGTGTGTGTGTGTGTGTGTGTGTGTGTGTGTACGTGTGACTGTGATTTTGCGTGTGAGCATGTTGGTTGTTTGTGCCCGACTAGACTTTTGGTCGTTGCATTGCGTACTGGCTTCCTTTTGACGCAGCCTTGCTGTTTATTCAGAGCATCATACAGACTCAAGCCAATTGCATTCAACACCTACACAACCTCTGGCCCCCGTCCACAATACTGTAGGTTATATCAACTCCAATGGCCTCGTCAACGACGGCCGACGTTGGCTGGCATGTACTTATGTCCACATGTGCATATATTTGCATTGCCCGGGGTGTCGGCACGGACTGCGCTTTTCAACAACAATGAACCGCATAAACACAACCATGCGACACACGCACACACATAGCCGCCCTCCCACATATATGCACATACATGTGGCACATTCAACGCCAACAGCGATGCGATGCTTCACTTGCAATGCGCTAAACTTCCGTAGCCGGTGCCAAAGACCAGGCCAATCTACATCAAACTGCAAACAAGCCAAGAATCACGCAACTTGATGGCCATGGAGCCGGGACAGTACATGAACAACGGCGACTCGGACATTTGCAAACCTATTCGTGAAATCATGCAAAGATATTTAAAGTCGGACTTGTATTAATTCGGTTGTCATTAGCTTATAACGACCTATTCCCATATAGTTGGAGTGTTGGCATTAGGTTTCCTCACGAAGTACGTAATGCGTAGAAGGAAATGTCTCCAAGCACATAAAGTAAATATATTCTTGATTAGTATGAGCACAGCCGAGTCGACATAGCTAAATCTGTCAACTTCTTTGCAAGTCTCTGATTTAATAAGCTATCGTCATGAAACTTTATTGACCGCGAATGATTAGTAAGAAATTAGGTGCTTCTTTGAAGTATTGGGGATAAATTTAGATTTTTTATAGGGCGGAAAACGAATACTAAAATTTGATGCAAAAAACTTGCCACGGGCAAGGCCGGGTAACATCCGGAAGTAACTTTATAAAAGATTTAAAAACATTCCAAAACAAAAATCCACAATGAAACAACTTAACACAAAATCTTCCAAGAGCATGTGAAGCTTTTATAAAATATAAAATTGTATGGGACTGTGTAAGAAGTTGTTCTGTTGTTTAAACTTTTGCTTGCAGCTTATTTTTGTGCTTATTTCTCAATTACACTGTGCGACGGGTACAACATAAATTTTATTGCAGCGCGTAATTCAATTGCAATGGCATTTTGTGGGCCTCCCTAATGGTTATTCTCCAAATTTCTGTCATTACCAAGCGAGCTGGCTGCCACTGGCCCCTCCATACGTGTAAATATGTTCTAAATGCTCTATACACACGTATGCTTGTGTAATACATTGTCATGCCAGTTGGTGCTCTTGTTCTTGTTATTGTTGTTGTTGTTGCGAAATCAATTCTGCATAAATATAGCGCGTTGGCGTTTGGCAAAGTGTTTTTGGTCGACGAGACTCAGGCTTCTAATGTCCAATGCTCTTCAAGTACTGCAGTTTGAAGGTCACAGAATTTATTTAAAGTATAGTTGATCAATAAATAATATGCTTCAATTTGAAGACATTTAGTTTTAATTAAATTAACTAACTGAATCTATATAACATTTTAGTTAACTTTGAGAGTTTGTATTTAATTAGAAATCGGTGCCATATCGTTTTGTTAAATTTTGCATTCCATTCTATTTTGTAAGGGTATGTATTGATAGGATTCACAATTTATGTGGATATTTCAGTTTGATTTCGTAAAATGTCCTGCGCATG
Organism: Drosophila virilis; assembly: GCF_030788295.1. Lineage (NCBI taxonomy): Eukaryota > Metazoa > Arthropoda > Insecta > Diptera > Drosophilidae > Drosophila > Drosophila virilis. The sequence continues at coordinate 26,059,267 of NC_091543.1, read as the reverse complement.
ACAAATGTTTTAGAGGGTGTCACAGATCAACGCCAATTGTGGTGCCTATGTAATGAATAATGTGAACGAGTACAGCTCTGACCCAGGGCTATTTTATCCACACACAATGCCAGTTGGTTGAGTCCTGACTATGACTAGAATCAGTGGCACCACTATATCATATATTTTCCAATTCCACAAACATATAAGGGAATTAAGTTTCAGCACCTTTTCCGCAACGCTTATGTGCATTTATTTTCACGGGCGGGAAATGGGTGAAAATGTGAAAGACACAAAGTCATGTGGAATAATAGTTTGTTATTGGGGACGCACATTTGATTTACAAATTTTTTATGCTAATCGATATGTCAGTGATTATTATGTACATGGGAAAGCGTGAGCCAGGCCCTTATGTCAGCTAAATAAGTACCCACTCGTATGCACTCGCCGCTTCATGAGTGCCTCATTATAAGTATTGAAATATTTATGCTGCTAGCCGGTATCAATCATGTTTGCGTTCTGCAACAATCAAATAATTTTCCAAATTATTTGGTCATAACAAATTTATCTGTGGCTTTTACCCAAATTGAAATTCACTTAAATGCCAGCTAACAGCAAATTTATGGCCACAGTGCGTATGCGTAATATACAGCAAATAATTTGCAAGTGTAGAGATTTCATAACTTAAAAGTTATTAAGCGCGCATCACAGTTCTTAGCAAGACCATCTCAGGGACCTTACGTAAGAAACCAAAATGTTTTTGGATAGATAGCCCCGGCGCCGGGCTCAATCTGCGGGTGCAGCCCGCTTTTTAAATCGCAACAGCAATAGAATGTGATAGGGGACACCTTTCAGAGGCTTCAAAGGATTCTGCTTTGAATCCCAACTGTACTGTGTTATGAAGGATACAAGAAGAGTCGAGTGGTCTGCGAACCTCCGCAGACAAACCCCCTTTCTATGTGTGAGGAGGACGTATTGATTCCTGAAGACACAGCTAGTTTTTTTATACCCCCACACGATTGAAGCGTGTGAAAAGGCAGATGTATGTAATAAGGGGATGAAAGAAAATTTGACCACAAAAAATAAATATATTCTTGATCAGGACGATTAGCTAAGCCGATCTAGCCATATCCTTCGATCTTAGAAGCGAGTGAAATTTAAGCCATGTATTCTCTATACTCAAAACGGGATAATAATTTGTTTTTGCCGTTATCTCTTTTCATTATTAAAACAACTAAAAAATCAATTTGAAGCTTGTTTTTTTAAGCACAGCTCGAAAGTTATAAAAGCAAGATACATTTAGCATGGAGGCAATTTTAAAGTATAAGCCAATTTTAGATGTATCAGTTTTTGTAAACATTTCTCATTTGGCTCGAAATTAGAAAATGTTAAGTGGAAGAGCCATGCCATTAAGTATATATACGCGCATTTGGTTGTCATATTAATGACACTCCAAATTTTCATAAAAATCGGACTTTAAGCACCGACGCGGACTGGAGTCAAGTGTAAGCCGCACGTATGCTTGTGTTTCTGTGTATGTATGTAAAGCGGGCGCGGGGTTCAGGGGATTTTCTAATTAGGCATACCCGACTAGAGCACTTTTACTAGGTTTATTATTAGCTTGGCAACTTTAAACCCAAAGCTCGAATGAAAATCTGGCTAAGTAGTTGTGGCGAACCAGCAGCCTGCACTCTATCTATCTAACTCCCCAGCTGGCCATGCCTCTATCGAGCCGCGTAGTCGCATGTAAGTTTTAGCGATTTGTAGTAAGCCGACTTAACGCAATTTCCATATGAAATAAAATCGATTACAGCAACAATTTAAAGCTGCTTAAGCTGAGAAAACATGGGCTCATCATTAACAGCATCGGAATTTGAATGTTTCAAAAGGCGCGAAGGTGGGGTCACGTCCTAAACAATGAATGCGTAAATCTGTCACAATTAATACCTTTAATCGTGCTCACGCGGCACGCGCAAAGTCAAAAGGAAGTTGCTGATGGGGTTGTCGGCGCGGAGGCTGGCGGGTGGAGGGGGGTGGGTTGACTCGGGCTGAGGCGGTGTAATTGTGTAAGTGGGCGACCGGAAACCCCCAGTTGCTCACTCATTTACACCGTTGGCAGCTGGGACAGGCGTCTGAATGGGTGAAGACACGCACGCGGGGCCTTTCACAGGCGTGAGAAGTTTGTCGCGCTCTCATTGTCAGCATGCTGTTGCAATTGCCAAGTGGCAGGGAGCGACCATTAAAGCCATGTTAATCGATTTTCTGTTGCTTTACATGCGCCAAAGCAAACCAAATCAAGCCAAGCCATGCCCTACCCTGCCCTGCCTCCGCCATGCCTTGTAGCCCACTATTGGCAGCTTCGCTAAGCTGTTGCTGGCACGGGCACAAGCCGGAGGTAAAGCCGTCGCAAAGGAGAAGATAATCCGCATGGCCCGGGGAGTTTTTCAGGTGGGCGGCAGCTTCGATGCTTGTACTCCCTCTCATGGCATTTGGTGTGGTGCGAGCCGCGAGCTGCGAGCTGCGAGCGTGGGGCATTCAACATAAGGTAACTACTCATGGGGCCGATTGCAAATCCGTGGACAGCTATTCAAATGGTTGTGGCTGAGGCCGTAATAGAGAAAAGAGCTCTTAAGAAATTAATCATTCGATTAAAACTCATTAATGAGTGTTGGCAGCTATTAAGACGTATCGATGCGGAATATGCCGGAGTTCAATTTATGCTTTTCTTATATACCAGTATATACATACATATAGTCTTAAATATGTACAAAAAATCATACCTACATACTGTTTACTTCTAAACACAAATATATAATAGAATATTTCTAAGTTTGAATCATGTTTTACACTCTCTTTGTGTACTGCCTCGTTTATGTAGTCCTCGGTCGACGAGTTAAGCGTTAAGTCTAAGCGATCCAGAACAGGGCGGATTCGATCAACTGAATCAAACGTAAAGTGCCCTACTCTGCGATTTTCAAAATTTCACCTCAGGTTTTAATGCCTTGATTTTAAGTCTTTTTGTATGTGTATGTATGTAGATATGCATGTGTTTATGTAAGTATTTGTATAGGTATGTAGGTATGTATTTATCTATGTATTTATGTATGTATGTATGTATGTATTTATTTATGTATGTATGTATGTATGCATGCATGTTTTATAAATATTTTTTGGTGTATAGTAGGGAAAAGTTCACTAAAAAATTAACTACTCTCCGTATCCCTTTCATTGCTTCTATGGTGGTTATCACTTCATGTTGTATGTATAGTATCAAGAGTGTTTTAGCATTTGCTTCCATTTTCATATATTGATACATAAATAGGAATTTTTGTTAACCAATTCAGATGTACGGGTTGTCTCTTGGTATAATATAAATTAAGAAAATACATATCTGTATAAATATTTATACACATCAAATATGATGTTTTAAAATAAAAGATAATTAAATAATTATATGTGTGAATATAGATAATACACTGTTTTAAATTAAGTGAATTCTATAGACCAATTTAAGGGATATTTGAAAGCAGACAACAAGTTTAAAGTTTAAGATTTAAGTTTAAATTTAATACAACTGTACTCGTATACCCCTGAACACATTTTTTTGTATATTCTCATATTTTAAGCGGTCTTCAAGTCGGCGGTTTGATTTAATGGAAAGTTAACTCTAACCCCAATGTAGTAACTCGATGATCTGAGTGTGTGTGTGTGAGAGTGTGTCTGGTCTTATGTTACACGTACGCACATTTTGCAAATGCACTAAATTACGGTAACTCAGTCTACATCTCTCTCAGCCGCCATCCGTCGTCCCCATGGCAACTGTTTAAAGTGTTTTAGTATTAGTGTTGGCGTTGCTAAGCCAAAAACTAACTTACACCTAACTAAATGACAAAGTTTTGCGACTCACGGCTGCACACATATATATATATATATATATATGCATGCAAGCAGTGTGAGCGCAATGGAGACTGAAGGGAGTGAGAGGTAAGTGTGCATGGCGGTAATTTAAGGTAAACATTTCTTTCTGTGCAGAGTTGAGCTTGCTGTGTCTATGTGTGTGTGTGAGTGTGCGTGCGTGTGTGTGTTGGTTGCTTTTTGTAAGTGTGTGTTACCACATGGACGCCAAAAGGCATGCGCTGCAAATTCACAAACTCGCTGATACACACACTCATGGTAAAAAAAAAAACACATATGCCTCAGTGCTGCGTTTTTGTACCCTGTAAAGGACAAGCTTTGGCAGGGTTAGTTGTGAATCAGCATAAACTAGAAATATTTAGATAGTTTTTGTGATTTTAGCACAGCATCATAGTGTCTAAAAACTTACAACATGACCGCGTATAAGTTAGTCAGATAGTGTGCAAATTTGTTGACAACGTCAACTGGGCGAGGGTTAAATTGCGAACATTTACATATATCTGCCACAAGACTTGAGCTACAAATATCAAATTTTGTAAATAGGCTAGAAATAGAGACCGAGTAAAACTGCATTGAGGATAGTTTCTTGAACTTGTCAACATTAATGAACCTTGGTGTAAGTTTAAGCACAGGTTTGTCATTTATTTTCAAAATGAAAATTATAATAATCAATTCGATTTTTAATTGGCAATCGCCCGTTGTACTGAAAATATTTTAATCTTTAAATATTCTCTCATATAAAATGCGGGCTATTTTAGACAGGTGCAAGATATTAAAAATTCGAGTCTGAGAAGAATCTTATTTTATTTTGAAGCAAACCATTTCAAAACTATATGATTTGGCTTCTACTTAGCAAACGTAGAAAATATTCTGTGCTGGCACTGATTTGGTTCAAAAATTTAGAATAATGCTAATAATAATAATATAATGATAACTAAAAGAATGAATGGAATATCATAAATGTGTTTTCATTTCTTTTGCAACGCAGTATATTCCCTAAGATTTCTTTCACAATAAAGAAATTGGGAAAAAAGGTATTCTCTAGCCTATTCGCACACTTAAGACCCTTTTAACAGGGTAATTATAGTCGGGCTTTGTATGTGTGTTGGCTACTACTTTTGCCACTATTTCAACCGCATAAGCGAAGGCGAGTGTATCTATGTGAATGTGTGTGGGCATAGGTGTGTGTGTAAGTGTGTGTGTCTCTGTTGCCCGTGAACGTGCCGTGCGTTGCCAGTTAGCATTACAGTTGGCGCTGCTGCGGATGCTGCTGCCCCTTGTTGGTTGCTGCCACTCGCAGCATGTTGGACACACATAGGTGCCTTTTTTTATGTATCTTCTTATTGCAACTGTTGTTGCCTGTTGCCTGTTGCTGTTGTTGTTGTAGTTTTGTTTTGGTTTTTGTTGCCAACTGACACGGGCCACTCGCCGCCACACCGCGCTGTTTCGCCCCCCTTCAGTTGTAACTGACATTTTACACATTTACAAGTTGCCACTTTATATTGCATAATATTACCACGTACATGCGCCACCTTTACTTTTTTACGAGTCAGAGCTGAGTGGATGTGTGTGTGTGCGTGCACACACAAAGTAATTCAATAATTACGCTCTTGACATCATATTCGTATTACTTTTTTGTCGCATGTGCGAATATGTGTGTGTGTGTGTGCGGACAGGGGCGTGCGTGTGTGTATGTGTGTGTGTCTTGACGAGTGGTTTGAGAGTTGTGGCTTAAAAAGTCACACGCCGCTTAACAATTAACCCACTTTGCCACACCCACTCGCACGTGACATTGCGGCGTAGAAGAAGACGCGTTTATGTTCTGTCCTTTTGCCAGTCACATTTGAACGCAATTAAATTTCCCTTTTCACCCGCTTACTGTAAAAAATCTGAAGCAAAAAAAAAAATGTATATCTATATCTATATCTATATCTATATCTATATCTATATCTATATCTATATCTATATCTATATCTATATATATCTATATCTATATCTATATCTATATCTATATCTATATCTATATCTATATCTATATCTATATCTATATCTATATCTATATCTATATCTATATCTATATCTATATCTATATCTATATCTATATCTATATCTATATCTATATCTATATCTATATCTATATCTATATCTATATCTATATCTATATCTATATCTATATCTATATCTATATCTATATCTATATCTATATCTATATCTATATCTATATCTATATCTATATCTATATCTATATCTATATCTATATCTATATCTATATCTATATCTATATCTATATCTATATCTATATCTATATCTATATCTATATCTATATCTATATCTATATCTATATCTATATCTATATCTATATCTATATCTATATCTATATCTATATCTATATCTATATCTATATCTATATCTATATCTATCTATATCTATATCTATATCTATATCTATATCTATATCTATATCTATATCTATATCTATATCTATATCTATATCTATATCTATATCTATATCTATATCTATATCTATATCTATATCTATATCTATATCTATATCTATATCTATATCTATATCTATATCTATATCTATATCTATATCTATATCTATATCTATATCTATATCTATATCTATATCTATATCTATATCTATATCTATATCTATATCTATATCTATATCTATATCTATATCTATATCTATATCTATATCTATATCTATATCTATATCTATATCTATCTATATCTATATCTATATCTATATCTATATCTATATCTATATCTATATCTATATCTATATCTATATCTATATCTATATCTATATCTATATCTATATCTATATCTATATCTATATCTATATCTATATCTATATCTATATCTATATCTATATCTATATCTATATCTATATCTATATCTATATCTATATCTATATCTATATCTATATCTATATCTATATCTATATCTATATCTATATCTATATCTATATCTATATCTATATCTATATCTATATCTATATCTATATCTATATCTATATCTATATCTATATCTATATCTATATCTATATCTATATCTATATCTATATCTATATCTATATCTATATCTAATCTATATCTATATCTATATCTATATCTATATCTATATCTATATCTATATCTATATCTATATCTATATCTATATCTATATCTATATCTATATCTATATCTATATCTATATCTATATCTATATCTACATCTATATCTATATCTATATCTATATCTATATTTATATTTCTTCGCTTTTTATCGGCTTGCTTCCTTTTTAAACTGGCAATTTGAGCTGTTCCGAAATAAAAGAGCTTGAAGGTCCGATACGGGCATAAATATGACCAACAAATTTTCAATTACTTGTTTGGGATAATATTTTCGGAAAATGCAATTTGTCCGACTAACTTTATTCATTCATTTTGAGCTGAAGTTGGCGAAAAAACACGCACTAACACAGACACAGCCAAATACACAGACATACATACACGCACACACACAATCACTTGCTCTTAGCTAACAGCAGCGCAATGAATGAGCTTTCATGTCCCATTTTTATATGTGTGTATGCATGGGTGTGTTTGAGTATGTGGAATGCGCGTGTTTGCTTGTGTTTGTAGTTTCGTTTCAAAAAAACAAAACTTTTGCAAAACGAACTGAACGCACATCGTGGACGTTTTATTACTAACGCAATGCTGCTCAACTGTGAGTTGCCCTCTAGTCCTAGGGTATATTACTAAGACCAGGAACCACATCTGTGTATTCGTACTTAATGTTATATTCTTTTAATAGGTAGTTTAGCAAAAATATGTTTGTCAGAAAGAGAAAAATTGCCATTTATCATTTTTAAAGTGTCCCTGAAAAATTTTGATAATATGCCAACATTATTTTTATTTCTGCTTTTTATATTGCCTGATATATTATTGTTATTGAAATGAAGCAGGGAGCCAATGTCTTGCAGACAATTTTTACTACTTTTTTAAAACTGCGTTCTTACAAATACTTCTAAATAATAAAATATGTTTGGGTTCGCTTACGTACACAATCCTATCCTGCAAAATATCAAGAAAACTAAATAGTTGTGTGCACGTGTACCTTGCGTACAGGGTATAACAAACACTGTTTGTAGCTCTTTAAGCTTTCCGCCTGGTTCTTTGTGTGTGTGTGTGTGTGGGTGGGTGGTGCATTGTGGTGCCGATGCGGTGTGACATGCTCACCTGCGATGTCGCCCTCATCATCCTCATCGCATCTTTCCTTTGAGGCCTTGCACGTGTTTTTCCCCTGGTTGGAATTGTAAAAGTTTTGTCGGAAATTTTTTATTTGCTATTTTCTCTCTTTTTTTTTTGTTACCCGCCGACCTTTGGGCGCTGCTCTCGGTGCCGTCGCGTCTAATTTCGGTTTTAAATACATGGTCATAGTTGATTTCGCTGGCAAAAGTTGGAGATTGCGATATATTTGGCTGGCTTGCTGTGTCAAATGATGAATGCACTTTTGCTGCTGCATTTGACTTGCTATGTAGAATAATGCTGGTGATGTTAAATTATCGATGACATTATCGAAATTTCGATTACACATTTTTGAATGTAACCTCAATGTCGGTAAACACATATTAAAAAAACAATAAAGCTATCAAACGGTTCTAGATGCTAAAATTATAATTTCAATATCGATATTCGAAGTAGTCGACTTTCTTGTATCGAGTTTATATATCTATTGATATTCCACCCGATCAGGTAGTTTTACCATATAAAAAGACAGCATGTTAAAAAAATTTGTGTGTATTTATTAATACAAAGAATATATATATTAGAGCTAAGAACAATTTGATACAATTTTGCTTACCGGCTACAAAAGTAGAAGAAATGAAAGGAAGCACACAAAAAAAAAAAAAAAAAAAATGTAATAATAAAAAAGCAAATATAGGGATTGCTCATTATTGCATCATCATGACGTGCATTTGTGCAAGAAATTAAATAAAGCATAGAACAAATGACAAGGACAAAAACAAAAAAAAAAAAGGAACGAAAACATGGAAAAGTGCAAATAAAGAATAGAGTGGAAAAAGGTTAGGAGGGTACATGTAGACAAAGGCGTTCACAAAACGCTCTACTTTCTCTTGGCAGCATCATCCCCCTCGGGCGCCTCGTTGTTGGGACTCGAGAAAATGTAATTGTCACGCCCGGAGATGCCCGTACCGGCGGCATCGCCCAGCCATGGATAAACATTGGGGCACTCGCGGCACGTCTCCATGTAGCGAGTATCTGTCAGATTTTGCTCAGGTATCTTGAATGGCAGCGCACACGTTTGCCAAATGTTGCAGGGCTTGGGCGCGACGGCAATATTTTTGTCACACTTCCAGGACTCGATTTGACTTACATCGCGCAGCTCCTTGGGATCAGTCATATACTGCAGCATTTGGGTGACGGTCAGTATGTAGACGTCGGGTCTGTAAATCAGAGTAAATGCAAATCGAACAATTCATTAATCACAGTCTCATTTCTATATTGATAAAATAAACGATAACTATTATAAGATTAAATCGTCATTTTAGTTATTAACTAATTGTGAGAGTGATAACAGAACATTACTCAAACAATTTCTAGAAATTAGTATAATCCCAACTTAAGGCCGATACAGCTTGGAATCGACCATAGTACATATACACAGCTTTCCATTCGCACAAAATGGTCGCTCACAGGTGTCTGACAAACGGATGTACCAACATCAACAAGCGAGTCAAGGCAAAAGAAAACTTTACAGCATTCTTTTGCTCTGGACCCAAACCTCTTTGTCGCTGTCCCACTCTTTTTGTCCAATTCTCCCACTCGGCTGTTTGCAGTCCAGGAGGCGTTTCATCATTCTGGCACGCATTTTCAAGCATCTCATGCAAACAGTAAAACGCCTGCCACTGGCTGCCGGCTTCCTGCTCCGGCTTTCTGCCACATCTACAGCTGTGAGCGTCGACACCAGCTCAATGTTGAAAGTCATTCACACTAATTAAAAACTTCGCACAATTGTGCGAGAAATAGTTTTGCAGCAGCTGCTATTCAGTTTAGCTTCAGCTCAACCCGCTTAGTTTCGCCCCAGACCCGATTTAGCATTCAATCTCTTTTAGCGCAATTGGCGCGCACACACACCTGGACCACACCTGCATATGGTCCGAGTCCGATCATAATGGCAGCCAACTGCATACGACCAACTTCTGTCTTAGTTTAACAACATGCAGATGAGATATTGAGAGAGTTAGCGAACGCGAGTGTGAAAGAGTTCGACTCATATGCCAGAACTGAATGCGCAATGTCGGTTCATCGTCTCGTTCCCTTCATGCCACAGCCAAATGATTCGAGTTGCAACTTTAATTCACTTCAAATAGTATGTTGCTTTGTTTTCTTTGCCACCTAGAAAAACCGATTAGTCAAGTTGCTTTAACCTTATGTTTGTCTACATTTATCTGCATGAGTTCAGAAACACGCGAGTTCTCGTTCTTATATTTCTTAAAACTCTTCTAGCTATTAAAGCTTATCAGAATGTTAATGCAACTGCTGAATATTTAACTATGCTTCAGAAATAGAGCGTATTTTTTCTTGATTTCTTGTCAGCGGACATAAACTTTGCAAGGGATTTAACTGGAACGAGATATAAATTCCATTAAGTCTTCTTTGCGTACATTTTTCACTTTTCTTGTTAATTGGGTTACTCATTGCCCTGAAACTAAGATTAATCATCGGCTTGCCCAAGAAAAATTGTTGATGGTTCGAATCACGGTTCAAATCAACTTCTTTGGGTCCGTTCACGAAGATTGCTTTCCACATTCTGGGATCTAGGCTTTCCTTCAAGCCTTGGCCTGCCATACACTTTTCAATGTTTTAGGGTAACAATTCAATTAAATTATAATATATATAAATTATATAAGATGCGGGCTTCATTTGAACTCTAACCAAAATGATCATATGCTTAATACTGGGCCAAAACTTGCTTGCTTTCTTTATATTTTGAATCAAACCATTTCTGAAAAATTAATGGTTCGGCTTGGTTTTCAGATTGGCACAATTTGAACAATTACCTTCGTTCGAACCGGATCTCATCCGTTTTATTGAGAGTATCAAGTAACATATCTCATCTGATCATATACCGTATTGATTTTCATATCCGTTCATTTAAAGTTTCTGTTTAGAATCGGATCACATATGCTTTATATAAATTATGGACTTGCATATCCTTTTATGTGAAATGGGTCATTAGAAAAGCGTGGCTCTGAGTCGATTCGCGTTGTTCAAAGTATATTGTTGTATAACGCGAAATGTTGCTTTCCTCTTCGTTGTCCTGCTCCAATATATCTATTCTCTGACAGACGCTTTAAGTGCGTATGTGAAGTAAATATTTCGAATATTCCCTGTGGTATGTGGAAAGTACTTTCGTAGCTCAATTAGGTTTGAAATTATGGGAGCATGTATTTTGATTTCATTAAAAATTACATAAAAAATAATGCGGATATAAAATGAGAATTATGATGTTCCACGCTTGATGGCCGGCCAGTGGTTCAGTGAGTGGCTCATGCGCCATTTTCATTTTCATTTTCATTTTGATTTTCATTTTGAGGCGACCCGATGCGAGGTTACCCGACTGAATATGCGTGGGGCAATGCTGACAAAGTGCGATGCTATCAGCACATAACTTCATTATGGAAGTTTTGTGCTTCCTCCCGCCATAGTACACGCTGTTGGCACTTTGATGCCGCAATCTCCCTTAACCTGAACCTCATCCCTTCCAGCCACGCTGTGTTACAGTGTGTCTCTCTCTCTCTCTTGGCTGGCTCTCATGTTGTTTTTGTGCGTTTTAACATGGTTTTTAGTTAGCTACGGCCCAGCGCTTTGCCCCGCTTTGCCCAACTTTCCCTTGCCTTTGCTCGCTTTGCACCGTCCTGCTGATTGTTTTCTTTGCCAGCTCCTCGCTGTGCCCAGAGCCCTGAGAGCTCTGAGCTCGATCTGCTGCTGCCGCTGTCGCTGTCGCCGTTGCTGTGCCTGCGCAGATATTTTTCAAAATGAAAGTTTAACAAAATTAAACTTTTCTCATTAAAACGTGCAATTTTTTTTTGCTCTCCTGGTCTCTGGCTGCGCTTTTTTCCTTTTCTGTTTTTTTCTGCTGACCACAGCGTCGCCATTGTTGGGCATTGGCTGAGATTCGGGATACCGTCGAGAGTTGTGCATATGGTTGAGTGACTGCCAGTGCTATTGGTATGCTGGCTGCTGCGCGGACGTCGCATCAACCTGTTCCAGATCCACGCGACCGCTGTCCGTGTCGGGTCCCATCACGGTGGCCGGCAACATGTGCCCTCCTCCATTGGGCGCCATGGAGTAGCAGCATATGCCGCTTGTTCAAGCAATTTTTATAGCAATTGCCAATATTGTTGTTGCTGTTACTCTTGTTGTTGTTGGTGTTGTTGTTGTTGTTGTTGTTTTTGTTGTTGTTGGTGGGGATGCTGCTGCTGTTGCCTTTGCGTTTTTCATCTACTCGTTTTGTTTCACATCTCTCGATTTTCTCGTTTTTTTTTTTTTGTTGCTTTCTTTTAATTGAATATAAAACTTGCCAGCGGCAATCGGAAGCGCACTGCAGGAAACGCCAGCTGCCCATGTGTTTGTGTGTGCGTGTGCATGTGCATGTGCCTGCCGAAGTTGGCTTTCAATTAAGAAAACACCAACAACAAAAAGCCAGAGCCGAGATATACATTTATGAAAAATTGAAAGCCTCGTGCGTAGATAACAAAATTGCACACGAGTAGAGATGGAAGTAAACCGTCCCAGCCCAACACGAGCACGAAACTAACTTTCTCAGACACGCACGGGATAAGTCTACCATGGCACGGCACAGAAATGCACAGCCAAACACCGTCGAAAGTAACTTGCTGCTCTTTGTTTTCCAGGAATTTTCCTTGTCACAGGATAGCAGAAGATTTTGGATTTCATTTAAAATTAAATTTAGCTCATATTTTGGCCAAGAAAAACACGGCCCAGGCTCATCGCTGAACACTAACTTTTCTCAGGAAAATGCCTAGAAATAAAAGGTCAACATGCGTGTTGTTGTTTTTTTTTTCCAGCTAATGAAGTCAATAATATACGAATTGAATTAAGAAACTTTTAAACTGCTTAGAAATAATATGGAATCTTCCGCGAACATGCACAGCCAAAGATGAGATTGAGTCTGATTTTCAAGCAAGTATGTGAAGTGAAAGTTAGCACCAATAACAACTTACAAACCTAGTTAATCTGCTTAACTATAAATTTGAAGCTCTACTTACAATTCAAGCGCCCAGTCTAAGAATTTGTGCAAGCCATTTTCCAATGGCTTGGTTTGGAACCAGTTTGTATGGAAGGGCATCATGTAGGGTGCCTTATTCTGTTCATAGTAGCGCGAAAAGTCCTCTTGCAGCCATTCGAACACCTCGTTTTCGTCCAAATTATGGAGCACACACTGATCCATATAGGGGCAGTGACCGCCCTCGAAGCCCTCAACATAATGGGTATTCAATGGCACCTCCCACACACCCGGAAAGGTGCGCGATGGGCAGGTGCCGCTCTTGCACTCGTGCGAGATCTTAAAGTCCAGCGTGTACGGCCAGACGGGCACTGGAATTGGTGGCACAGTTATGGAGCTATCGTAAATGTAGCCAAAATCTTCCAAAACCTGTAAGATTATGTATAAAAAATATAATATTATATAAAACAGAAGCTGAAATTTCACACCAATGCACACACAATTCGCTGTATCAACAGAACGTATTGCAAAATAACTGATTCCTATCTTAAATGCCTGGTTGATATTATAATAAAGCGCTCTTTATGCTCGCGTATCTTGATTATTTCAGCCATTGAGGGCGTCAACAGACCACATTCCAACCCACATTCCGGCGACAATATCATTACCCATTCATCAACATCATTATTGTCAAGCTCAATGCAACAGATAATATACTTTGTACACACACATATTATCGCATGCAATTTAATGCGCTTTGACACGGTCACGCCCACCTCTCATCGCCCATCGCCCAACGTGCGACCATCAGGTGACGCTTATCACAGACATTTTAGCCCATTATGTTTGCAAAGTGATCTGATATTGATATGTTTTTAAATACGACTAGATTTGCGGCCTGCGAGCACTAACGAGATGATAATGATAACGCTGGCTGCTACCACTGGTGGTGGATGATGTGAGTGGTGCGGGTGGTGTACGCGAACCGTTGTGTTGTGACATTAATGTGTCGTCTTGTCGTGTCAAGCAGACACTCTGTGCCTGTGTTGGGATGAGCAGCTGCTGCTGTGAACCTGTCCGGGATTTCTTTTTTTGTTGAGATTTCTTATAATTACGAGAGTTTAAATATGCATGCATAACTGGGAGTTTAGCCTTAAGTGGAAAACAAGCGATAATCAGTCAAGATGTTTAAGGATGTAAAAGTATTGATAATCGATAGAGATGCGTAGAGCCGTCGATAATCGATAAGCATTAAGACCATCGGTTATCGATATCAAGACTGCGCTGCTAATACTATCAACTCGACTATTCTTTGTTTTTATCGAAACGTTATTTTGTTTTACATATAGTTTTTTGTATTACACAGCATTACTTTTGATTTAAATATGTTTTGCATATTATTTTTATAGTTCTTCTTCTCCTATTAGAGCTAGAGACTTTTGTACGTACAGTACAAGCTTGTTACCGATATTCGATAACTTGGCCCGTTTATAAGCAATCGATAAGAATCTATATGGAAATCCCGTTTCGAGCAAATCTTTTAGGTTTTAAGAGACAGAGTACCATAATTCGAGCTGTATAGTTCTCTTTATTTTTTTTGCAAACAAGCGTAGCGCAAGCTTCATTTTGGTGTTGATAGAAGAGGGTTCAGGGTATCCCCTAGTCAGGAACTCCCGACTAGAGTCTCCCACTTGTCTTGTTTCATTTAAGCCCCAACTAGATGAGACTCGAAAGCTTACTAATGAAATGTGCGCTGTCTATAACCATTAGAGTTCTCATCGAACAGTACTTTTCAGATTCACTTCGGTGAGTTTCTAATGATACAGCTGATAATTGCCAATCAATTATGTGCATTTGTGTTGTGGTTGGAGGTTGTATTTCTTGTATTTGTATGTGCATGTGTGATGGACACTTGCACACAGATGCACTCACCTTGTATTGAGTATTGCGGCCAGGCTTGAGAAATGGTGCACGCATGCCAACCACATCGTTCGCGGACACATTCGCAAAGTGACGCAGAATTTCACGCATGCCAATCATTTCGCCGACCCACTCCTCGTAGCCCTTGTCCTGGAGTCCCAGCTGCTGTGAGATGCTCTCGGTTGCGATTTCGTGACCGGCATAGCCCAGATGCTGGATCTGTTGATAGTTGCTGCAAAACAAATAGACAGGAGAATTGTGAATAGCAATTAAGTGATGTTCGTGCTGATAGCAAAAGAAGGCAAACAATTAAATCAAATACGAGACCATCAAAAGCAGCGCTTAATGAAGGGTCAATGGCTAAATGAGTCAACAGTATATCAGTAGGTCATCATAAACTTTTGTACACACACAGTACACACACACACTCACACACCTTTCTCTACAGTAAAATACAAAGAGATTTCGCTCATGCCCATTTCGTCAAAATATAGGGAGACTTTTTTGTTGCTGAAAATTTGCAATGCCAGTCTCTATATGGAACTGACAGTTTATTCAAATTCAGCAGAAGTCGGAACTGGAAACACCTGAATGTGGCTTAACTATACAAAGCTAAGCAGCCTGCAAATAGAAGTTCTAACAATGCCAAATGCATTTATAAAGCTCAGCCATAAAGCTATGCGTAAGTTGGGGGAAAACTAAACTATTCTCTATATGTATATTTTTTTTGTAGTCTATTAAAGTTTTTGGCTTTTTGTACCCTATGCAGAAAAGGTGGGTGGGTATGTGCATAGCAAAAAGACATTCTCATCTTTCCAAAGTTGCTAAATTTGCTTAATCACAAAAGGCTTAAAGGCTGCGTGTAGTATATTTGGCATGTGGTTTCTTGTACACCCAGCAAAAATATATAAACAAAACGAATTAAAATTAAATTAACTTAAATTAAAAATAAATTAAATTATTTTATATTTATTTTAAATCTGAGTAATGGGTATCTGCACGAGTTGAACATTTCAACAAGTTTGTTGTTTATTAGGGAATTTTGCCCACAATGTTAATAAAAATGCGCACACTTGATGAACAAACACAAAGACCCCTAAAGGCAAGACAGATAGAAAGAGAAAGTTGCCCAGTTGCAGTTGCTGCAAGCAATTTTTTTGTTGAATATCAAAGCCGACTGACGGATGTGGCTGGCACACACTTCAGCTTTTGCCAATTAAAACAAATTTTACAATTGTAGCGTCAAAACAAAACACAAAGCGTTGAAAGCAGTATATACACTTGAACGAACAAACAAACAAAAAATATAAAAAAAAGTTGTAAAATGTGTTCTCTAGAATTCACTTGGAACAACGTCGAATAGGCTGATACCATCAGTGCAAGTACACACTTTGTATTCTCTTCTACATCCAGATCTAGCTCTACTTCTTCTTTTACTTCTACCTCGACTTAACGTTTACTTCTACTTCTACTTTCTACTTCTACTTCTACTTCTACTTCTACTTCTACTTCTACTTCTTACTTCTACTTCTACTTCTACTTCTACTTCTACTTCTACTTCTACTTCTACTTCTACATCTACATCTACATCTACTTCTACTTCTACTTCTACTTCGACTTCTACTTCTACTTCTACTTCTACTTCTACTTCTACTTCTACTTCTACGTCTACTTCTACTTCTACTTCTACTCTACTTCTACTTCTACTTCTACTTCTACTTCTACTCTACTTCTACTTCTAC
This sequence comes from Drosophila virilis, assembly GCF_030788295.1. Lineage (NCBI taxonomy): Eukaryota > Metazoa > Arthropoda > Insecta > Diptera > Drosophilidae > Drosophila > Drosophila virilis. The sequence goes on along the minus strand of NC_091543.1, from coordinate 26,042,449 downwards.
TTCTACTTCTCACTTCTACTTCTACTTCTACTTCTACTTCTACTTCTACTTCTACTTCTACTTCTACTTCTACTTCTACTTCTACTTCTACTTCTACTTCTACTTCTACTTCTACTTCTACTTCTACTTCTACTTCTACTTCTACTTCTACTTCTACTTCTACTTCTACTTCTACTTCTACTTCTACTTCTACTTCTACTTCTACTTCTACTTCTACTTCTACTTCTACTTCTACTTCTACTTCTACTTCTACTTCTACTTCCTTCTACTTCTACTTCTACTTCTACTTCTACTTCTACTTCTACTTCTACTTCTACTTCTACTTCTACTTCTACTTCTACTTCTACTTCTACTTCTACTTCTACTTCTACTTCTACTTCTATCTACTTCTACTTCTCTACTTCTACTTCTACTTCTACTTCTACTTCTACTTCTACTTCTACTTCTACTTCTACTTCTACTTCTACTTCTACTTCTACTCTACTTCTACTTTCTACTTCTTACTTCTACTTCTACTTCTACTTCTACTTCTTCTACTTCTACTTCTACTTCTATTCTACTTCTACTTCTACTTCTACTTCTACTTCTACTTCTACTTCTACTTCTACTTCTACTTCTACTTCTACTTCTACTTCTACTTCTACTTCTACTTCTACTTCTACTTTCTACTTCTACTTCTACTTCTACTTCTACTTCTACTTCTACTTCTACTTCTACTTCTACTTCTACTTCTACTTCTACTTCTACTTCTACTTCTACTTCTACTTCTACTTCTACTTCTACTTCTACTTCTACTTCTACTTCTACTTCTACTTCTACTTCGACTTCTACTTCTACTTCTACTTCTACTTCTACTTCTACTTCTACTTCTACTTCTATTCTACTTCTACTTCTACTTCTACTTCTACTTCTACTTCTACTTCTACTTCTACTTCTACTTCTACTTCTACTTCTACTTCTACTTCTACTTCTACTTCTACTTCTACTTCTACTTCTACTTCTACTTCTACTTCTACTTCTACTTCTACTTCTACTTCTACTTCTACTTCTACTTCTACTTCTACTTCTACTTCTACTTCTACGTCTACTTCTACTTCTACTTCTACTTCTACTTCTACTTCTACTCTACTTCTACTTCTACTTCTACTTCTACTTCTACTTCTACTTCTACTTCTACTTCTACTTCTACTTCTACTTCTACTTCTACTTCGACTTCTACTTCTACTTCTACTTCTACTTCTACTTCTACTTCTACTTCTACTCTACTTCTACTTTCTACTTCTACTTCTACTTCTACTTCTACTTCTACTTCTACTTCTACTTCTACTTCTACTTCTACTTCTACTTCTACTTCTACTTCTACTCTACTTCTACTTCTACTTCTACTTCTACTTCTACTTCTACTTCTACTTCTACTTCTACTTCTACTTCTTTTCTACTTCTACTTCTACTTCTACTTCTACTTCTACTTCTACTTTCTACTTCTACTTCTACTTCTACTTCTACTTCTACTTCTACTTCTACTTCTACTTCTACTTCTACTCTCTTCTACTTCTACTTCTACTTCTCTTCTACTTCTACTATCTACTTCTACTTCTACTTCTACTTCTACTTCTACTTCTCTTCTACGTCTACTTCTACTTTCTACTTACTTCTACTTCTACTTCTACGTCTACTTCTACTTCTACTTCTACTTCTACTTCTACTTCTACTTCTACTTCTACTTCTACTTCTACTTCTACTTCTACTTCTACTTCTACTTCTACTTCTACTTCTACTTCTACTTCTACTTCTACTTCTACTTCTACTTCTACTTCTACTTGCTACTTCTACTTCTACTTCTACTTCTACTTCTACTTCTACTTCTACTTCTACTTCTACTTCTACTTCTACTTCTACTTCTACTTCTACTTCTACTTCTACTTCTACTTCTACTTCTACTTCTACTTCTACTTCTACTTCTACTTCTACGTCTACTTCTACTTCTACTTCGACTTCTACTTCTACTTCTACTTCTACTCTACTTCTATACTTCTACTCTTACTACTTCTACTTCCTACTTTCTACTTCTACTTCTACTTCTACTCTAATTCTACTCTACTTCTACTTCTACTTCTACTTCTACTTACTTCTACTTCTACTTCCTACTTCTACTTCTACTTCTACTTCTACTTCTACTTCTACTTCTACTTCTACTTCTACTTAACAAGAATGTGCTATGCACAATGCCCTCAAAAGGCATTCCGGCAACAACAACATCAACAACAACAACATAGAGAGGTAAAGTTGCGCCCGAAAGTATGTAGTAGTTTAAAATGCGTCAGTTTTGCGAAGTAGAAGCAACAAACATAATTGCTCATATGTGTGTGTGTGTGCGTGTGTGTCTGTTTGTGAAATACATTTCTTGGCAGGGCGGGGCAGTACGTAGGCAAGAAATTTACTGTGCACAAATAGTTTTTGGGCAAAACACAAAATAAAACTAAAACAAAATTTAACAACGAAAAAATGTAAATAAAATTATGAATGTGTTTTGTCTGTCGCTCTTTGTTAGCTTGTTTCGCATGCAGCAATAAAACAAAAAGAGAATAACGAATATGCATTTAACTATGAATGTATGTGTAAAACAACAACAAAATTGCATGTATATTTATTAAACATTTCACTCAGTCGAGAGCGGGGTCGGAGTCGGTGTCTGGCTGCAGGAATCTGACTGCCATCATCGCCCTGCGCGTTTGTGCATGTGTGTCCCTCACACACCCTCTGTGTGTATGTGGGCGTGCTTCAGTTCTGTGCAAACAAACTGCGCAAATATTTCGCAATGAAATTACGCCCTTAAGTCAAAGTTTTGGGCTCTGCAGTGGCTCAAAACGAAAACGAAAACGAATACGAAAATATAAAAAATAAAACAACAGCAGGAAAAACGCAAAGTAAAAATAATGAATGCTATGCTGACGCACTTTAGCCTATAGAATGACGTACCCAAGGCGGTGACACGCCCACACACACACCCACACATACACACACATGCATCCACTTGCATGCGGTGGAGGCCTCGACAATAGCGGGCACAAACTACTATCTGACATCGTCAAAAAGTTCATGCAAAAATGTGGAAATGTGAAAAGTTGTTGAAATGCTCAGGCACAGGCCCAGGCCCAGGCCCAGGCCCAGGCCCAGGCACAGGCAGAGAACACACACACACACACTTAAGAGGGGCAGCTTGGTGTCGACAATAAGCGCTGCTCATGTGTGCGTGCGTGTGTTTGTGTGGGTGTGTTAGGTAGATTTATTGCATGACATTTCAATTGTTAGACAAACAGCTGGACGAGAACTGAGCTGGGCTATAACTACAACCAAAAGCTGTACTTGTAGTCAAGGCCGAAAGACGCTGAGAAAACAAAAGGAACGTGCAGCAGTCAACACTGTGGCGTGGTCGAGAAGGGGCGAGCTGGGGCAGGGAGGGGCGGTGCAATACTACCCTTTTTCTTAGTTATCCGTGGGCGTGGAGCGTAGGTGAGCTCCTGAGCTGGGGCACAAAATGTTGGCAGCAATTAACACTGTGCACGCCGCAAACACACAGCAGAAGATGCAAAGCAAGTGCTCAAAATAACTGACGAAACATGGCTACATGGATATGCTAGACACACACACACACACACACTGACACACACTGTGACATTTGATGAATTTCCTTTTGGCCTTGTCGCGAGTGTCAAGAGACAAATGCAGTTTGCGTCAGGCAACCGAGGTCTGGCCTCGGCACTGGCCCTCGTTCCTGCGCCCATTGTTTATGACAATGCTCATACGCAACGTTGCACCGGACAAAATGCCAAACGAGCCACGCCCACTCGGCTGTGTATACCCATTTACAGCGGCTTTTGGTTTTCTATTTTGGGTTCTTTTTTATCATTTTTTTGTCTTCTTAAATTTGGAGCCGCACTCAACTCGTTTTTCTTTAATAGCCCATACAACAGCAGACCCACACACACACATTTACTTGCTGTCTTTTTCTTATGTGGTAGTGTGTGTCTGTGTGCGTGTGTGTGGGGGGGAGGAGGGGTGGCGGTGGGGGTTGTATGTTGAGTGGTTTGGCCTCTGCCCTGCTGCGGCTGCTAACAAGTGCAATGTGCATTTAAAAAGGGAGAAACACATGTAATCTCAACGATTAGAAATTGTTAGCATTGAGCAGCACACGCACACACCCACATACACACACACACACATACAGCAGAAGCAGGGGCTTTCACACACATACACACACACACACACATGTCTGAGCAAATATGCACGTAGATATAGTGAATAAATGAATAACGTTTGTGCCCCAAAATGCTGAGCCGCCAGCTGCTTGAGGGCCAAGCGAAAAGTCTTTTGGAATTTACCAGCAATCAAATATTATATTGAAAATATTTCACAAAACTACTGCATAACAATCAAAAGTAAATATCAAATTAATAATGGGAATAGCATATTGGTATATTTATATTTAATGTTTTTTTTTTACGATATTTTTTATTTTAATCTAAATAATTCGTGCCGTAACATGGTTGTGCTTAAAATATTTCAAGTTTCCGACTACGTTTCAAAGCTTTTGTTGTTTAAAGCAAGCAATCGAAATTTATTTATGGGAAAAACATATTCTATTCTTATTGTTAGCGTGGCAATTATTTTTTAGTTCGTGTGCATATTTATCACGTGAATCGATTGCAAAGCGAAATAATTGCAATTAATAACAACTCAAACATGTAGCTATCATAACTTATTCTTATTATAAAGTATTATAAACACTTTATTGCGTTTGTTTTGTCAACTTTATTAACGACCCACGCATAGTTCACTTTTTGCTTTGCAGCCCCTCGCTGCTTTCTATTTGCTTGTTTCTATTTCATACACATACAAACGCACACACACACACCCACGCAGACTCTGGTGCACACATACACACATATGCATATTTTTCTTCAATTTGTTCCTGGCAGTTGCCGGCTTACTGCGGCTCAGCCCTGGGCCCAAAATGGGTGCAATGTTCGCATGCAGCAATTTCTTTTAATGTGCTTTTAAAAGCCAAATCTACAGGTTCCTGCCCCGCCCCTAACGCAGCTTGTTGTTGTTACTTCTGTTACTGTTGCTGCTGCAGTTTATCCAATACTCTTTCCTTCTCCCTTTGCCTGACCACTCAGCGAGCTGGACACATTTTTCGTAGCAATGGGCTTTTGTTTTTATTATGCCTTGCACCAAAAACTAACTTAATTTGCATGCACCATATTGTGCGTACAGAAGTGTGTGTGTGTGTGAGTGCGTGGGTGTGCTTGTGTGTGTGTGTGCATGTTTGGTCTGCCCATGTGCCTAACGAGCTTGCTTCAGCTTGCAGCAGGCATAAAATCACATTTATATATGTATATACATATATAAAAAAAAATACAAACGCCCCCCAAAACAACGGGCGGCTGCAGCTCAGGTCTCGTTTTCAATAAAGCTTTTCGAGAGAGCCGCACACGCATAAGGTAAATTGCTAGAGAAACAAGCTAAAGAAAGCAAAGAAGAAAAAAAATGAAGAACAAAAAAACAAAGTCAAAAGTGAAATTACAAAAGAAAATGAGAAGAAAAAGTGTTCACATGGAAAAGTTATGGCTAGCTTGCTGGCCTCGGCCTGCCTTGCCTTGCCTTGCCTGGGCTTGGTTTGACTTGGCTTGGCTCCGCTCAACTGCTGGGCCATGATCATCGTTGTTATCAACACCAGTTAGGCAATAAAAACAACAACAACAACAGCTCGACAGTATTGAGTGTGGGCTGATGGGCGAACAGTTGGTCTGCTTGTTGTTGTTTTGCGTGCTTAGCTGGGTGCAGTAGTTATTACAAGAACGACTAATAAAAGTAGACAACTAAAAACAGAAAGTACATGCAGCCACATAGCACACACACACACACAAGCACACCCCCGCACACACATATACCGACACACACATGCAAGGGCGCACACTTGGTAAAAAACAAGGTCTAGTGCAGCGTGGTTAGGTACGTCGTGAGTTTCTCTCCTGGCCAGCTACTCAAAATATACATGTATACATACAAGTACATAAAAAGAATGAGAGTGTTGCTGCGACTTACAAATGCTCTACAAATTTAGGCAGATTGTGGGCTTGATTTTCTCGAAACTGGCTTTTCACAGCTATGAGCTCAGGGTATTTATCGAGACTTGGTTCAATAGTTGAATTCGATTGTTAAAAAATTAGGTTTAGATTCCGGAAAAACGGGTTAAGTTTCGGTTCATGGCATTTTGGGCTGAAAACGTTTCGTTTCAAAATCGGTTTGCCGCTTTTCTCGAAACTCGAGTTTAATGTTTACTGTTGTAAAAAATGTCAAATTACAAATATATGCATAAATCTAATTTACACTCTGGCCCATGCGCAATATACTAGACGCACACACACGCACACAGGCAGACACTCACAAACGAATACACACATACAGGCGCACAAATTGCAGAAATGGGGCACCTGCAAGGGCTGTTAAAGTGTCGTTGGGTTGTTGTCATAGTCATTGTCAACGTTGTCGTTATCTTTATTTCGCATCAACGACATTGTCATCATCATCATCATCCTCATCAGGGCGTCGGCTGCAGGCCAAAGCCAGATCAGGCCAGGCCCAAGCCTCATCATCATTGTCGACAACAGCTATTGCAGTAACAGGAATAGCAACAACAACAATGACAACAACAACTACAACAATTGCTGTAGCAGCAACAGTAACAGCAACATCAATGCCTTCATCAACAATTTGCAGGAGAAAAATGTATAAAAAAACGAAAACGGCCAAAACAGGCAGGAGATGAAAACGCAACACACAAAAACACTTTAACACACACTCGCAGTGTTTTGTACACACAGATACACACACACACACCGACACTCACACACTCGCACACACCGACACTCACACACTCGCATACACATAGTGCTTGAAATTTGAGAATTCGGATATTAATGTTACGGCTACTTTGCAACAAAATTTTAGTACGTTTTGTATACCAAACCAAATTGTGTAGAAAACTCAGCAATTACACTAAAATGGTACATTTAATTGGATTGATAAAGAGATATTGAGTTGCAAGTGGAAGCTTCAAGTTAGTCGTTAGCTTAAAGCAAATCACGGCGCACTCTTCAAAGTCAAAATGACCCAAGTGCTGTGTGACAAAAATAAAAATGATTCAATTTCGTAATCTTATATTTTACTCTGCACATTTAAAATGCGATCAATTTTAGCGAGGAATATGTTTTATGATTACAATTTAGATCTGCAGCCAAGGGAACTCCCTTCAAATTGTGGCAAGTTGCAAGCAACTTGCGGGGTCTATCCCTAGAGCGAATATCGTGTGGCAATTAAGTATATTGCGTATACGCAATGTGCGCCACTCGAGAAATGGAAAACGACATTGTTAGCGAGAGCGAGAGAGACCGAGAGAAAGAGATAGAGAGAGAAAGAGGTAGCAGGGGGAAGATAGGCACTGTAAAAGAAAACAGTTTAAGCAAATTAAAGCAAAAATATGCATAAATGACAATGAAAAGTTATGCAGCGGCATTTACTTGTAGATGCAGCTTGGTTGCGTTGCGAGCAACTTCTTTACAGCTGCCTCTTGATGGAAACTTAAAACTTGCAATGCGTGGCGCGTGGCGCGTCGCTGCTTTAGTTGTTGTTGTTCTACTTCTTCTTACTGCTTCTTGTTGTTGGTGGCATGAAAATTTCGCTAAAGCATTTGTGGGCCTGGGGCTGGCGTTGGAGAGGTCTCGGCTTGGGTTTTTGGCCAGACAGCTGCTCAAAAGTTGTTCGGGTCATTTAAAAAGTTTAAAGCTAAAACTGGCGGGCAGTATTAGCATTAAAAACGGCAATGTGTCTGTCGCTGACAGACTTTGCGTGGTGGCTGTTAGAAGTGGAAATCTGCCTACCAGCGCGACGCAGTCAAGGTAGATCCGGGCCACCGAAATCAGAGCTGTGCTCAGCACAGTGGGGCAAGATTAAGTGATAATTGTAATTGCAAAATGATCAATGGAAACGAAGCAGAAGAATAAGAATATTAGAATATTATTTAGATAAATCGAATGGATGGGGCGCAAGCTATTTATGCTTTGGGGCCCAGTCTACATAAGTCAAAGGATTTTAATTTAAGATGAAATCATTTTTGGTTTGGATTAAGGTTCGGTTCATGTTAAGAAATAAATCGATATTCCGTGCTCGAACCAGCTCTCCTTAAGTCCGCTTTGTAGTTTAATAATAATCAACATTTCGATAACTTAGCTATAACGCGTCGCTAGCTTTTGCATCATACAACAACTATTTTCTACACTGTGCGCTAATGTTAACTGAGTAGAGCATCTAGTTTTCCCATAGACTTGCGGATTTGAAGCCAGAACGCGGGCTGTGCGGCCACTGCGTTAGTTAGGCTGTTGCTGGCCAGCCGCTGTTGAGCGATATTAACATCAAGCGTCAGGGGCGTAGATGAAAATAAAAATTAACTTTTGTTAAGATGCCGTGCAGCAGGTCGCTAAATGTGTGTGTGTGTGTGTGTGTGTGTATGCTACAAAGCTACAAAAAGTTCTGAACAGGCAGCAGGCGCGTGTGTTGTGCCTGCAGCTACTTATGACAGGCCAGGCGAGAGGGCAGACAGGTGGGCAGGGCAAAATAGGACGGGGGCCAGTTGGACGCTTGGGCGGAGGCACACTGCCTCACAGCAAAGTTGCTAAGCCCATTTTGAGAATGACTTGGATATTAAACAGATTTTGGTTACGGCTTTTAGATGTTGTGTAGGCTGTGGCCAGATGCAAGCGTTATAGAAATTTTAAATGTCAACGTGTTGAATACGCGTGCCACAGCTCAGTTCAGTTCAGTTCAGTTCAGTTCACTGCAGCTCAGTTCAGTTCTAAGTTCCGTGAAGTTTGGTTCATCTAGGTCGTTATGTAATTGCTTGCGGCTCTGGTTGCGTATTTTGTGGATTATAAGGTTAAGCGGTGTTAGGCAGCTAATGAAATGTAATCTTAAAGGCGACACAAACACACAAACAGAGACACACACACTCACACGCACATAGCAAATGCCACTCAGACTGACCTGTGGCCTGTGGTTAACACCACATACAAAGTGGCCCAAGCTGTGGCCAAAACAGCCACGCCTATGAGGTTAAGCTGTGGGCTGTGCGTGTTTTATGGAGTTCGCTAAGGCATAAAATATGCAATAAACAAATGATTTGAAGCCTTTCGTTTCGCCATGCTAATGGATGTGCGGTTAATCCCCTGCCCCTATGCTCAAGCTTAATCAATTAACTTGATTTAATTCGGGCCAAAAGAAATGCAATTTCTCACCTGCCGCCAAGGTTTTATTTTTTTAATACCCTTTGATGTATAAAAGTGTATGATGCTTTTGTGCAATTGCACGTAACATGTACTATACACAAGATCAATAAGAATCGATTTTCCGATTAGATTTTTTCAGCATATTCAATTTGGTCTGTTGATTGATACTTGGGTTACTTTCCATCCAAAGAAAAAAAGAAAGCGAGACGAGGGTACTATTATTTTCTCATGTAATGTGTAACGCATAGAAGTATATATAAAGTAGATATATTCTCGTTCAGCGTCAACAGCCGAGTTGATATAGCCGTCTGTAAATCTGTCTGTCTCTGTTCAAACGAGCCTCTAGCTAAGGCTATTGTCTTGGAAAGTAGGAACTTGTCGGATCGGAGCAATTCTTGTACGGAACACTTTTTACTTTATCAAGATATCTTACCTAGCTCGGTATTTATAAGTTTTACTATGCTTACACACATAAAATATAACATACCTGCTATAGGAACGATTGGTCAGAAGAGGTTCTAGTGGAATGGATATTTTCAGATATTTTCATCAAACTCAGCATTAACGAGTTTCAATATTCTCACACATATCTGCAATGCTGTAAGAATATTGTCTACAAGGGTATTAAATTGTCGACTTGACAAAGATATCCTTACTTTCTCGTTTTTTTTTGTTGTTGTTCATTTTGCAATCAGTTGCATTGTTCGCAGGCAATAAACTGCACGGAAAAACGCCGCTCAAGGCAGCAGGCTGGGGCCGAGCACACAAAAGTTTTGCATGCTGGAAATTCGCTTAGCCGCCAGGCTGAAGGACGCGACTCAATTTCAAACGGAAACGGAAGCGGTTATGTGTAAGCGCCCACAGAAGTCGCTCATGTTTATTCAGCAAATGCAGCAACTGTCTGCCAGCACTTGGCATCCGCTCTTTGGGCACATCACACCTACTGCAAACACACACACACACACATACACACATGTATGCACACACCCCGTCACAACTCCCGCTGGAGGACAGCTGAATGAAAGAGGCTTCAAGATTTGCGACTGGAGCGAGTTTTTAGTATATTGTTAACAAGTAAAATGAAAACGTAAATGTTTGAAAATTAGATTTTGCCCGAGTCGCTTTTGTTTAGACTTGTGCCTTGGTGCCTGGCCAGCAGTATATATATGTATGTATATATATATATATACGCGTGCGCGTGTGTGTTAGTGGCTGTGTGTGCACTGAGGTGTTGCCTAGTTTGTGGCTTGTTAGTTAGTTAAAAGTTTTTGCGTGCAATTAAAATGCTGCGCAAAAAGTTTGCCTCAACATTGTTCTTAATTTTTTCTTGGGGTTTTCGTTTTTTTTTTTTTTTTATTTTTTTGTTTTTTATTTGCAGTTTGCTAAAGCTAAATACAAATGAACAGAATTGTCTCCATCTGCGCTGCATTTATATGTGCGTGTGCGTGTGCGTGTGCGAGGGTGTTTGTGTTTGTGTGTGTGTGTATGCTCTAACTGTCTGTTAGTCAGAGCCGCAGTCGAAAAGTGTACAAGTCCTCTGGCAATTGCCTGATTGTTTCCTTAGCCGCCGCAGCGCCGAATGGCAAGAAAGTTCGTTATCAGTGACATTTTGGCGAACAAATAGCAAACAGCTCGCAGTTTTCTGCTTTCAATTCTCAATTCTCAGCTCCCAGTTCACAGTTCTCATGTCTCTCTTTGCGAACGTGCCAGCGATGACAACTGCAAATGCATATTCTAAGCAGTTGGCCAGCATTTAAGCCCAAACAGATTCTAACTAAGCGTAAATCACAGTTGAGTTTATGGTTGAAAACGGATTAGTATAGATTTGAATTGTAGAGGGGAATCAATAATAATGATAATAATAATAATAAAATCAACAGCTTTATTTTATTTAATACTAATTTTTTGTCTATAATCAAGCACTTCTTTGCTTTTAACAAAGTACAGCTTCAAATAAGCATCAAATAAATACCCTTGTAGATATACGTCCTTTGTGCAAAAGCTGAGTCGATTTCCGACTTATTGTTCTCGTAGGACTCATGTGATATAGTAGACCGATTGGAAGCAGTTTTGAACAAATGATAGGCAAATAGTAAAGAGTTCCAGTGGCTAAGTTTGATCCAGAAATCTTAAGAAACAGAAAAGTATTCCATAGAAGAACTCATTTTTTATGCTATAGTGATCTTATGTTGTTAAGATATTGCTCATATGCAAGAATAATATTAAACCTTTGAAATGCAGCAAAAAGAAAAGACTCGTGCAAAGTCCTTGGTTGATTGTTTAAAGACTTCAATAAGTGTCTGTTGATGACTCAGAGAATAAATACTGCATAGAGTCGAAGAAGTCTCCTCCCCTTACACATTACATGACAAAATTATAATACCCATGAAGATATAAGGGTATCAAAATAAGTTCAAACCATTTGAACTATAAGAGTTTTAGATGCTCTACATATAAATAGACACGTTATAGGCATTATCAAACAATTTCATTTAATCTTAATTATTTTATTTCTCTGCAGGCCTTGTATATAATTTTATTAAAGCAGGAAATAGTTGAAAAAAGTCGTTGTCATTCATAAATAGTTCAACATAAATTCTTGTCGCTTTTTATTGGTTTCGCACACACACACACATATATATTAAGAGGCAGATAGAAAGTGGGAGACGGTTTCAGATGAAACTAATTGCCTCAATAGCCGTAAACAAAAAGGCGCTGCATACTTTGCGGCGCTGCGAATGGCAACTGACTGGAAACTGGAAACTCTGCATGCCAAATCAAAATCATCATCATCATGCCCGCAGCCACTGGCAAAAAATCTTAACAAAATAAGCTGAAGAGTTGCGAAGCGCATTAAATCATTTCCGCACTAAAGAGCTCGGCAGCAGCGGCAACGGCAGCGGCAGCGGTGACGGCAACGACGATGGTGTTGGTGGTTGCATCTTGTGGCAAGTTGTGAGTGCGACTGTTGCAGTTTACCACTATTTATGTGCCGTTGCTGCTGCTGCTTTTTGTTGCAAGTCCACAAAAAGAAACGAATGCTAAAAGTGGAATGAATGATAAGTGTGTCTCTTTTTATTTTTCAGGCAAAAGCATAAAAATGATTTGCCCAAAATGTTCATGTGACTGTGTGTATGTGTGCATAAACATATACAAGCTATCACACACACACACACACACACACGCATATACACACATACCCACACGCACATTAGTGCACCCATGTGTGTGCCTGTGTAACATATTCAGGCAATTACTGCCATTCAGCACATTTCAATTCAACTTCGAAACTGCCGCCATCCCATATATATATATATATATATATAGTATATTTTTGTATATATATTTATATATGGCTCCGCTTCTTCAACTTCATATATTCTACTTTTGCTGTGGCAAAGTAGAAAAAAGCTTTTAAACTTCACTCAAGATTTTTGCTGTTCACGCTCGGTTCGCAAATTTTTTGACTGTTGCCGCTTACTTAGCTCTCAGGCGTGCCTGGTACAATGGTCAGTTTATGCATTTTTTGCCAGCCTAAACTTGTATATATACCAAAGCTATTTAAGTTCTTGCATATATTATAAATATTATAGAAACTTTGCATATATTATTAATATTATAGGAAATTTATATTTGTGTTTACCAATTTCTTAAAGTTTTTTAAAACCTGGTTAACATTTATGCTCAGGCTCCAATTCGTTCTTGTACCCAATCGGTTCGAGCTCGAAATTCTTTTTTTTTTATTTTTTCTATATGCCGATCCTTGAAGCTGGACAGCTGGCTTTTAAAAAAAGCGTCAGTCCTGAATTTAATATAATCGGTAACCTCTAATTTCGCATTTGTTGTTCAAATAAGTAATACAGTAGCACAAGCATTGTCAGAGCCTAAGTATTAATAGGAGTTAATAAATATTAATAAAAGTTTTCGTTCTCAAGTTTAAATAGCATTGGTTTTTTAAGATGTAGACAAAATGTGACGAAATAAACTACGAAGCTAGGCTCGTGAATGTTGCCAAATGAGGAGGGGATAGTTTGAAGCCATGCATCCCATTTATGTTAATTATTCTTTTATTTATTCATTATACTTAATGTAATTTAATGTAATTCAAACATGCGTAATGTAATGTTTTTCGTCATATTCTAGATTCAGATTCTCTCAGTCTGTAAGCATGGCGTATACTTAATGTGAAATCGTTTATCTTTTAACAGCAAAGTGCTAATTAGCCTATGTTGTTGTTTTGCTCACATTATTCAAATGTTATATTGAAGTTTTGATTTTTTTTATTATTTTTCGATTTTAGTTTTAACCTCAGTCTTGTTTGTTCGTCAAATTATTTTTCATATACTTAAACTAATTGGCCCACTGTTGTATGTCATTTTTGGCCAATGTGCGCTGTTGTGTCTTTATCTTCAACTGCCGCTTCATATTCTATGGCAACTGCATCTGCATCTGCTTCTTGTTGGGACTCTACTTTGTTGTGCGTACGTGTATGTGTGTTTGTGTGTGCCGATGTGGCGTTTTTATAAGTCTGCCAAAAAGTAGTTCATATATTTTGGCGAAAATTCGTTTTGCAGTTGACATAACTTTGCCAGCTCCAATTTATCAACAACAATTAGTAGAGCAAAGACGGGCTGGCTGGCTGCCTGGCAGGCTGACTGACTGACTGACTGACTGACGTATGGCAAGTGCTCGCTTTTTGGGGCGTGGCAAGTATGTGACAAGTATTTTCCACAACCATGCACAAAACTTTGCCCGTGTGTGTGGCAAATAGACGACTTGACTTGCAACGTGTTGCCCTGTCGAGCTGATGAAGACATTGCAACATAAGCAGCAGCAGTAGCTGCAACATCAGCGTGGCATAATAGCAACAACACGGCGTATGCGTAATATTGCCAAAAATAATTTATATGATTTTGTCAAATTTTGTTTGCCAGTAGTTTTGGGGCCAAGTGTCACCAGAGCTGGCACACCGTCAACTGGCTTATTATTTTGCCAGCTGCGACGCTTGTTAAGTATATTTGCAAATATATTTATATATATATATGCATATATATATAGTTACCTGTATTCGTGGGATAGGAAGAATGTGCCACGTATGTTGCAGCCATTGGGATTCTTGCGCTTGCCATTGAATATTTTCTGATAGTGATCATAATTATTCAAGTTAACGGCACCATCGAACGTCAACATTATAATTTGCGGTATCTGGAAAATAGGTTAGAAAAAAAAAACGGTTCAATTGCGGGAAATACAAATGTAGGTTTCATTTAGTATATATAAAACGTTTTGTTCTAGCTGACTGATTGATTGATTGATTTTTTGGCTGACTGACTGTCTCACTGATTGGTAATCAACGCGCAAGCTGGGTAGCTGGTATTTTATTTTAGTTTCCTAAGCTATGGAAAATGCCACCTGCGATTGTAAAGAATCGAGAGATGCATTAATCTTCTTTGTCTACCAACCGCATATTCAAAGTATTTTTGCCAGCGAAACTTCAGATTAGATATATAAGAAATGTTAAGATCTAGTTTCCGCGATCTTAAGATAATCCATTTTCAAGAGTGAAAAATGCGCGGATAGTTGTTGCCAAGGTATATTTTATCCCCCTAGCTTCAAAGTCATGTTAACAGATTTATATTTAATTAAATTCTAGACATATTACACAGTTCGAGCCCAGGTTTAGTCGGAGAATGGGAGACTGGGCTTGTATGGACAATTATTTCAAATGTGTCCGATCGGATCTTAACTTGTAAAGCTTTGCAGATTTTGCAACATTCCCATAAAATGTGAGAGAATGGGTTTTGAGATAAGAAGCAATCATTTCTTCAAGCCGGGCAAAGCCGAGCTGCATTCGCTACTATATTTATATGTTTAAGCCAAATGTTAACCGGCAGAAGTAACTGCAAAAAGTTGCCAATTATTTGTATGATAAGCACATTTGCTCTCTGCTGTAATCTATCACTTTGTGTATGTGTGTGTGTGTGTGTGTGTGCGTGTGTGGTTGTGTGTGCGTGTTGCGTGTGGTGTGGGTGTGCGACCCAATTAGAGGAGCGCTGACCTCAAAATCAGCCGGGCATGCATTGGCATTGGAAGCCACAGCAGCGGCAGCGGCAGCAGCAGCAGCAAACACTAATTGAAGGTTTTTGCATTTTGTGTTTGTTTTTCCTGTCTGCGTTGCGCCTGGTTGGGTTTTAGACTTGGGCGTCTGCTGCTTGTTGGCAACTCGGCGTATGTGCAACGTTTACGACTTGAAACTTGAGCATTTAACATAATTAGTGGGCATTTGGTAAACCAAGCTGCGAGCTGCACGATCTGCATTGATGCAGCCAACCCAAATTAAATTCAAATCATTCTCATCTACCATCAATAAAGCAACCTCTACAGCAACAGTAACTGCAACAGCTACAAAAAAAAACAGCAATAAGTTTAACGAGTGCTAAGGCAAAGCAATTCCATTACAAAAATTGCCACCCCGTTGACACATTGAAATAGCATGGGGCGACGTTCGGTTTGTCGTCGCCCGAAAGAAGCTTGCAACACTTTAAGTGCAATTCCATAATCAAAGACCAATGCAAGTGCTCACCCAAAAGAAATGACGCGCCATAAAAACAAGCAGCTGTTCGCAGAACAACGCATCTTGAATACACTTTCCAACTACTCCAACACATGCCAGCTAGACTATATTCTAACTATTCTATGGGTTCGTTCTATACGTTATGCATGTTGTGGGCTTACAAATTGCTGAAGTTGATGGAATTTTCAATAGGAATTTGGTCACACTGTTACTTCGATAACTTTTTTCGATAACACTTATTTATTTGACAGCACCTAAAACATGCACACAGTATTCATTTTGAGAGAACATTGCTTAAGTTTATGGGAATTTGGTCACACTGTTGGCTCCAATAACCATTTCGATAAAACTTATTCATTTTAAATCAAAAAAGACAAGTATAAAGCTTTATTTATGATAAGTATAAACAATAAATAAGCAATCTTATCCTTATTTCTCTACTTCTGACTGATTAGAACGAAATCTCTTTCTAGAAAGTGAATGTTTCAGATTTTGAAATGCTGATTGCATAATTCGAGTTAGATTCCTATTTAATCCAATTAGCACATTCGAGTGCTCATAAGCAGGATTCCTCTAGAGCAGAGCTTTGCAAATTTATATCGTCTAACGCACATTTTGAGAATTAATTCACAATGATTACTTTAATAACTTTAGGTTATTTTAATAGCGTGCCATATAGTATTATTATTATACTCTGGGTAATTTACAGCCCTGTAGAAGTGCTAGTGCTCGCAAGGGGGCACGATTGTCCAGTTTGTGAAAAACAAGGACAAAATGGACAAATCTGGTCTGAGAGCTAGAAGGTGTCTGTCCATAACTAAAATATGTCTGTTTTGTTTAGCTGTCTAAGCAGCACGCAATAGTCGAAATACCCGAGTAAGGAGTAAAGTAAAAATCGAATGCGATCAGCATAAAGCAGCATGTGAATGGCACTGGCTGACGAGGTGGCAGCCAAAATGCACTTGGCCTGAGCTGCCCATAACGAGGTGTGGCACGGGCGGCGGCACTTAACGCTCATTGTTGGAACACATAAAAAGGATTATTGTACAGATTCAATATTAATGTGGGGGCCGACTAACCAAGCCTTAACCTCAGTCCTGGGGCAATAGTCGGCAATTGACCCTGCCTCCTTGAAACTTTGCCAGCTACCTCTATTTGATTGTGTCTCTCTTCGTGCCTCTTTGTCACTCTTTGTTACTCTGCCCCTGTCACTTGCCTTGCCCCATGCAGCTGAGCTAGCAAAATTATGCAGAGGCGTGAAACGCTCGAAAGCATCGAACGGCGGTCAGCTTAAGTGTGGCAAGGATAACAGATGATTATTAGGATAACGATGATCACGTTGGCGCCTGCTGCTGCAGCTG
The DNA here is from genome assembly GCF_030788295.1 of Drosophila virilis. Taxonomy (NCBI): domain Eukaryota; kingdom Metazoa; phylum Arthropoda; class Insecta; order Diptera; family Drosophilidae; genus Drosophila; species Drosophila virilis. Next base: position 26,025,170 of record NC_091543.1, on the reverse strand, counting down.
TTGGAATTGAAATTTGCGCTTTGATTTGACAGCGTATTCGAGCGTTCTTTTATTGCCTTTGCGCTAGTTTTTTTTCTTCACCCTGCTATTGAAAGGCATATTTCAAAAGTCGTTTCCGCCAAAATGAGTGCAAATCAACTGAAGTTGCAGTTTTTTTTTTAGTATTTTTTCTTTGCTTCCCCAACTTCTCACTAAATTATGAAGTAAAAATATTATTGCAAATATAATGAATGTGCGGCAAGGCAAAAAAGAATGCTGGCGATTGTGCACAGACAAATAAGAAATAAAACAAATTTAAAGTTTGCTCTGAATAGTCTAAGCTAAAGCTAAAAAATATTGTCATCGATAGTTTGCGGTTGATTGTGCAAAAGTGGAATTGTGTCTGGAATATAATACTCAGGCACAAGCTGAACCTGTTATAAAAATAGCTCAAATAGAAACTTGCTTTTATGCACTTAACAAATACTAAGTATATCAAAGGAGTTGCGGCTTCTTTATAAGCTTTGAATGCAGTACAACAATTTATTTGCAAAGTATTAAGAAACAAATGATGTTTAGCCTGAACTAAAATCTATTTTATTCAAAAGAAAATTCAATTGATCCATTGAAGATTATAAAAGTCTAATATTCTGCATCCGAATTAGGGCGAGGCACTGGTTGCAGTCCTAAGCCGAATCATCGAATCATGGCTTAAGCTCAATCTGCTTATTACCTGTACTCACTAAGCTTTTAATAACTCTTGCTTTTAACACACACACACACACATGCACATGTCAGCAAAAGCTTTGAAAGCACATTGAAGCACAACCCCACAACTAGCTGGCAATATGTCGGAATGGTTTTAACAGTATTTAATCTGTATTAGGCTCGAGCTCTTGGGTTTTGGCTTACAGCATTTTTTTGCCTTTCTGAGTTTTTTTTTTGTGCATTTGTAAGTTTTGAAAAAAACTTGCATTTTCGCAAGTGTAATTCTGGACTAAAAGTAGTTGCAAAATTGTATATGACTGCATAAGAGTCTATTTTTGCATGTTCCTCCTGTCGTACCGCCCCCACTTTCCGCTTCCCTCCCCCCGTCCACTTTCTCTTGCTCTCTTTGTGTGCGTTGATAATTTTTGCTTAATGCGACTCAAGTTTGCACTTCAGTCTTTGAGCAAATATGGCAGACAGACAGCAGTTGACAAGCACCTTTGCCTGAGAGACAGAAGTTTGCCAGCCAAGCTCGTTGAGCACTAGAGCAAATGGATGATAGATGGGTTTTTCATGCTGTTCGAGAGTCTGACGAGCAGAGGGACACGGAGAGGGACAGTGGGGGAGTTGGATGAGATACTTTTGGGTGGGGGGGGCGTATGAGATGCAAATTTGCATAGCTTAGTTGCTCAATCGCGGCGACAATTGAGCGGCTCATTGATTGAGTGATTGCAGCTGCGCATAAATGCAGCACCCTTAAACATCAACCATCAGGCCCCACAGCCCCCGAAAATGTCGGCACCTCACCCTCAAGAGCAGCTCTCTACAAAGTTTTTGTTGACACTGTGTGCCATCTTTACAGTTTTCTTTTTCATTTACTTTTCGAGCTCAAATCAAATTGGATTCGCATTCAAATTGAGCAAAGCGTTTTATTTAACGCCCTACCCAGGCTCTCCCCTCAAATTTTCTGGCATAGGCTTGGCAGCTTCTTGGCATTTGTATGCCCTGTACGGAGCGAAGGACTGAACGAAGGGCATCTATGTGTCAAATTGTATCTATATAAGTGACGGAAGAGATCTCACTCGCATTTCTGAAATTTCTGAAAGCTGAAAGACTTCTCAATATGGTGTGCCTTCCCAGTGAAAAAGGATTAGCTTAAAATTTGTTTTGCTGTTATCTAATTCATTTGTTAACTTTTAATCCGTTAAAACTTCAATGTTCCACATGTGTAGAGCTATTTTGGTGATTGTTGATTATTTTTTTCATGTTTAAAAGGATTTTGAAGACTTCAGGTATTAAATCTTTTTTATCCTATCCTCTTGATACGGAAACTGAATGGTTTATTGAGTAAGTTATAAAAGTAAAAAAGTTTATAGAGACTTGCAAAGTTCTTTGATGGTCGAGCATGCTCGACTAAGGCATTTACATTTTCTATACTGTGTGCATTCTCTGGCGCTTTTCTGGCGGAAATTGGCCGCACTACGAAATGGAGCGCAAGGCGTTCAACGATAATCGAAAATGGCGCTGACAGTGTTGACTACGCGGCGTATACGTAATGTCGAACATAGCATAGCACGATGTGCAAAAGATATTGCCTAAATGTGCGCACAAATTAACCGCCTGTTTGCGGTTAATTGAGATGGCATTAATTATAATTATGTACACACACGCACACGCGCCCACACACACGAGCAGTACAAATAGGCTGTCAGAAATTGAAATCGTTTTGTTGGGTGGCTGTGGAAACACATGTAAGCGCTAATAACACTTAAATAGGCATCCGGATCACTCGCACAACCCCTTAAACAAAGGACAACACTGGATTGGATTGGGGCAGGTGGCTGGGCGGTTGGGTGGCACAACAGAAGGCACTGCAACAGACACAAGCACACACACACACACACACAGACACACACGCACGCACACACACACGTTTCAATTTAGAAATTAAGTGGCTCACTTGCGATTTGTTTGTGTTTGCTTTTGCGTTTGTGTTGGATATTTGCGTTGTGCGTTCTGCGTTTTGCGTTTTGCATTTATGTTGAAAATCGGCCGACTATGTCGACGTCGCTGCCAACGTTGCCGTCGCTGTCGCCACATAAACTTCCGTTGCTTTCGGCTCATATTTGACTTATTATACACTATGCAGCTGTCGGTGCCATTGACTATGTTAATTAACTGGCTTACTAACTAGAAATTCGTCTCAAAAGTTGTGAAACATTTGCTAGTTTAACAGAGAAGAAACGACAAGCAATATTCAAGGTCGAAACAGGTCTCAAATGTCAGCTTGGTATATTTTTTGTTCATATTTTATGCCATATTATTATAGTTGTAATGTAATGTAATATTATATAGCTTGGCCAGCGAATGGAACTGTTTTTTAATTTAGATAATGATTAAATTAACTATTTTAACTCAACTTAGCCATATACTAACTGATAGAGTATTCATGCTTGGTAAATGAACATGTTTTTATGCGTGGTTTTGTTGTTGCCTAGCATTGCTATTATCGTGCATGCGAAACCACAACTAATGTGCACTTCAAACTGTCTGTCAATTGGTAGCCCGCACACAAACATTTACACACACGCATGGGGACACTAAATCAAATACACAGACACACACTCAAATACGCACACAGACGCACAGACACAAAAGAGCTGACAGTATTTTTATTCATCCTGTCTAAAACTGATTATGCATATGAGTTAAACTATGCGAAAGGCTTACCGAGCGTTGAGCTTTAAAGTGCGGAATTGAAATAAAATTTGAAATGACTGCATTAATCTTGTGTCTTATGCATACTGGAAATGCATGTCTAGATATAATCCCAGTATCCCCGATTTCCATTACGTATTCAAATAATTCTTTATTGTCTCTAATTTTCTTTTATTATTATTTATTTCTTTTCCTGTGCATGTGTATATACGTACGTGCTTGGCAGTATCTTATAATCCTTTTATTTATGCTCATAACAATCTTTTTATTTATCCTCATATCAATCAGTTTATTGATACACTTTTGTGTATCTAACCATTAGGCAATACACACATGATTGCTCAGAATTCTGATTTGATGTAAATGAATTCGGCTACAGACAAGTTTATCGGAGGTTTTGAAATACCAATTGATACTTAGATAATATATATATTTATATATTAATATAAATATAATTATATGTATTTCTAATTAATAATCTAGCTCTATCCCCTCCGACCCATTCCCTCCCTCTCTTTCTATGCACTATTCACTGTGCATATATATTAGGATTTGTCTTATTTTGAAAATACACACATTACGCATACGCCCCTATACCTATGGCGCTTCTGGCAGCATTGCCACATAGCATGAAGCTTAAATTTCATATAGTTTTATGAGCTGTTTGGCTTGTTTGTATGTGTATGCTTTTTTATGTGTATGCATTGAAAAGCACATAACTCTTGGCCAAATAAACAAACCGAAGTTATTAAACAGGATATTCGAATCAACAGGAACAGCAGCTATGACTGCAACCCCAATAGCAATGGCCACAACAACAACAACAGCAGCAACAGCAACAAGACAAATAACAACAACAACTACAACTGAGACTGTGACAACAATGAGCAACGAATGGCACAACAAATGGCAAAGACAGCAGTACAATTTCCTTATGCAAAGCAGCGATAACAGCAGCCGAATGCAAATACACAGATTTATGGCCAGACCGAAGCCGTCCCCCCCCAAACCCAGCCCCAACCCAAGCCCAAACTTAACACCAAACAGATAAACCCCGCCCCTACCCTATACCTATGCGAAGGCCCAGCTGCCATAGTCCTGTGCTGCTGTGTTGTAAAAATAAAAGCTGTCAATGCACTCGGAATTTATCACCTTGCAAATTAACACTTAAAAGCAAAAAAAAAAAAAAAAAAACAACAAAAAGAGAAAAAGTATATATTATGGAAGAGTGGGTTAAGTGCTGTCCATAGCCTTATGAATCGGTTTTGGCGCACGCGGTGTGGGGCGGCAGCACTTACCTTTTCGGCCTCCAGTTCGCCAGGTATCTGAGTGCCATCCTTGGAGCAGAAGCAGTAGGGCAGCTGGCATTCGTCCGTATTGCAGCGCTGAGCGGTGTCGGCGGGCGCATCCGTTGCCGGCGCAGGTGCTGCAAGAACGCAAATGCAAAAAAAAAAAATTGTGAAAACTGATGAACTTGGCCAATTGAGGCTAGAGTCAGGCCTGTTGCGCAAATTACTTCAGAAATTATTTAAAATCTATGTGTTTATGCGAGCACAATTCTATGCCTGACAATCAAAGGACCACGCCCAGCTCCCGGCTGCTGGCTGCCACCTGCCTGCTACCTGGCAAGAAAATCACCGAGAGCAGCATGTCCAAAGTTAAAAGTCAACAAAATAACACAATGCAATACAAATATCAATAAGGCAGCAGGCTGCTGGCAGAAACAAGAAACAAGTTAAAAGAAAGTTAACATGAAGAGAATAAAAGAGAGAGAGAGAGCGAGAGAGGGAAGTTCAAATAGCCAAAGGGCAAATTCTAGCTACCCCAAACTCAACCACACCCAAACCCCCGTAACATCTCATACAAAACTAAAACCAAACCCAAGCCCGAACCCACACAAAAAAAGAATGAAAGAAATGTTGGGTGCAGCTTTTGGCACAGTCATTTACATATGTGGGCGTTGGGCGTGACAGCTTTGTGTGTGTGTGTGTGTGTGTGTGTGTGTGTGTGCGCGCGGCTTGAACTCAATGAAATTCAATTGGTATTTCTTTTTTTCTTTGCTTTTGTTCTTGTTGCTTGTGATCGAGTAAACAAATTCGCTTAAAGTCCAGAAAACAAAGGTTAGCCATGCAGATGTGTTTATAAAACAAAGCCAGGTACGAAGCCAACAGGTAAAACCGGCATTAGTCATGCACTGGGTCATGCGGGCCACGCCTCTGGGGCAGAATGGTTGTTGCCGGGGGGCTGGCAGCAAATTTTAAATGCATTTCCTGCGCCCCGCTGCGTTCAATCAATGGATATGTTTGATTCACACACCGTGCACAGCCAACAGCACCCCCCACCTGTCACCCCACATCCTTACGGCCATCAGCCAGCAGCCAGCAGGCAGCGCCAGCCAGCGGAAATTTTGTTGTGCGCCAGTCGAGGCCACAACTAAATTAACGCCAGTCATCGAAACGCCCTCGTGGCCAACCCACGCTGCATATCCAGCCCAGCCAACACTTGAGCCATTGATTCGATTAACCTGAAAGATAGATCGCTGCAATAAGCGCAGGCGGGCTGCCGGGCTGCCGGGCGGCTGTGGCATAATGCATATAATGAAGAGTCAAGAGTTGTGGCATGGCATCGGTAAATTTTCTATTTGAAAAGAAGGTCAGCAAAGCCCAAGCCAAATTGTTGCTGGCTGGAATCAACTTCCTACCCTTAGGTTTCGTTCATGCACCTCTTATTCCACTTTCATACCTTGGTTTGCCATAATATATCTCATAATTTGTTTCAACTTAATATCGAATATTTTTACCTCTTTCCATCTCTTGGCTTCTACCTAATATGCAATCAAATCCAATTGTTGCTATTTATGTTCTGGTGTTGAGTATTCTGTCATTTTTCAAATTAAAATTTGCCTGTTTGGTTTTTTATTTTTTGTGCTTTAGTTTAGGCTTCGTCTCATGGTAAAATGTTAATTGGAATTCCGAGCTCAAACCGGTTCCTTTTGAAAATAAATCGATTCTGATTTAAAATCAGCATAAAAGTTGAATGTTTCTCAATCAATTTGGCATATTAAAAATAATTATTAATGTGTTCGTGTGAATTTGGACGATTGAGGACTTAGCTGCACGCTGGCGTTGTCATTTAAGTTGGTCGTCAACTTCCGTTTCCGTTGAGCTTGCCGCGCACGCTAGGTCTATTGACAGCATCATCAATCAATTTAAAGTGGACTTATGCCGCTTGACAGTGCCAAATGCGAAACAAACTAATGATGTCAAAAAGTTTCTTGCTGCTCAACCTTTTTTTTTGGCAAATTGTTGCGCAGCAGCAGCTTAAAATGAATTCAATTCTGTGTGTGTGTGTGTGTGTGAGAGTGTGTATGTGTGCGCTCTGAAGAGTTTCTGTTAGCCAATTTAGATTCAGCTACGAGCATTCGTTAAGTATTCAAGCTTCAGTTGCTGAGCGAACGCGAATGGCAAACTACCTTGACTACCCTTTATCCGTGCAGCCCCCGCACGTCTTTTGCTCACCCCGCTGCATAATGGTTCATTCAACAACTGGCCAAAATAGCAAGAACAACAAATTTCTGAATATCCAATCAGAGCGATGGACAAAGAGCTGCAGCACACATGTTTTTGATTTGGCTTAGTTTCTTTTTTTAATGGCTTATGCAAAGCACGGGATAACAGCATAAACAACAACAGCAACAAAAACAACTGAAAAACAACAACAACCATTGATATAACTATTGCAAAGCAAAACAAACAACAACAGCAACAACTTTGCCAGCAACAAGCAATGCAACAATATGATAAACACTGTAATACTAGCATATGCCATAAATATGAATGAGTTTAATTTAGGGCTTCAAATATTGATGCGTGCGTGTCCGTGTGTGTGTGTGTGCTGCATATATTTAATTTTAGTGCAGACGCACAGCTGGAGGATCCGTTTCCGGCTGCGCCTTCAAGTATGCAATGTGCCTTTTGCGCACAAATTGTCGCCTTGGCTGTGGCTGCTGCTGCTGCTGCTGCTGCTGCTGCCGCCACGCCCACAACAGATCCAATCAGAACTGCCACAAAGTGGAAAATCTATGGAAAACTAATATAAATGCATAGCTATCAATGCTGGCAAAATATATATGTATTTGTGGCCATATCATAAATAACAGCATTGCCAAATGAAATGCTTAGCAATTAATTGGCCAGGACATGGCACAGCCAGTCAGCCACAGTGCGACAATGGGACTGAATAGACAACTGGGCAGTCAATTGCACACTGCGCAATCAACATAAATTCACACACGCACACATACAGACGGCTAGACAGGCTGTGCCCAACACCTCTCCCAAAAAAATAAAAGCATACAATTTTATTATTTCAGAAAGTTACTTGGCAAATTTGCGCACTCGAGCAAGTGAATTTGCATGTGTGCGTGTTTGTGTATGTGTGTGTATTTGTGTGTGTGTGTGCACAGTTATTGAATAAAATGTAATAAACACTTTTAGTAACTTTGTCTTATGTGTGCATTTCGCACTGCCAGCAACAGTCTCCACAGCGGCAAAGCAAAGCAAAGCAAAGCAAAGCTGAGCCGAACGGAGCTGAGCTGAGCACACGCTGCATACGCTGCGTATACGTAATGCGGGACAGTTTGGGGCATATTTGTGTAGCTGTTTGGTTGTCGTTGTCGTTGTCGTTGTCGTTGTAGTTGTCGTTGTTGCTGCTGTTGTGTAAGCAATATTGAAATGCTGTCATTGAGCGTGCTCACTGAATTATGAAATTGAAAACTATTCAGTGCAAAATTGCTTCGAATTTTACCAGTTCGTGTGAGTTTTCTACATGCAAGACTTTTGTGTATAAATAAATGTATATATATGTATATATATATATATATATATATATATAAATATTCTCTGTGTGCTGCATGTCTTTTTTATTTTGTGCGAGCAGCAGTCTGTCAGTTGCTTGGACGCGCTCTGTCAATAGTTTCGGGCCAAGTTGGCGGCTAAACAAGCCAGTCAGAGAGTCAAGCAGTCAACTCTAGTCAAACACTTTTTGGCCAGAAATTGCTTTGGCTAAAATAGAATTTGGTACGCAAATTTTATTGAATTTTCGCCCAGAAAAGTGGCTTAGCTATTTTAATTTCTGTCTGGCAATAACAAAACAGTGTATTAAATCCAAATAAAATGAAATAAAATCGCATTTATATGCACATTGTATTGCATACATTGTGTAGTACTTCAGCCCCAGCCTGGCTCCATCTATGCACACACACACCCACACACACACACAGACACGCATGCACACACATGCGTGTAATGAAAAGCAGCCACTTTTTGCTTATTTATTTGGGACATTTGCTGTCACAATTTCAAATTCATTTTGGGTCTTGAATGCGTCGTAAGCAATTCGTCAGCTGAGACTTTTGGCCAGGCGGACAAGCGGGCTGTGCGGTGTGGTCTGTGGGATAGGCTGTGGGTGCGACGTTTAGGTTTTCGAGGGAGGCAGGGTGGTTGGCTTTAGGGTTATGGAACTGCTGCAGCTCAGCACTGAGCGCATAATCCCTGGCTTGGCTTATGCAACTGCCAGTTGGTTGGAAAATTAAAGTGCTGGACGATTAGAGGCAATCAGTGGGTTCTTCTATAACACTGGCTCCAAATACTCGCGTTCCGCAGCTGATTCGCACCACAATTACCAAAAGAACTCTATATATATTTTTACATAGGGTTATGTACTGTGATACAACATCTTTTTCCTGTTTATAAACCTGAATCGGATCGGATTTTGTTATACAGCAGCTACCGTAACTTTCTATCAATCGATTTGGGCGTGAACAAAGTTATGTTGTTATATATATCATATACTGTTTTATGCTCCCAGGTGTTGAGTAAATTGTTATCATGATCGAACCATAGAAATGATCTATCGAAATTGTATTTTATATTGCTGAGAGCAATCAAAGATTATCTGTTTGCAAGGGTATTTGGCATTCGGCAATCTAAAAACCAGTTCAGAAATTGAACTTTGTTTTGCTAAGCATGCAAATTAATACTTGTGTGTTCCTCTTTAAACGCTTGTTTTTATTTTTTGTTTTGAAATTTCGACGCCGATTTCCTCAATTGAAAGTTCTGTAAATGCGCAAGACCTAATCTTTTAAATGGCGAACGGAGTGGGTAAACTGTGAGGCGTACAAGTAAAATTGCTCTGATCGGGCGTGTCCAGCTAGGAGATACCCTGCGACTCAGTCTGTTAATAGCACAGTTCTAGTTTTTAATATAAGTTTTATTCAATTTTGGGTGAAGTTAGTCAAAATATAAAATCTTCTTGACTCTGTCACATTAAACGAAAAACTAAATGCCTAATGTTGTCTTTGCAGCTTTTAGACCTGGCGGGGATATTGATCGAAGATCTGAACTTTGATTGGAAAAAGGAGATCGACTCGGCGTTTAATGTTGTTGATGCAGAATATGTTTTACTTATACTCGGACAAGCCTGCTTCCGCTTAAACAGGGTATATGAAAAAAAACTGTGAGTAGCCTTTTATAATAGTTTACTATAGTAAAGTCTATAAAAAAACATAAAAAATCCAAACTACACACGTTATATTAGTATATGCCACGCTCTGTTGCGCTATTTCTATAAGTATGAGTGCGTGCGCGTTTGTGTGTGTGTGTGTGTGCGTGTGTGTGTGTGTGTGTGTGGCGTCAGCAAAAAGCGCACAGAGCTTTGACCTAATCTCTGCTGCAATATTTTTCCTCGTGCCTTTAGCTTAAGCATTGCGGCTTTTGGGGCAGGAGGTGACTCTGTGCCCGCGCGCGTGTGTGCCTGTGCGTGTGTGTCATTTATGTTATTACTTTTCTACTCTAACATACACACACACACACACACACACACACACTGTCGCTGACTCGCTGTCGCCGTCACAGTCAGAGCAAAGAGCTATTTATATGAGACAACATTCCAGTTGGTATTACGCAAATCCCAAATGCTTTAGCTGTCGTAGCTTTCTTCCAAGCGGTTTCCTTCCGACAACGACGGCTAACTGCGACGACGACGCCAACGTTGACTGCGACGTCGACGGCGGCGGCGACGTTGACGGCAACTGCATTGCTGACTATTGCAAAAGTGCGTGTTTGCATTTGAACGATATGCCACAGTGTGTGTATGTGTGCGTATGCGCGTGTGTGTGTGTGTGTGTGTGTGTGTGTGTGTGTGTGTGTGTGTGTGTGTGTGTGTGTGTGTGTGTGTGTGTGTGAGCTGATGCTAGTCGCACTCTGCTTGCGTGTGTGCGTGTGTGCATTAAATTATTTTCTACTTTCGGCTGAATTTTGAATTTAATGTTATTTTTATTCTTACACTTCACAAAAACATTTACCAATTGCTTTTTAAAAACTTTTATGCCTGACTTAAAGATGCTCTTTAATTAATACATATAAAATGCTATTTGCAAAACTTGCAGATGTATATCAAAATTATTGAATTTTTGAAAGATCTCAAGTTCTTTTACTGCTTGAGACACAAAAAAAAAATCATAGAGTTTACTTTAGGTGTAAAAGCAAAACCTTTACGCTTTGATCTTGGCACTGATTAAACAAAATCTAACATTTTTGTATTCAACTTAACTTTTGGCAGCTATCGTTAGTTTTACAAAAAAATATATATATATAATTCTACGTGCAATATGAAAATCTTTAAAAAATATATTAAAGTACAATTTATATTTAAAAGCTTTAAAAAGTGGCTTAAAGCACTTAAAAACTTTCTAATAACTTTGAAATAATTGAGAAAGTAATTCTATATATATTTATTCATACGGGAATTTCTAAATCTATATACTTCATATCGTTAGGACACTTAATATTCGGTGTTGCTCTTGCTTGGTCGAAATTCATAAATTTTATTGAGTTAGTGAATTAATATGCAATTTTTTACAGTGTATGATAAAATGCACTTGCATTGTCTTTTGTGTGTAGGCTAGGTGGACAAAAGGAAGAACCCACACATTCACATCCTTGTGAGCTTATATATGTATATATGAGTGTGTTCGTGCCTGTAAGCTAAAGCTGAATTGTAAGCTCCTCTGGCACACATACACTTACTCACACACAGTGCTGTGGCACTTGGTTACTCTTAAGCGCTCGCGTTTGTGCTCCATTTGAAGTGCCCTCAATGGCTGGAGACGCATCCCAGGCACTTGGCATTTATCATGCAAGCAGTAAGCCGGCGAGCTAGACAGTCTGTTGGCCAACTGCTGCGGCCACCTTTGCACTTGGCCAAGATATTGGTTCGTGCTCATTGTGCCTTGCAATGCATTGTCGACGAGTTGGCTTCGATCGGTTGGTAACAATTCGGTTATTGTGCGCCGTTTTCTACTTTTGGGCCATAAATGAATTATGCGACATTTACTCAAAATTGCTTCCTAATGCACAACATCCGGTGGGTGAATGTTTTCCATTCTACTGCCACTGCAACATACCCTTTCCCTTTCTCTCTCTATCTCTCTCTCTCTCCCTGTCTCCCTCTCTCATTGTCTCCCCATTCAATTCTCCTCGTAACTCTGTCACATTCAGTTGCTTAGTCCATTGGCTTCGTGTGTGGCTTGCGTCTTTCTAATAGAATGCCCGATTCTGTTTTGAGCTTCTAATAAATTTCCTAGTTTTAGCCATGTAATTTTTTTGGCTGTTGTTGCTGACTGCTTGGGCGGCTCGGCCCGGCTGGGCTGTGCTTGGACCTATGTGTCTGGCGGACAGTGAGTCGAAACTCGCCTTTTTATTTTAGTTAACAACTTTGGTTGTGCAAACTTGAAATCGTTTAACAAACCGCTTGGCATTTGCCACAAAACCATGTAGCCAGGCCCGAGTGCGCCTTCTCTAACACTCGCTAGGTTCACCGTCTCCTTCTTGCATGCATATGTGTTATTTTTTGGAGTGCACTTAAACTTTTGGGTTGCTTGATTTATGGCGCACTTTCAATTGTTGCCTCAGCCAAAGCCATTCCCATGGCTATTTGTAGACAACATCAAGAACTGGCAAACATTGCATTGACACTGTAAACTGTCTGTCTGGGCCATCCCATCCCGATCCATCCCATTAGTTCGGTATCCTTATCCGTGTCTTTATATCAATAGTAGTCTGGGCAGCTTAGACATAACTTCATCACTTACTTGTTGGCAGCGGTCCGCACTTGGCTTCATCCTTAAATGTGCAGAACTTTTGCACATCGTCAAAGTAGAGGCCAGATGGACAGCGATTCAAATAGGGATATCCATCGACGCACTGCAAGTCAAACCCCAACGACAAGAATAAAGCTTTAAGTGTCAGCTTAAATGAGCGCTCTGACCCGTGGGTCAGACAAATTAACCAGGTTATCGTATTTAGTTTACCTGATAGAAGCGGCGACAGGTCGCAGGATCAGCATAGTTTCCATTGGCAATGTGCGAGGGGCATGTGAATTCGTCCTTCTCCTTGGTTTGAGCTGCAAGCATTAATTGAGTTTTTCAATTGTTATTCACTTATAAAGTTTAATGTATTTAAGCATCTTTTAGGTGTATGTGCTTTAAATTAAATTTATGAAACTTCTGAAGCTCAAGATGCTCTGAAAAATGCTAACTCAATTATAAGTACAAGTATTGCATGGCAATACGAAAACTCAACGGGAAGCTTACTAAATAATCTAATTTGCAATATGCCTTCTTTTTTATTTTTAATTATACTTTAATACATTAAAAGTTGCAAATAATACAAATGCTTGTTAACTGCTGAACTAAGCTTTAACTTGAATGTCTGAAGCGTAGAAATTTTCTTCTGGTAGTTTCTCTTAGGTCGTCTCTGGTGACACTTGTTTTGATCAAATTTATTTGTTTATTATTTACATATAACATAATTCTTGGAATTCAATGTAAATAACAAGATTGCGTGGAAGTTTGCCTCTTTCATTATATTATTATCAATATAGTTTGATTTGCATAGTCTTAAGCTTTTTGTCATAAAATAAAGGTATTATGACTCGGATTGTTTCAAAAACTAAACAATTTGAACACCATTCGGTAATCTACATTTATTTTGTGATGCCAGTCTAATGAACCAATTTCATAAATCAGATAAAGAACTTTGCTTTTGCCAGGCTTTTGGATATTTTTGCTGGCTGTGGCAGGCTAATGAGGCGGTTGCATTATGCTCTTAATGCCGTTAAAGTGCGGGTTGCATTTAAATGAGAGCCTATTCATTTTCAAATGACAGCGAAAGTAAAAACAACAACAACAATTTGCAACAATAATAATAAATGAAAATCGTTTATTTTATAATTATGTGCGCTGTATTGTTTATGTTTGGCTTTTTGACTTTGTGTTTGTTATACACGTTTTTTTTTGCTACTTGTGTTTTTTCTTTTAGTATTTTTTGTGGAAAAAAAAATTGAAATCTATGTTTCAAAAGCCGCTTGACGTTTTGACATTAAAAATGCCACAAAAAGGCAAAAATAGCTATATAGAAATTGGAAAAATGCATTTAAAATTAATAAATAGGCGGTACATAAATTATAATTAAAGGGCGATATTCGTTTGATTAACTAAATACAACTCGAACTGGGCGTGGCTGTGGGTCGATTTAAGCCGCATGTAATGAATATAAATTTGCTAACGGCATTAGATTAATGCAATGCGCCTAAACAACAACAATAAGCCAATAACAGACTGAACTAGGCGTGACAGCAGGCGATGTGTGTGTTTGTGTTTGTCTCTCTCTCTCACACACTCTCTCTCTCACTCTCTCTCTCTCTCTCAGTTTGTGTGCAGCAACCTGTCTCGGTGATTATTCACAAAGCCTATCTATTTGGAGTTATATTAATTAAATGCACACTGTTATTAGGCAAAGTTGCGTATACGCCGCGTGCGCTGATTATAATTTAAAACATTATAATCATGGTTTTATTGGCAACTCTTCTTTTTATTTTATTTTTTGTTATTTGTTTAAGCTTAATATTCGATTATTGGCATTTGGTGGCTAATAATTTGATGACATTGTACATCATTTATAATTTTTAGTACCGGGCGCCTCGAAGTATGCCACAAAAATTTGTGATTTTGTGATCTTTGTGAACAAACTGAGCCGGTTTGATTTGGTTGACTTTTACTGCTTAAGCATCAGCAGGCAGCAAACGAAATTTGTAATATACCTGTGGCAGGTACATATGTGGCATGTGGCACACGCGTTGAAAATTGAGCAGCGAATGCGGCACAAAAACTGTGGAAGTGTTTACACAAAATTCATTGACATGGGCGCATATCATGGACACTTTTTTGTTGCTCGCTTGTTTGTTTGTTTATTTCCTTTCACCCCCTTCTCAAGCGTTGCTCTCGCGTGCGTTTCTGTTTATTATGAATTCATTCTGCACATATTTTATTAAAATTTTGCAGTTGTGTGCATGCCTATATTTGGCCCAGGCATAAAAAATATTTTTATGCAACAAACGGCAACAACCGCGTCGCCACACGAGTGCATTCGTATTGATTTTGTATGAATTTCTTTTTAAGTGCAAACAAAACAAAAAAGAAAACAAAGGCACAAATATATTATTAATAAATAAAGTAAATTAAACCAAAAAATTCGTTAAAGGGCATCTTAAATTTGCTATTTTAATTCGACAAAGAAACCAAATGCCGCAAATAACTCTGCGCGTATGTTTGTGTGTGTGTGTGCGCTTATCACAAAGCCAAAAAAAAAAAAAAACAAAAACAAAAATGTTTACAAAAACAACAAAGACACAAAGCATTTCCAATGCGCCAATGGCAACCAAATTCAGTTATTTTTATTTCTATGATTTAAATAAAAACCATGTAAGATCATTGCAGTTGAACCGACTGCGCAATACTCTGTCCACAGGCGGACGTCCACATTATGGGCTCCCTCTTTAGCTGAGGCTCTCAGTAGCTTAGCTCGTATTGGCCGCCTCCAAGTAGGCGTGACCCAAACTTTTAAGACCTTTGTGCCCCGCGAATATGCGCACAGACGGTCGGACATTGCATAATGCGAATATACCGACTTTTACTTTGTAAGCAGGGTATAAATAGCTGAACGAGAGAAGGAAACACATTTCCATACAATTATTATAGCTAATTAATATTTATTAACCAGCGCATGAGCGCCGTTGTAACCAGCTGCAAGGGGGCTCAGTTTTCTTATTTCTGACAAACTCATAAAAATAGTATGTAAAGCAAATATGTATTTAAAACAAATTCAACTTAAATTATAAAACATAAATGAAGCAAATCTTAACGGCAAAAACATCAGCTAGTTTTAAAAACCTCAAGATTTTATTTGTTATGTTTCATAGATAGAAATTGCCAAGAGTATTAGAGAATCAAGAAAAGTTAGGAAACAGATAAACTTTCTAAAGAGAAAATTTTTTCACATTAAAAAATTGATAATTCCGTTCCCAAACCTGCTGGTTCAAAGCCAGTTTTCAGCCCTGATATATATTCTCTATCTGTACCAATATCCATGTCAGTCTATCTGTCTGTCTTAAGGCTATCGGGTTAGATCTATCCAAAAGCTGGACTAATAACAGCAGAATTATAACAGCAGAGTCGAATGAGATTATCGTAAAGTTTTCACATCCTACCCAGATACAGTATTTACGATCCGCATCGAGCTGCTAACAAATGGTAAAATTCTGATTGATCCCAATCGACTATATAATAAAGCTCCTATATTAAATATAGGTTAAGCATATAGTCTTAGTATTTTGCTGTTCAAGGTATTTAATTTCAAATAATAAGCCACTTTTCGCTGGCTGAACGAACCCTTGCAGCTGCCACTGTATTTTTTCGATTGACCATGTAATATGCTGCAGCGGCTGCTGCTGCGGTGGCAAGAAAATTATTGCAAATTTATTTAAAAGGCATAAGGCCAATTACGTTGGACTTTTTACCTTTAATTAAGAAATTGCCAATGCGAAAAATAATAATTAAAAATAAGCCCAAAACGCGAAGCGTGCAAAGGATCTTCTCTCAATAAGCCAACAGCCTCCCTCTACAACATTCTCTCATATGTTAAAGAAAAACCAAAAATACGCTAGACAAGCAACTCTGACTGGCAGATACTCTGTGCTTAGGTCGGAATTCTCTCTACTAATACAGAGTATTGATGTCTGCAAAATACTAAAAATACCAAACGAATACCAAGCTATTTTCATTGAATACTATAATATTGGATAAAAGAGCCCGATCGTGTATATGTATGTATCGGACTGTTAATACAGTTAAGCAACTTATTTTTCTTTTTTGCCAACAAACGCACCGCAAAAACGCTAAAAATTGGCAAACTTTACTTTATGCATCCTGTGATAATGGTATTCCGCTTTTTCTTGTGCCGCATAAAGCATGCATGTGGGTGTGTGTGTGTGTGTGTATGTGTGTGTGTATATATTTGATTTTATTTTTGTAAAGTTTATTTTATATTTATGTATTGTTGTCGCTGTTGTTGTTGTTGTTGTTGTTGTTGTTGCAGTGTGGCGCCTGTTGATGTTGATATTGGAGTTGTTGCTGTTTCTCGATTGTTTTATTCGCATTTTTCGCCGATGCACATAATTTATTTAACATTTGTGGCAATTTAAAGCGAGCTGAGCCAAACCGAACTGATTCGCATCGAGGACGAGCGGCACGGAATGGGCGGGGAGTGAGGGTGGCGCACTGTGGGAATGTGCCATGCAAATAAGATTTAATTTGCTGGTATATTGCGCTCCAGCGTTGCCTCGAATAATTTCTATAAATTAACAACAATAGTAACTGCACCAACAGGTCGAAAAGTGGTATTAAGTTTCGCTGCTGTGCGTGTGTAGAAAATTGCCACAATGTTCCGATTACAATTTGTAACTATAATGCATTTGTAAATATATTTCGAATATTTAATTGAAAATTGTTTGCCAAAGAAATTGCATTTTTCTTGATGCATTTGTTTTGCTTTTCTTTTGGTCGCCTGAGCGCATCGGTGGCAGGGTAATAAATGTTTCGTTGTGTTAAGTTAATTGTTTTCTTTATGCTGTTTTTGTTTCGCCTTTGTTTTTAATTTATCGCTAGCCGCAAAAATAAAAACGGTAAAAATCACGGCAAATTTTTACGTTTTCAGTATATGTGTGCGAAACTGAAAACCGAAACGAACGAGAAGGCAATAAATTGCACAACTTATATATGAATATGAATGAGAGCTGCGCTCGATTCAGTCGCCAGTCGCCAGTCGCAATTAGCTGCTGCGAGGTGCGTTCAATAAGTTCTCATGTAAGCGGCGGCAGTCAGCTTTTTCTTCTTCTTATACTTATCCAGACATATATCGCTTCATTTGAAATACGCGCATTACACATCCTTCTCTGCTTGAGTCAACCTAGCTGCTCGCTATCTCTCTCCCGCTTTGGCCTTGCCGGGCCCGGTATATGTGTCACTTTCTCGCTCTCTCTTTCACTCTCTCGGTCTTTCCCTCTCGCTCTCTCTCCGCTTGCTGGTCGCGTCTTTCAGCCTGGGGGGCATGCCAACTGTTTGTATTTTGTAAAACGGTTTCTGCTTTTTATCCGTTGGCATTTTCAAGTAATTTTTCACGCATTTCTGTGGCTGCTTTGCGCCTCATTTTTCACGACGCGCATGTGTATGCTTGTGTGTGCGTGTGTATGTGTGTGTGTTAAGCTGCTTAAATGATTTTGCCACTTCTTTTTGCAGCATTGTTTTTTGTTGTCATCGTTTTTCTTTTTTCTTTGTTGCATTTACAACACTCAAATTGTAAATAATTCCGATTTGGTTGCCCAGACTCCAGCTGTGAGCTCGGGCAGAAACCTCAGTCCTCCGCTCAGTCCTCCCCTCAGTCTTCCGCTCAGTCCTCCTCGGCTTCCTCCACGAGTGTGTAATGGCCAAAGCCACTTGCCTTTGTCAACAAATTTGCGTTTAAATGGCTCATGTGCCGCAAGCCGTCTGTCTGTCCCATCGCCCATCCCTTCGCCCGTCCGTCTGTTCTTGCGTCAGTCCATCCGTTTGTCAGCCGGTTTGACAGTCGGTTTGCCGGCTCATCTCGGCCTGTCTTGTTTGTTGACGCAGCCTTTGCAATTCGTTTTAATGTATTTTTAAATTATGTTTATTTTTGGTTATCGCACGCACTACAGCACAAGTGCGAGTGAGAAGGCAACAGAGAGAAATAGAGAGAGAGAGAGAGCACAACAAATTTACACATGAGTGTTAAGTTTTCGGAGCTACTTTTATATATACTAATATTATGCTTGGCATAAAGCTTCATTAAAGGGATACAGCCGGCTGCCTTTAGTAAAAAAAAGTTAATAGGATTAGGGCTCTTAACCATTTCCGTCTGCCTTTTGGCGTTTTGTATATCAAACGTTCGAAAGATTTAGATTCAGCTTTTGCACAGCAACAAAATAAATGCTCACAGTTTGCCGTGTTCTTACTACTGCATTCTGAGTTAGAAACTGATATGATTTGCCTAATAATATGTACATGCACATATTGTAATCCCATATAGCTGACCTGGAGCAATTTTAAGTATTATATGATAAGCATCTTGTGAGACTTTATTCAGGAATGCTTCAAGCTTTTAGCAGCTCGAATAGGATGTCTTTCCTTTTTTCATAATAGACTTAGCTTAGCTCAAAGGACGCTTGGGTCTTGCTGGACTTTAAAGTGCTCAGACTTTAAAATACTTTAGTTGCATTAATAAGTTTTCTATTCAAATTGTTTTCAGTTTTGTTACCATATATTCTGATATGGTCTGTACTCTCCATTAAATTTACAGTCTTGTCTTTAGGTCTAGAAGTTTTCTGTTACACTTGAGAGCTGCCTCGACTAGCTGGCAGTTTTGGTTACATCTGAATGCGGCTCGTATGTTGCATGAAAGTTGTTGAAATGTTTGTTTGTTTCTTTTATTTCACTATTTTATTGATTTCATTATGCAACGCCTGAATGCACGAAGTCTGAGGTTCGGTTTCGATTCAAAAGATACAGTGCTTCGATATAAAATCAATGTCACAATCGTCTTGGCCAGTTGGCCAGTTGCATAAAGGTGGCTGTTAACTGTTATGTATTGGGCACCCCGTTGTAGCCGCCCATGGTCCATTAATCGATCCGTCCATTTGCCATTGTCTGATTTCGGTGTAAGTCGCCATTTACATTCAAAAGTACATAATTAATGCAATATGCCGTTTCCGGAACGGGTTTGCTATCGAATGTAATCAAATGAAAGTGAAATCGCCAGAAGAAAATTTAACAAATTTTTTGTTGTTGATATACAAAATGTGTTATGCATCTGTGTGTGCGTGTATGTTTGCTTGTGTGTGTGCATAGAAGAAAGGTGATATGGCTAATCCGCAGCTCATCAAACGGCTCGAGGCGATTATGGCAGGGCAGGTGGTTTGCGGAGTGGAGCAGCTGCTGCTCTTGTGTATGACGGGCCAGATATGGAAATCAGCTGAAGTTGACCATGAAAATGCTCAAAGCCAAACTGCCCAAAGTCATTGCAGAAATACATACACTAATATTTGCATATTCATAAGCACAGTTTCATCCATATAAACTCACACACACACACACCCACAGAGAGAGAGAGAGAGACAGCAGTCGATGCTGTTAATGTGTGCTGTGCCTTTGGCGAAATGTTAATTAAACCAACTGGAAACCCAGTTGAAGTCAAGCGAGTAAGCAAAAGCAGCCGCTAATCAAGTTGGAGGTCAACATTGGAGCACGCATATTACGTAAGGATCGTCGGCAGCAGCATGCCACACTGCAAGCAGAGAGAGAAAGAGAGAGAGAGAGAGCGCGAGAGAGAATAGCGAGAGGGAGCGAGAGTGCAAGAGCGTGCTAGAGAGCAGCAATGTATTGCTGTATAAGGCAGACGCCAAGAAAAGTGAAACCGGCTAAATTTCAAGTTTTGTTTCTTCCTCTTTCATTATACATATCTATATATATATAAATATATATATATATATATAATACATATTTATCTCGTTTTGTATGGCTGTAAATCGGTTACGCATTGCTGCCAGAGCCCAAGCATGCAGGACAGTTGACCTTGCGGGCCTTACAGGTGCGACAAAGTCCAAAACCAGTTGGAAAAACCATTTATGATAAGAGCAAAAGTCAATGAAATGCCAGCAATGTTACCTAATTCGACGCCGAGCCAAAATCAAACAAGAAATACGAGTACAGCAGCTCGCAATGCGCCAGGAAGACAAAGACAAAGGCAGAGACAAAGACGAACACGAAGCGAAGACACTCGCATAGATACACACACATACGCACGCACGCACACACACAGAGGAAGCCCAACTAACTTCCAATTGGCAACGTCAACACTTTTTCTGCTGCACAGTAACAAAAAAACAAAAAAAATATTGAAAAAAAAAAGCACAAAAATAAACTATTAACATTTATAGCAAACACGAATGCGGAAACGTTATTATTATTTGATTTACTTTGTTTTTTCGTTGTCGTTGTTGCGTGCAACATTTGCTGCTACACCTTGCAGCAGCAGCTGCAGCAGCAGCCGCCCTTTTTGGAGCAGCAGTTTACTTACCATGAACGCCAACGGCGATTAGCAGCGTTGCAAATAGACAATGCTGCAGCATCTTGAAGTTTCCACACCGAATTTACCGATACACTGTTTGCCAACAAAAAGTTGGCTTAAAGAAAGAGAGACAGAAGGCGAGAGACGTCCGCAACGCGCAAATGCAAACCGCCAACTGAACGCAGACAGCGCCAAAGAAATTGCAAGAAGCCAAGTAAAGTTCAAGTCTCGCACAACGGCTCTCGAGCGGCGATCGGTGAGCGGAGAGCGGCGAGTGGAGCTGAGCTGGGAGCTTAACATATTCTCAATTCACTTTCATTTCAACTGGTTCGACGATGACGCGAATCAACAACAACAACAGCAGTCGAGTTGGCCGCGAGAGTCGACTCAGCCGGTTTGAGCCGGGGCGCATGCGCGCGCATTTCAATGAGGCGGAGGGCAGAGCCCTTGTCATGTCCGTCTGTTCCGATCGGACCAAGTTATCTCGTGATTGTTTTTGAGTGTATCCACTCGTTAAATGGTTTTTCTTTGTTGTCAGTAATTAACTTGGCCCAATATCATTATTGGTATTCCCGGGGTGTGTCTTGGATCAGCTCAACCCATGTACTACTTACGAGTGTTCAGAGTCTTAGACACTGCCCGCATAGCAATCACATGTTAATTGCATATTACAGTTAAGACTAGAGAGTTCTACATAAGTGTACTTTGGCTTAGAAGTCTGTCGGTGCATGCACAATGAGGCCCGAAATGAGACTTTGTCTACAGAATATATGCACCTGGTTGCGTCACTTTTGTAAGTCTTTCGGCATTTTGTCGAAGCTTCCAGCTGTTGCTGCCACAATAATTGAATGCATTTAAGTGAATGCTTGACTTATTGATCAGGCACGATTTGTTTAGAGCCTCGAATAGCTCTTGACAGTTATTAAATACAATGATATATAGGTTTATATATGTATATATTAACTTCAATTCGTAATATTCAGCGCTTAAATATGGCACCCAAAGGGCTAAAAATACATCGAGGCTGTATTTTTAAGAACTCGATTTTCCCAGTATCATTAACACAGAAAGAATTCTGGATTGATGAATAGCCGCCAAAAACCTACTATATATGATGTATATAGTTTCTCAAAATGAGGAAGAGATATCGATTCATATCGCAAGTGAGTCTTCGATAATCTGAAATCTCCAAATCTTATGGTCTCTGAGATGAGCGATCTTTTTAATGGGTATAAAAAGGAATACGATAAGCGTATTCAGGCTTTGTAGCCCTATGGGAAGCACGTATCTTTTAATCGGGCGTATATTGAGCGCTTATTATAAAGTCAGCTACATAAACCCAAAGTTCCTTTATGTTGCTTTTCTGATTTTCATTCAGCTGATGATGTCATGCAGCTTGGATAGTCAGTATCTAACTAGTCATGGAACTGGTCAATGAAGGCAGAAACAAAAATTTTGATAAAGCTTAAACGCTTTCAATTTTCTTGGAAGTGTCAAGAACTTGAATTCGATTCGGCAGTTGTATTTGTATAAAACTTATTTACCTTACTTTCATGTGGCGACTCGTTGTATTTTATTTTGCATTAATGGATTTTATCTTGTTTAAGCTTCGTTTCGCGTTTTATATGCTCTATACTTATTTGTGCTGAGCGCTTAGTTAATTCTGAATTTTAAATTCAAATTTATAAACACAGTTCGGAAACACGATGCGCATACGTATGCGAATGGGATTTAAGTCTGCACGCGGTAACTAATTCTCTATATACAAATAGCTGCGAGCTCATATCATTTATTATACTTGTATAAGTTGCTATTTTTATTTTTATTTTTATTTTTGTTGTTTGTGTTTTTGTTTTTATTTATATGCCCTCACTCTCCACCAATATAGAATACCTTGTTTATTCTCTGTCTGTCTGTGTGTGTGCGTAAGTTTGTGTTTGTATATATATTTTTTATTTATTTTTTAAGCCAAAATTTGAAATTGAACGATTCAGTTTGTGTGTTATTGTTTTAATATTTATTGGTAAGCCCGTGCGATGATCAATGAGCCGAAAACGTATAAGTTAAAATAACGAGCGAATATCAAATTCAAACAGAGATTCAATGGATGATGCACGGAATAATTGGATAAATGAATAGCTAAACGCAGACAGCAAATGTGATGCGTGTATTGTGAAAGAGGCTTAACGCGACAAGTGGAAACGGGCAGATATTTAATACTCGCTTTTATTTTGCTGAGCACAAGTGAGTACTTGTTGC
The DNA here is from genome assembly GCF_030788295.1 of Drosophila virilis. Lineage (NCBI taxonomy): Eukaryota > Metazoa > Arthropoda > Insecta > Diptera > Drosophilidae > Drosophila > Drosophila virilis. The sequence continues at coordinate 26,001,969 of NC_091543.1, read as the reverse complement.
TCACATATATACTCGTAGAGTATTTAAATGCTTTGTGATCAATCAGTTCCAAGTTCATAAAATCGCTGTACTTAAACGAGTCGTTCTTCATTATTGTATTTATATATATATATATTTATATAAAAGTGTTCACAAAACCCACATATACTCGTTGTGCTAAATGAAAGTTTGACTCTTGGCAACTGTGTGGAAAATGAAAATCTCCATGGATTGTATGCATAGTTGACTATTTTCTGTCTTCTTCTTTTTTTGTTTTGTCTTCTATACACTATTTTTTTTTTTTTTTTTGGTTTTATGAATATTCATTTATTTATTTGACTGTAGACAGCCAGCACGCATGCATATGCCCATCACAAAATTTGTGGGCATTTAAACCAATAAATATGTAAATTTTTCATAAATTTAATTAAATTCACTACAAAAGCTGCGTCTTTATCATCCACAGCAGCAGCAGCAACCGCAGCGGCTGCAAGGGAAAGTTTTTCCCTCCAAAAAAAGAAAAAAAAATGTTAAAAAGTGTAAAAAGTGTAAAAAGAAAACTGATGACAAAAAATAAAAAAAAAAACAACAACGAAGATGGAGAAAAATAGTGTACGAGCGGCTGCTGGCAACTGGAAGCTGAGAACTTTACGGCATGGCATAAAAGATCTATGAGTTTTGTAGAAAATGAAAAAAAAAAAAAAAAATGGGAGTGAGAGAAAAAAAACAACAAGAACTAAATAAAAGTTGAGAATTGTATGCAAATATCTATCGCACGCATTGGCCAGATCCCGAGCCAGGTGCCAGATGCTTGACTGACTTACTGACTCAGTGACTCACTGACTGACTGACTGACTGACTGATTGACTCACTGACTGACTGACTGAATAAGTGAGTGGGTGGGCCTGTGCATGCTTGGCTGGCTGTACGCATGGTTAACTCAAACTTATGCAAGTTTGGGCGCTGGCTTCGCCCGAAGATACGCAGCCGATGATAAATGAAAATTGTCAGAGAATTTAACGATTTGACTGACAAAGGCATTTCATAGTTTTGTTTATGCTAAGGTAACAACAACAATAGCACAATGAGCACAATATGGCATATCACAGGGCGCCACGGGGCGGCGTTTGTAGTGGATGAGCGCACTTAAACAAAATGAAATGAAATGACAAAGGCGAGGAAAATGCAAGTGAGCGGACATGGAAATTAAAAGCAGCTGAAAGGACAACGCATGGCTGAGCTGGAGCACAAAACTGGCAACTGACAACCAGGCGGACGACAATCCCGACACCAGCATGGACATGGGCCATGGCCACGTGATTCTTTGAGGCTATGCGACAGCTCCATGGGGCGATTGCTTATGGAAAATGGCTCCTGCTGTTGATGTCATAGTTAGCCCTCGCGACGGCCTCGCCATTTTCAATTAACACTTGTTCAATTTTCCAGCGATTTTGTCCTTTTGTCTGTTCCCACTGGCCGCACATCAGATTAACAAACCAGCGACAGTAAAGAAATATGAACACGACTTACAACAAAGCTATTAATGGATTTTAAGCCAGAACATATCTGTTGGCGAGCACCAAAAGCGTACATCGCCTGCAACTGTAGGCTGGGAATGGTATGCGTAGCTGTTACAACTGAAATTAAGAAAATAAGGTGTAGTATTAGAAGTAGAAGGACTCCAAGAGTCGAGTAATCCACAAATAGGAGTACACGGAGAGAAACTGATGCAAACTGAAGCTAATCGAGCTCTTGAGCACAATTAAATTCCTATTAAATATCAAACAAGCAAGTAAATAAATCTTAATCAAGTTTAAGGTGGTTCTCAAATAAGAATTGGGATAACTTTCAAGATTGGTCTTACTTTATTCAAGTTTTCACGTACTTCAGAATTAAGATCAAGTTTTTTGGTACTTGAAAAGAATACTTAAAATGAGATTGTTATTTTTATATATTCAAGATTGGCTGACTGAATTTAAGCATGAAATTCTTGATGTTTTCCCCCAGGGAACGCTATGTACCAGATCCAGCTTTAATATTGAAATACCTGTTAAAAGTTACTTTAAAAGTCAAATATTACTAATGGGTTTGGGCAGCAGCATCAGCTCGTCGTACACAACTTTTTAGGCGAGCAGGATAAAAGAAGAAAATTACCGTTTTATAGGCAGGTGATGGATGAGTTGTGATTAGCAGGCCAGGCGGGATATACGCGGGATACTCGGGCTAGCGGGAGGACGGTTATTTGGGTAACCAGTTGAAATTTCGAATTGCATTGGGAATTAGAATAAAAGCGAGGCCCATATTTTCGGCATGCAAATCGAAATCAAATTGAAGCTTTTGCTAGTCCGCCAAATGCAACGAACAACAAACAATATGCAATAAGCAACAAAAGCAAAAAGCAACAACAAAAGTTAAAACAAAAACGAAAACAAAATAAAAAGAGAAGAGAAAATAACAACAAAAAAACTAAACAAGAGCAGCTCCAATTGCGCTGCTGGCGAAGGATTTGAATGTTACGAGCGTAAATTCGGGCAAATCAGGCACATTAATTATGACAAATTTAGCGCACGGGCAGGTCGTGGTGGGGCATGAGGTCGGACGGTGGTGCACTCATGGCTGGTGGCTGGTGGCTGGTGGCTGGTGGCTGGTGGCTGGTGGCCATGTTGCGTGTTGTAAAATTGAAATTGGATTGGAAATATTTGCACGAAATTCCAATTTCAATTTTCAATTGACGCGGCAAACGGCGGAGGCGGCTGCGAATTTTGGTTAGGGTCAGTTTGGGCAACGGCTGACAGGAGATGGGTGAGAGAGAGAGAGAGAGGTAGGCGGCTCTGATGGTATATTGCTTCGTTCAGGGTGCTCAAATAATACATAGCAATCCACTGACCAGTTCCAGTGGCTCCCTGGCTCGGATGTTGATGCGGATGCGGACGCGGATGCGGATGCCATGGCAGCACCTTTCGCAATGCGCGGCAGTAGCTGCAAATTTCAACTGCCATTTTCCTGCTTCACTCAATTACAGGCCTTTTGTGTCCATTCGATTGTCTGGCTGCAAGTGCAGGCCGTAACTGAAACCAAGTCCGTAACCGAATCAATCCCCAAATTGTGAGCAAGTGTGTGTGTGTGTGTGCCAGTGTGTGCGTACGCGTGTGGTTGTGCTCGGTTGTTTGCTGTTTACTGGGCTGCCATTTGTTTGCGGCCAGGTGCCCCGACCCTGAAGTGAAGTGAAAAGAACTGCCAACAATAACATTGATCATGAAATGCGCATTGCGCGCATGATGGACAACGGGGCGAGTTAACCTGCCCCTGCTTCAGCTTCTTCTACTTCGCTTGCCTCAACTTGTTGTTGCTGCTGTTGCTGCTGCTGCTGCTGCTGCTGTTGTTTGTGCAGATTTATGGCTGGAAAGATTGGCGGGGCAACATCGGACAAGGGGGCTGCTTTATTTGCATCCATTAAAAATTTGCATAAGTACACACAGCGCATTGGCAAATAAATTTTGGCTTGTAAATGCGGCACAAATGATTCTGTGTACATTGGACCGTCGAATACCCTACATAACATTTTGCCAATTGAGGATCTTAGCATTACTATTTTATACTAGCGTAAGCTTAAAATACAATTCATGTTGCCTATAGCTTCAAACCTTGCTTACAGGAAGATTTATCTCCTAAAAATTAATATGTTTATTAAGTTTTTCCAACCAAATTTTATTTGTTCTAATTAATATCTATTAATTTGGTTGATTTATTCTCCTTTGAATATATACAAAAAAACATATAATAAAAAAATGTTTATATATTTTTTTTTTATTTGTTTTTAATTTATTCAAATTCTTGTTTTAGCACGTCTTACCTTAGTGAAAAGGCTGCTAAAAAACAAAAAAATTAAAGACCAAATAACAAACTTGTTAAAAATAGATAAATAGAATGATAAATTATTTGTTTAAAAGCACAAATAAATGTCTACCTTATTCTTATATAAAAGATCCATTATGTGCTTTATTTTGAGTACATTTAAATACGGCATTCGAGTGCGTTATTCACTTGACTCGCTCTGAGCATCAGATTTATTCGCAACCATTCGCTGCGTATATTGTGCTGGGCACTTATAATTAAATTCGAAAAAAGAAGAAAAATAAATTCAAAATAAATTATTTAATACAAATAAAAAGTTTTTCGATTTATTTTGGTGTTTTGTTCGAGCCGCGTGCATGGCCATATAATTCACTTTGGCCCACAGGCTGGGGCGACTGTCCTTCGCATCAGGCGCTGCCCAGCAGAAGCAGCAGGTGCATGAATATGATTCGGTTGTGAAGCATAAATTTATGTTGAGGGCGTAAATTTAACAGCAATCGACGCGGCAATGTGTAAGGGCCGCACAATTGTGGAGCGCGAGTAGAACTGGAACTGAAACTGGATCAGGAAACGGGGCCTGTCTAGCGGCAGGACCTTGGACAATGCCAATCATTGGCCAGACGTTGCGATGCGTCTGCTGCTCCGGCTGGGGCTGTTTCCGTAGTGTTTGTTTGTCGCGTCAAAATAAATGAGCACAATGAGGAAATGGCCGTTCGCATCTATTTTTTGAATGCCACTCGACGGCCTCAGCTGACCAGAGAGCTAGAGTGTGGCAGCGGGAGCGGAAGCAAATGACTTGAAGCGTTTTACACCTGAAATGATTTCATTTTCAGGACATCGCGCGTCACTTTCAAGGCGGCATTTTTGTTTGCGCAATTTCAGGCGCCGGCAAGTGTATTAAATAAAAAGCGACAACAAATATTGTTACGCTGGTTGCTTCCAGCATTTTGTCGACGACAAACCATCCCGTCCATGCCTTCCCCGCCCGCACCATCTGTCATGCCTCGTGCTGTGCAGTGTCAGTGTCTGTCCACCGCTCTTGTCCCTTACCTTGCTCCGTGCCGTGCCGTGCCGTGCCGTCTAATGCCCAGAAAATTGGCCAAAATTTCATTTTACCGCCAAACGCGTCTGTTCGTCAAATTCGGGCGCCACGCCCTGGAACTAATGGAACCGAAGCTTACCTTACTTGTAAGCAAATATTTGCCTCTGAAACAAAGTAAGTAAGTAACTTGCCAGCCTTTTTTGCCTTCGCCCTCTTCGCCTGCCCATGTTAAGCTGTATGCGGATTATCAAAGCAAACAACTGACTTACCTACCCCGGCAGATACTCACCGATAGCCACGTCCTTGATGACTCCTGAAACCCTTTTGGGCTGCGTGCAGATGCTGAAATCATGACGTCATTATGTATCCTTAGCCATAGTCGAACGTGTATCGAATTTCTATATAAAGCTTAGAGAGAGTGAGAGAGAGAGAGAGACCGTTCGGTTCGGAACTTTTAATTATAAAAATGCCATAGTAAAAATCGTTCAAAATTTAAGTTAATCTAGAAAAGAATATTTAGTCTTCGGCGTGCCAAGATAATCGCGCTTGACTTTTAATTAAAGTCAAGTACTCATAAGTGTAGGCTTGGCTTTTAAGGTATAAACATACTTGTAAGACCTGAGCTAATGTTAGCTTTGGTTGCCCAAGGAGACTTCTAAATAGAACTTAAGCAATAAAGGTTTCTGCAGGAGTTCCTAAAAAGTACCCTAATGGCATTTATAGACCAATTGTAACTAGTTGAACATGTTCTGTGCAGTGCATTAAATATGAGCAAGAAAGATATGATTATAATTACTGAATTAAGGTCAATACCACATTGTTGGGTTGAAGCTAACCCAGCCGCTAATTGGCAATCCAGCAATCGTTTGGGCAAACAAACGTTTCCTAATGGCACCACTTGCGGCAATGTATCACAAGTTATTATTGGTTAACCGACATCCATCAAATCAAATCAATCAACATCAGCCAAAACCACAACAATAACAGCATAAATATTAATTTTGTTATTATTGCGAGAGGCAACAATAACATGTTACCGAGTGCTATAAAACAGAGCAATGCATATATTATAAATCTATATAAAAACATATAGGAATAAAACATATTATTTCTAAATGAATGAAGTAATAAAGCTAAATAGTGTCAGACGCATTTTTTTCTGCTGATGGCCAAAAAATAACAGAACGTGCATAACTCGACTCTCCTCTGCGGCAAGTCTATGTGTGTGTGTGTGTGAGTGTGTGTGTGTGTGTATGTGTGTGTGCGTGTTAAGTGTGTGTATTCTTGCACTAAAGACTAATTAAGTTTTCATGGCCATGAGTCCTGGGCGCTGCTTTGGTCAGCCTCTGTTAAGTTCGTTGTCAGTTTGCTCGTTGAATGAATGAATGGTCAACTTGATTAATTTGAGGCAGCTAGACAAGCATTAATAATCCGGTTAAAGTGTGGGTAGCACACACACACACACACGAATGTAAACACACTTAAGAAGAGCTTGTGGCTGGAGCAGTAACAACAACAACAACAACAACAACAACATCATCAGCAGCAGCAGCAACAGCAACAACAACAGCAACAACAACAACAAAAAAATTGCCGCAGTAAACACAAACTAAGTATAAAAGTCAAAACAAAGCCACAAAGTGTTGGTAACACACACTCGCACACACGCACACACATAGAATGAGGGAAAGAGCTAAAGGGAGAACTTGTGTCCCCATTTGTTGTTTATCGCTTCGGCAGCGCCATGAAGTATGCAACATTTTATTTAACTTAAATGCTTTAACTAGGGCCAAAATAAGCGAAGTGCGGGTAGAGGGTGGCAGTCAATGAAAATGCAATTGGGTTTCAGTCTATCTGAAGCACCATTTGCGTGGTCTTCGCGAAATATACGAGCCGTAAACGAGGGCAAAAAGCAGTCCCCCCCAAAACAAACTAACCGCTTAGTTTCGCCGGCAAAGCAACCCTTAGACTATGCCTGCCTCTAAAGCCTCGCGATGTGTGAGGTCAGGTTCATAAGTAAGTCAATAAGTCAGTTGGTTAATGACAACAACAACAACAACAGCAGCAGCAGCAGCAGCGATACGATGAAGAAGAACCACATTAGCAGGCTACATAGTGAGTTACAGCAACAGCACGCTCATAACTGGGGAAATTCTCTCGCATACGTTTCGTTTGTCAGCGTTGTATCTTTTTCTCTCTCTCTTAGCAACATTTTCAGCCAGCAACAAGACCAGCGTGAATTGTTGGGGTTAAACATAGTGTGCTTGACTGAGGCTTGATTTTTCAAGGACTACGTAGATCTTGTGTCTCAGATAAACTGTCAGATTCAGACAAATTCAATTTCGTTATATTAATATTGCTAAATGTCAGAGAAGAAGCATGTGGAATTGCAGCCTTCATTTATTTAATATGTGGCAGATAAATATAAACAGCTTCAGCTATTTGGACATACAATTACTAAATTTCTATTTTAAATTTATGTCATGTCTCCCTTTATTATTTAAATAATTTTTTTTAAACCATAATAAAATAAATTTAATTTTTAATATGGAAAAAGCTGATTTATTTGGAAAAAAATCCCAATTAAAATATAACCGTGCGATTTATGTCCATTTTTTTTTTAATATTTAAAATTTGATGCTTATTGTTAATAAATGTGTCATACATCATTTTATTAATATATTTTATTTTTTTTCTTTTTTAGGCAAAATTTCCATTTTATTTGCAATTTTTTATCCCTTCGATGCTGTTTGGTCTCAAATTAAAAACATGATATTAATCTCCACTTTTTGGAAGTGTCTGTTGAAGCGATAAATTAAACTGATTGTCAATGGGTATGTCATATTCTTTGTTAATATTTTGTTTATTTTTTATTTCCATTTTAAGCCAAGTTTTCTACTTAATTTACATTATAAGCTACTTTGATGTTTCCATCCGTCATGAAATCCGTCATGAATTCAGCTTCTTAACTCTTATAGTTTAGGCTGTGCGTCAATCATCAATTAGTCATTCAGTCAGTCACCTTGCTGTAGCTAAGCATTTATTTTGTATTAGACAGCACTCTGCTTGAGCGTGTCACAGATACTTGGCTTGATCGTTGCTTGAAGGTCAAGTACATTTCGATAACGAATCTTTCGGCATTTCCGTTTGTCAACAAATAATTTGAAAATGTCCCAAGCTCCGCACTGGGCGGACATTTCTCTCTCTGCTGAATCTGTTGCTGGGCGGCCGCTGGGAAATTGTTGCAAAGGGCATCGAAAAGACGAAATCATCCTTTGTAATTTGTTTGCATTATGCAAAGTGCGGCTAACTGAATTATCCTTAGCCATGGCGCTGGCGTTGCCCTGGTATGCTTAGCAGCTGCATTTCCTTTCTTTGCTGGAGTCCTTTTTAATGCGCGGCAGTGCCATTTTGCTTCTCTTTGGCCGCGTACTTGCCTTTGTCTTTGCCTTTTCAATGAGCAATGCGCCGCAGTCAATTTGATGAATTTTTCACAAATTCCATCTTAACGTCAAATTGGCCAACGGGATAGGTTCTCGTTTATTTTTTAAATATTTTTTTTTTGTTCTATTTTCTTCTTTTTTAGCTGGTGCCTTCTTTGTGTGCCAGCGAAAAGCGCAGTCGCTACCGCGAGCGCGGCAGCCAACACCCACCCACCATCAGAGGAGCACCCCACCTCCTGCCCCCTGCCCCATGCCTCCTGCTCAGATTCATCGTGAAACCGCTTGAGCGTCAAGTGATTGATGCATTGCGCTTGTAAATTTGATGGCGCGTTGGTTTGTGGATGAAGCAGATCGTCGGTTTTTGGGAAAGAGCTGGGCGCAAGCGGGCAAGTCATGGTCCAGAACCGTGTTTGGGCACGGGCCTGGCTGCTGGTGCTTCTGGTCCAGCAACGGCATCGGCAACGGCAGCGGTAACGGCAGCGGCAGCGGCCACGGCTCCATTCGCTGCATTTGCCAACTCAAACAGTTGCTGCGGCCTGGCGGGGCATGCAAAGTGCGCGAAATTGACTTTGCTTTTGCGGGCGCTGACAGTGGCATTGCCGGCTGCTGGTTACGTCCTGGTCGGGCGCTGGCTGGGATGGTTGGATGGCTGTGTTGGGGCTGGGCTGGTTGGATTGTTGGTCTGGTGCTTGGCAGCTGCGCGAATGATGAATGGAAAATGCGAAAATTGTTAAGGCAAAGGCACAGCAGGGCACTGCGATTGGATGAGTGAGTGGGCGTTGGGCGGGAGCTGTGCAAAAGAAATTGTGAAATCTTAGTTGAAATTATTATAAATTAATGGCTATCCTTGTGACCCAGTTACCCGAATGTTTCGGAATAAGCAGCCACTGAAGCTGGCGGTGGTGCAGCCACATCTGTGGCTTGGCGGTGCAGGGCGAGGTCGGGCCAGGCATCGTTCATTGAGAATAAAGGAAGCTGCAGCTTCGTCTGCAGCCACACACACGGCGCACAGCACATCCTTTAAGCAGCCTGTCGACTGTCTCAGTGTGTGTGTGTGTGTGTGTGTGTGTGTGTGTGTGTGTGTGTGTGTGTGTGTGTGTGTGTGTGTGTGTGTGTGTGTGTGTGTGTGTGTGTGTGTGTGTGTGTGTGTGTGTGTGTGTGTGTGTGTGTGTGTGTGTGTGTGTGTGTGTGTGTGTGTGTGTGTGTGTGTGTGTGTGTGTGTGTGTGTGTGTGTGCGTGGTAGAGCTGTCGTACTGGTTTGACAGTTGCATTTTTAATGCTGGCCATAATTAAGTTTGTGCAGCAGCAGCAAATGCAGCCCTACCAGCTTAGGGACAAAATATCATTAGCTGTCGCGCGGCGCTCATGTCCCAGCAGTGCGCACCGTACAGTGAAGCCAGTGTATTACAATACATATGAGCACATAATGCCAGCCATTATTCCAGACCCATCAGTGTTGACCAGAGTACTTCAAGTACTCGTCAATGAAACCTTTAAGTAAATCCATTCATTGAATATTCATGAATAGACATGTGAATGCTACAACAGTTCTTTGTCTGGCGGTCATTGTGGTCTTAGTGGGTTCGTTTCAAATAGCCTACGGATGAGCGGAAATCAAATTGGAACCAATGCGGAATAAGGGCACGGGCTTCGAGTTTGGTGGGCTTCATCATATTTGTTTAGGAAAAGAAAGACCGAATATTGGGGCTTAAGAATTTTCAGGAAAAATGAGACTGAAAATCAATTCGCTCGGCTTTATGCCCCTATTACACGGGCTACAACTTGTGGTCGAAATTGCGGCACGTGCTGAATTTTATTTAATTTTATTGTTGAAGTAGAAGAAGAATGTTGTCAGATATATTTTGTTTTTTTTTTTTTTTTTATAAATATTGACTTAATGTACAAGAGCTGCTTTTGCAAATTGGAAGCATTTGGCAAGAATTATCTTACAAAATGTTTTTCCTGAACGTTTCAAAGAAATGTCTTAGCGCTGACGCCCAACGAGCACCCAAATAAGGTTTTGTTTTGAACTGAACCGAAGGGAGGGGAGGGAGCCTGGAATTCTAGTAGTTCCAGTCTGAATAAGGCCACATTTTGTAATAAACAAAAAAAGATGTTTGATTTTAAAGATTTACTTTATTTTTTTGCCATTTGAAAAATGTTGTGCTTATGACCAACTTATCATTTGCTTAGTACCTACTAGGAATTATTATATAATGTGTGCTTTCTTTTGCAAGCCTTTCGCTTAAGCTTAAGAATCGAATAACTTCACCGAACAAATTAGCTGCGACTTGGGGCATAGCTGATAATGCGGATTATTGGCTTTGGTTTGTTGCATTATAGTTCATTCGATAATTTGGCTTAGACTCGTTTTGTCGTCCATTGCTTAAAATAAATAAATACATGTAGAAATAATTAATTAATTTTTGTAATGTAATAGTTCTATTGAATGATGGGAAAAATTTGGCGAGCCAAAGTTCAAACCCAAGCGTTGGTTATTAGGCTGCACATGATTTGGATATACATTTGCCTGATACATGGTAAACAAAATCTACCTTATGGGTGGATGTAACTAAAATTTAGATGCGTTAATTTCTGATGACAATCAACAACGTTGAGGCACGTCAATGTACCAGATGCTGTAGGTTGATAGATTTTTTATATTTATACATTTTGCTATGCATGTGCCACAGTTTCATGCAGTATGTAAATGTTGCTGCCGCTGCTGCTGCTGCTGCTGCAGTTACCCTGTCATCTGTTAACAATAAAGGCACCCACGAGCTGCTAGTGCAGCCGATGGCCTAAAGCCGGCAGCGTAGCCGGCAACAAGCTAAAAAAAGACAAGAAGACGCGCGCGTGGCACATGTCAAAAGCGAGGGGGAAAATTGTTAAACAAACAGCAAACAGACGCAGACGCAGCGTGAAAATAAATTGAACAGCCCAGCGAAGCGTCACTGACCTACGCGCACACGTGAGCAACAGTAGCAACAACAGCAGCAACAACAACAACAACAACAGCAGCAGCAACAACAGCAGCAACAACAACAACAACAACAACAGTAGCAACAACAGCAGCAACAACAGAAATAGCCAAAGCAAAAAGCTGCCCCCGCAGCGTTAATTTCAAATTTCCCAGTCGGCAACATTTTGTCAGTCGGCTGGGGATGTTGCTGCAACAAGCGATGGCACGAAGTGGCGCTGCCCGTTCGTGCCCCAATCGCTGCTGCCTCGTGTGGATGCTGCGCGTTCGGCTGCGGCCGGCAACGTCGGGGCCGTCTCAAATCTTCAGCGGCAGCTGCAGCTTCAGTCTTTGCGCGATTTTCACCAACTGCGGTACAGCCTCAGTCGGCAGCGCGTTGCAGGCCGTTTCATGTGTTGAAAGTACGAAAGTATCTGCTTGCCACAGCAACTGTGCGCCACATTTTGCGTAATATTTTGCAGCGCGTGTGCGGCATTCAAGTGCCGAGCAATCCATTAAGCGACTACTCAAAAATCATTGCCATAATACATAGTTTTTATTCTCAATCCGTTTGTTTTTTTTTTTACTTCCATCTCATTTATTTTTTTTGTATTTTTTTTTTTTGGAGACCGAGCGTATTTTGTGTGTGCTTTTTAGCGACGCGTGTGGTAAAATTCGAAGCGCGCTTTTTGGCGCACTTTGAGCCTCGCCAGTGTGAACTCAAAACGTAAACAGCTTTCGAGTGCCAGCATAAACAAAATACAACTACAAATAACACACACACACAGACTTTGGTGTGTGACATTTGCTTGTTCGTGTGTGTGTGTGTGTGTGTGTGTGTATTGGAGAGAACGTGCTGTGCTGGTAAGTCTTGGCTTGGCTAACAAAGCCACAACTCTTGATGACCTCAAAACCGCTGAAATTATATCAATTAAGATTTAGTGGCCCAAACGGGGGCGATATAGCAGCACGACTTTAATGATAATGCGCTATAATCATCTTAGCTGAGCATGCAACCATTCGGCTGCATTCCTCACTTGACATTAGTCGGCAATTACTTGACATTTTGCCACGAAATAATGTCCCATTAAAGTTAATAAAGTCGTTCTTGTTGAATGATTTCAGTTCTCTGCAGATGGTTTGTCCGAATGAGCCAATCATATTGCTAATATAATAATAATAAAAAATTACAATAATGAATTACAATAATATTACAATTTTCAACAAAATTGTAATATTAATAACTATTAATATAATTAAAAAAAAGAATAAACCAGTAATTATATTAATAATAATAATATTAATAATCTTATAATAATAATCTATATTATTATTAATATTTATAAAGAAAAGGTCATTTAACAAGGCCTTGAAGCTTAACATATCATGTGCATATAGATGTTTTATGTATATATATATATATTTATGTGTGTATGCAAGTACCAATTTGTGCTTAAACTTGTGAACCTTATTCAATTTTTTCTTTTCGCATGCGTTTTGTTCATTTGTGTTCATTGATTTAATTAACTTTGAACCTTCACTTGTGTTAAATAAACTGAAAATTTGTTTGCAAAATAATTTGCTGTTGCTGTTGTTTTTTTTTTATTATTTATTTATTTATTTATGTAAAGCAATCAATGCCATTAAACTGTTTTGTTTTATTAATTTAGTTTTCAATAAATTTTAAATTAAATTAAGTGTTATGCAAAGTGCAAAAAAACTCGCAGTAGTTTTTAAATATTATAAATACTGAGTATAGAAAAAATGTGCTGTCAATAAATAACATACGTGATATGGGATAAAAGTCATATTGAGTAGGTTAGTTTTTTTTTTGTTGTAAAAAAAATGGGATCCTCAACAGAAATAAAAAACATGCTGTATTTGCTAGTTACTCCATTCCTTCAATATATCGTTTACTTGTTCTTAAGACTATTCAACGATTCGAATGTAAAACTGATATGTGCGAAAGGTTTTGCCTTGCACAATGCCAAATCAGAGTTCAGAGCTCGCTCGTTATTTCTCGTAGCAACATTCATGTAAACTAGCTAGGGCAGGTTGCTGGGGCACTGCATTGATTCTGTTTGCAACACTCAAGCAACAGTCCCTGCGAGTTGGCCTTCAAAAACGTTATCCGAAGTGGGAATGCGGCTATGGAGCGCCGGGCTAAATAAATAAGCACTTGGGCTAAAAAGCTGGCACAAAAAAAATGACTACAAATGGACATACAAATAGAAATGCTGAAAGTGCAACAGCAACTGCAGCAGCAGTAACAGCAGCAGCAGCAGCAGCAGCAGCACATCAAAAGCCAGCGGAAATGGACAGTAAATAAATGTTTACAATTTTTCTGTTGCGCCTGCTTTAGTTGGGTATCTTTTTCTCTGGTTTTTTGTTTGCCTTTGGCACATAAATATTGCGGAAATTGTGTAGCCGCTGGTAAAATAATGGCCAAGGCACTGCAGCTGCGGGTGGGCCCATGGCGAACGTGGCCAAATCAGAACTTAGAGTGGAGCACATGAAATGAGTATATGAATAATGTGCCAAACACTCACAGATAACTACCAGATGTGTGCAGTGTTTGCAGCTGCTGCCACTGGTGCTCCTCAGATAAGCTTAATTCTTTACAGGCTAGGGTACGCGGGAATGCCCGGGCCTAGTTTACTTTTTTGAGCCTTAAATTTGACATATCATCTTTATCATACATTTCTATGCCGATCGGGCATATATGAATATAGGGCATTCACTTATCGCACTGGATTTTCTGTTATCGGTGAATTTACATAGATATTTGAAAATGAGTTTGACTTCGCCTGAAGCATGGACTTTCGAAAAAAAGTGAAATGTTGAAACGTATTCATTAGAAATAAAAAGCCGCCCGTCTGCTCTAAGCATAAACGTTCGAAACATATCTTTACTGAATCTTCCGAGCTTTTAAAAAATCAATTAGTTATTTATCTTTTAAGATAGAAAACCTTTGTCCATGCTAATTGACCTCCAATTGCGAATATGCAAAAATACTTTTGAAATAAACGTTAATTTTCGCTCTGGGGATGAAATTTCCGAAATTTGTTAAACAAGTGTATTCTCAAAAAACCTTTGAAATGAAATTCCACTTTTCGGTCTGATGGTGGAATTCCGGAAAGTGTGGTATTTCCCCAGAAACCCTTAAAAATAAATGTGAATAAAATAAAAGTGAAGTGGCAAGAAGAGTTTTGGAAGCAGCTTCGCGCCCGATCGAAACTTAAGCAAACACTCTTCTTAAAGTATCTCTGCTTTAATTATTAAATTTATTTCGTATTTGTGCGACCTCCTCTTTTCATCAGCCAACAAAATATCTATAATTACATATATATTTAAAGTAAAAGTAAAAATTACACTCGACTGCAGCAGCAGCAGGAGATTTCGAGACACAAGTAGTGCAATTACTGCATAAGGTACTCGTAACGAGGCATTCTCCCAACCCCAGCCCCTGCCCCTGTTTCTGATGCTGCGGCAGCTACAGCTGCAGCTGCTGATGCTGCCAGCTGGCAACTGGCAGTAGGCTGGCCCGCTTCCCTCCACCATTTGCCGTTTAAGCCAGGGGTCACTTCTCTGCCGTGTGCCATGCCCAAGTGCTGGACTAATTTAAGGCAATTATTTGTGCCACCCGCCGCTCAGTGGAGCGCACACAAAAGAGGAGGGAGAATATAGGCGTGATATCTATATGTTTTTATATGCGAAACTGAATAGTGGGGCAATTGTTTCTTTAACTATCAAAATTGAATTGCATGTGCCAAAAAAAAAAATCTGAGCTAGTATGCATTTATAGATATACTTATTCTCGATAGAAGTCAAATTTGTTGAAATATTTCAGTTAAAATAGGGATAAGCATTCGGTCTTGAAATTAAAGTTGAATATAATACAAGTCGGCTGCTGTTATTTCAAGTTTGTTTTTATGAACACGCAAAGAACATTCGGTGTTCTGGGGCTCGAAGTAAGCCTGTACAATCCAGTTCATTTGTATGAAAATATAGATATATACATTTTGGAAAAAAATATAGTTTCTGGAGAACATTTTTATATCTTGGTAAGCCAATTACTTATTTTCTTCATAAGCGGAAAGAAGTTCCATGTCCCGCGAGGAGGCGTAGCTGATTGTGTTTGAAAGTCGACATCTTCATCATCATTTAATTCATCTTAACCACGACGATGAACAACCCCAAGAAGGACAACGCCAAGAAAGAACACGCCAAGAAAGGCAACACCATAAAAGAACACGCCAAGAAGGACGATACGACGGTGATCAACACGAGGCCAAAAAAGGTTGTGGAGCACAGCTATTGCCTCAGCAGGTTCATAGATGAAGACAAGCCAATGAAGTTTAGGCTGCCGAAAAAGAAGCCAATGGCCGATAAGGTGCTCAAGCAGATTATGCATAAGCTTAATCCCGACATTCTCTTCGTACTTGGTGATAAGGCCTATGGCTGCCATGGAGTAGTGCTGCGCTACTACTCCGAGGTGTATGGCTACTGCCTGCCCACGGGCATGATAATAGGTCTACCGACTGACAAGATAACTAGCCTGGCCTTTGTCTTGGCCTACGAGTGGATGTTGCAGACGGAGCTGCAGTGCCCCCGCGGCAAGCTGCTCGAGTTGCTTCAGGCAGCGCATTATTTTTACATGCCGGGGCTTGTAAAGAACTTGTTCAGGTGCCTGTGCGATAAGGATTGCTTCGGTGAGCCGGATGCGATTGCGACCTACTTTGAAGCAAAGAGCAAGAACAAGTGGGGCATCGCCAAGCTGATGCTGACCTGTGTCCGCAAATACTTTCTGTTGCTGGTTTGCACCGATGAGTATCGTGATATGGACATAAGTTGCGTATGTAAACTGCTGTCTTCCGACAGTCTCGCCGTTCAGTCGGAGGTGGAGGTGTTATTCGCGGCCTTGTATTGGATATTCTCCGACTATGATGGGCGCAAACAGCACTTGCCCGCAGTCCTTGAAACCGTGCGTTACATCCTGATACCACCCAAGTCTCTGATCAACCTTGCCGCCCATCTGCACGAGATGGTGCCGAGGGTGGCAGATGAGTTGTTGCCTAGGTTGCATATGGCCATGCTGTTGCAGCAGGAGATGTACATGGGAACCCTCTCTGAAAACGAGATTAGGACGCGTGATCGCTTCTGGATTATCGATCCGGGATGCCATTACCAAAACTTTGATGGTCAGCTTCGAAAAGAGGAAATATTTAGTCCCATCGACTTTATAACATATCTAGATAAACTTGACAGCGCCACAAGCTTTTTGGGTCGCATTCAGGTGAAAGTGCGTCAACAGAGAGATGAAAAGTTCGATTGAAAATAAAAATATACAAATGATATATATATTTTCCTAGATGCTGCAATTGTTGGATTATTGAATGAATTGGATATATATAATATCGACAAATTTAATTCTTGTCTGCCTTTATTTATAATTTACCAGTTGTTTAATATTTTTATTTTGTCGGTTTTGATAAAATCTGGCGAAGCGCGATAAAAGTGTAAAAGACGACCAACAGATAGAAATATTGCTTTAGACAAGCAGATACTCTGTACTCAGATTATTATTTCTCACATTTCATGATCGAATGTGACAGAAATATCTTTCGATCAAATTCCATTCAAATTCAATTGCTACTCTTTCTGCTACAGGAAATAGGTTTTGGTTAGTTTCTATTGTAGGATATTTGGATTTGAATTGAGAAGCAGAGGAATTCTATGGGCTTTCTGCATACTCTAACCTTTTCATTTGGTTTAGTTCATGATATAGAATTGATAAATGACTTGTTAAAGTACAGTTTAGCTTAATTACCTACACATGCTTTAATTCTCAACTGAGCGTCTCATAAATATGTATTTCAATGTAAACACCCATTAAGCATTGTGTCTGCTTAGTTAACAAACAGCTGACTGACTCATTTGTTGTGCCGAAAACAGAACTTTGAAGGAACTCGTTGAGAGTTTCGCTAGCCAACAGGTTTCAAAATCCCTAGAGACTTCTGTGTCTCACTCGATTACTGTGTTAATATTCGATCTATTATGTTATACCCTGTAGCCTTTGAAAATAGGTAAAAAAGGGTATATTCGTTTTGTGCAAATACTTGACCTCTACAATGATCTGAGTCGATTTGGCCATGTCCAACCGCCCGTCCGTCAGTCCACCCGCCTATCTGCTTGTCCTTGTTCACGAACGCGTCAATCTCGGAAACTACAAAATCTAGAGAAATAGGAAGTATATGTGTTCCTCCATACCATACACAAAAGGAGTTTATCGTTTTTATTCGATATCTTGCTAGAGACTTGGTATTTTTTGGCATAGCTTAAAAACGATATAAAGTAGGTACAGAAAATTGGATATTGACTTCCTCACTTGGTGTACTTTTTGTTTACCTCAACCCATTCCACTCTAAAATCCAAATGGAAAACTACTTAAAGCTAGATTTTGTTGATTGTTGAATTTCATATCTATTAACCTATAATTGCAGTAAGATCGGACAGCAAACATAAAAATAATTCAACATTAAATCGTCAATTTTGTAGGGCAGTCGGAAGAAGCAGCATGTTAGAACTTGGGCATTCTTGGGCTTTTGACATTCATATTGGGCAACATTTTATGATTTAAAAAAATATAATATTGACAGGGGTACAGGGAATTTTGTAGTCGAGCACACTCTACACACGACTTTGGCATTTTTACTTGTTTTTGCAATGAAGTTTGCATATCTGAGTGGATAAATAGCTGAAATCAAAATGTTGATTTAATTTTGATTTAACAACTGAAATCGTTAATGCATTAAACAAAAGTTGCTGTTGCTCTGCTTCCCTCTTGCGTTCTCTCTGTCGTTCTCTTTCTCGTTCTTTCTTTTTCTTTCTGTATCTCTATACCTCTCACGCCTCTACTATCTTGAAGGGCAGTCGCTTGCTTGGCTTGGCAAGGACTAATAAGCATTCGGCGGGCGTATCTGCACTTTTTACTACCCTACCCACTCGTCACTTACCATTCGCATTCCAGCATATTTACTCATATTAATTTAAACTCGCGCTCGCGAGTGTGTGTGTGTGTGTGTGTGTGTGTGTGTGTGTGTGTGTGTGTGTGTGTGTGCGGGAGTGCAGTTTTCGTCTAAGGCTCAGCTTTCTTTCAGTCATTTGCAGAGTCCGTTGCCATTTAGTGCGCTTATTCATTAAAATACAAAAAGCAAAATAGGCGCAGGATATGCAGAGCGAAGGTGGAGGACTAGGTAAATGAAGGTGGGGACCATGGCGAAATAAGAGTGAAAATGAATGAAATAAAAAATGTAAACATACACAAGTGCAATGCAAATTAAAGCAGACAGCAAAGTGGCTGCTCCTGAACCGTTGTGCAGGACAAGTGGCACGTTCTGGGCGGGGCATGGGAGAACGAAAGGCTGGCAGCGGGCAAATGTGGGCAACGCCGACTGATGCTCTGGCGAAAGTTAGATGGAAACAATGCGAAATGCAGAAGAGGCTGTTCGGTAGAGGATTGGGTGCTCTATGGCGTGGTTGAGGTACGGTAGCAAGTCCTTGCCAACGCGAAGAGGCAATTCATTAGCTTTAATTTAGGTAAATGTCCTTGGTCCTTGTGGTGCTGCCTCTTGTGGCGAACGTTGCAAATGCAACTAAAATGTTGCGGTTACCTCCATTTTCATTTGCTTACCACATTTGTGTATATGTGTGCGTCTGTGTGTGTCTGTGGGTGTGTGAGTGGGTGTACTTTATGAATGTGCTCGTTATGCTTTCTCTGGCAGCTCACTTAATATTTAAAGCTATCAAAAGTCGCCCAAGTGGTACATTTGCTGCACCTCTTGATGCCTAAATTGCCCAATTAACAAATTTAATGGCATTTTAAAGGATTTTTCGTTTCGCTGCAATTCGCTTTCGATCGATTGTTGCAAGATTCCTCACAAGCTTCAAGAAATTGAATGCATTTCAAGAAAAAATTTATTTTTCGAATAATTTGTGCTTTTATCGTCTGATCTTTAGAAAATTTAAAGGACATTTGGACAGCTTTTAAATGCTATCATTTTCTAAAATCAAGCTTAAAAAAATGTTGTTGATTCAGTTTATGGTTTGAACCAACTCGCTTTTATACATCTTTGAAACCTTGTGTTGGCTCAAACCTGGCTTTGTCATATATGTTAGATATTAATACTTACTCGCCCGCTTGACTCAATTATTGCAAGCAGTAGATATTTTCATATGAATGCTTCGGGCTAGCTAAGAACTCTACCACAAATTGGCATGCTCTGATTTAAAGTTCATTTATGAGTAAATAATAAATTTGATTTATGAGCTTGAAACGTTTTGGTTCAAGCCCGGTTGCAGCCTTACATTTAGATACATTTTGTAATAACCGATAATTGATTCTTTTTAAGATTTGTATTTTGTTAAATATTTCATAATTGTTAGTTGTTTGAGAATCGAACGTGTTGAAACGTATGTTTTATGTGATCTAAGCTAGCTGCATGTGATCTAAAAGACAGTTTTATTAATAAGAAAAACATCATTCGATAGTGGACCTTTCACGCAACGCAATATTTCTTTGAGGCAAGGAGCAAAAACAAGTGGGGCATCGCCAAGCTGATGCTGACCTGTGTCCGCATATACTTTCTGTTGCTGGTTTGCACCGATGGACTTAAGTTGCGTATGTAAGCTGTGTAGGTGCTATTCGCGGCCTTGTTTTGGTTATTCTCCGACTATGATGGGCTCAAACAGCACTTGCCCGCAGTCCTTGAAACCGTGCGTTACATCCTGATACAACCCAAGGGTCCGATCAACCTTGCCGCCCATTGGTATACGACTTTTTATATTATAGAGATATTGTAGCTCTTGGATTATTTTTTTTATATATGTTTATTGTAGTGAATCAAAAGAGCATAAATTTTGATACTTCGCCAAGCCTGTTTGGGTCCTCAGGCCTGAGCCCTTGCATTGTTTGGTTTTAACTGATCACAAAACAATATGGTTTATGTAGTTGTCTTTTTGGCTTAAGAGGCCAGTCAAAAGAATATCTATTTAGCTGCATAAATCTGTTCGTACCATGCCTATTCGATAAAGAGCTCAAAGTGATTTTAATTATACGCACTTTGCACTTGGGTTGTGCTCGACAAATGCCCTACTTAATCTCACCTGATGATTGCTCGGATCTCAGTTGATGCCCTGCCATTGACCTTATTCAATTTGCAATCGCCCTATGGTTTGATTGGAATCTCACTCGCGAGCTGCAACTGAATTTCAGAAGTGTAAGTCAGAGAGGGGTGCTGCCTCTAATAACTAATCAGAAGCGCTCAATTACCTTGACAACGTCATGAGGCACCAAAATCCGCTTAAACATCAATTGCAGTTTACATTTCCAGTGTTCGGTGGCTGTAAGCCAGCATTAGCAGATGGGCTGCAGGGCCTTGCACAGTGCATGCTATGCAACAAAAAGTACGGAATATCTGCGTGACATGCTGGCAACAACAAGCGGTGTCCAGCGTGCAGCGTGCAACGTGCAACAGGAACAGCATCGGCAACGGCAACGGCAACGGCAACGTGCAACAGTAACAACATCGCCTCAGCTGTCCAATTTGCGTGGCATGTCCCAGCTGCATTCCCAGCAAGCGTGACATTGGCATTCCTTGTCATCAGCTGGGGGCAATGGGCGTGCCCCAAAGCCAACCCACCGCACCCATTTTAGTCGTCTGCCCAGCAGGAATAAATCATGCGAATGCAGCCGATGCGAAGCTGCATCGCTCGCCTAATTAGATAATGTCAGCAGCACGCAGCGCGTCATTTCCTGAGCTGGCACTGGTCTGTCTGTGCTCTGGCTGCAGGCTTCTCTGTGCCCAATGCAACACACACACACCAACACACACACACACACACACACACACACACATGCATGTGTGTGTTTGTGTTTGTTTATAGTCTTGACCCCAATTAAATTTAAATCATTTGAGTGCTTCCAAAGTAAAATTAATTGCTTTTGCTAGTCTGCTCTGTCCGCTGCCCCTTTAACCCTTACAGGCATGTCCCCCTCACAAAGAAGCAGCCTCTGCCATTGTCTCGAGTAGCCCATTCATATGCTCTGCTTTGTTGTTCTTGTTGTTGCTCAATTTGCCAGAGCAATTTCCAATTGCTGTGCGCTTGTTTAAATCTTGCAAACGTTAAGTGCCACAACTGGAACTTGTTGTTGTGGTTAAAAAGTTGATGTTTGCTCTTGTTTTAATTCAATTTGTCAGGCCGCAAATAAATAGATACTTAAATGCCTCAACCAACGTCTGCATCCGCTCAGCACCACATTTCATTCTTTTTCATTTTCTTTTTTCGTCTGTCCATTTGCGACGAATCCGTCTGCATATTAATGCGTCTCCGGACGCACATTAATGCATTGGATAATGAATAGCACGCACATGCACACACACATACACACACACACACACACACACACACACACAGATACATACCCATACCGATACATACAAAGATCGCTGTACGTGCTTGGTCATGACATGCAATCATTTTAACCCCAATGACCCCAAAAGTCAGAGGCTGCCTTAGAAAGTTTCAATGCCATTAGGCACACACACACACACGTACACGCACACAAACGTATATGCACCCCGGCCCTGCTCACTCTTTATTGTTGTAGATTTGTTATACCACGCCCTGTCTACTGTGCGCCCCTCCCCTAACACACTTAATCGGAAGTACACGAATTTACGCATTTTATTCTGAAATCAAATTTTTACTGCAGCTTAACTTTAACTTTGCAACGCGGCATGCAACCAGCTACAGTTAGCTCCACAGGTACTGCCATATCAGCCAGAAGCACTTAGTCTAATTTGCGGCTGATCCAGTTAATAGTTGCTGGCCCGATAGTTGGCAGTTGCCATGGCCCATTGGCTGTTATGCTCACAAGGTAATGGGTATCTAATAAGTGCATTTTCGAGTACACGCCGCTGCAAATTGACACTTGTTGCACCTGCAACTTGCAACAGGCAGCTGGCAGCTTGCAACTGGCAGCTGGCAGCTGACAGCTCACTGAACACACTGAAATTGGCTTGGAGAAAGTTCACCGCAAGTGTTAACTACTTAAATCAAATGATTTTCCAGACGACCTGGCCGGGCATATAGCCTATCTGCTGGCTGGCATAGCTCAGGCCAACAAATTAGCCGAATAATTAATTATGAGAATTCCTTTGCGAATAAAGCGCTTTGGGGCATGCAGCAAATGTTGCCGGCTCAATGTCTTTAATAAATTTATTGTGTATAGCAATTAGTATGTTGTGCCATGTGCTTGTGCGTGTGTGTGTGTGTGTGTGTGTGTGTGTGAGGACAGAGACCCAAAAGTTTACAATGCCTGAGATATATGCAGAAAGCCCAACTCATGTGTTGCGCCTAAAACAGGGCAAACATTTGTTGCCTGATTACTTTTAAATTATTTTGTGGCATCATTTCTGTGGCTCTGCGCCAGGCACAATAACTACAACAACAATCTGTAGTTGAGCCTGAGCCTGAGCCTGATGCTGAGGCTGGCATGCATAATAATAAATAAAAGACGCGCGACGGTCGGTGGGCGGCGGGTGGCGGGCGAGCCCCAAAAAGGACCAGAATGACAGAGCTGCTGGAGGGGCATAGAACAAGCTTTACGGGCTTTTGTTGTTGAAAATGGCAACACATACATGTGTGTGCGTGTGTTTGTGCGTGTGTGTGCGTAGGGGTAAACAGGATACAGGCAGGACACGCTGCGGCTGCTTTACCAAAGAGACCAGGCATCTGCTTTATGGATAAGGATGCTCTTTGAGGCGCCTCGCATTATGATATGCTTAAACAGCACAAAACTGTTTAATTATTTATGGATGCTTCCCTTTTGCCAAAGGGACTGGGATGGGCAACAAGAACCCATTTCGTAGGCAATCAGAGAAGCATGTGTATGTGTGCTTGATAAAAAATCTTGGCACGACGCAAACTTCTCTCTGTCCTTGGGTTAACTTCGTAAATCACTTAACCACTGTGCACAGTGGATCCAGGAGATCGGTGAAAACTGTTTAGGTCTCATGCCAGCTCAACAGCGACAGATCTTCTTCTTGCATGAGGCTTAGTGCCTGTCAATCTATCATCATCAAAATGATTATTTGAAACAAGCCTCTAAAGCCTTTCAGGCTTATGAAATGCCCAGCATGAAATGCATCTCATGCAACCTTTGCCAAAAGATAAAAAACCTCTGGGTTCGCTCGGTCCTCTTGTTCGTAAAACTATTTAACTACATGATGTAGTATGTGCGTGTGTGTTGTGCTCAAATTAATGAGCTCTTTTGTGTGGCTAGGTATAATATCATAAAACAAAACACAAACCCGAGCCCTGGCTAGCAACCTGACAAACCAAAAAAGTATGCGAAACATAGTTTTTAATTTGCACAATAAGCAAAGGGACAGAACCACACACGCACACACACACACACAGTCTTACACACACACGCACACACACATATATTCACACCACATTGAGAGTTGTACACAAAAAAGGACACGGACATACGACATATAGCATATCAAATGCGTTTATCAGTTCCTCCACGTCCTTCTTCAGCCTTCTTGTCCTTTTGTCTGGAATCCAACAGCCACTTCAGCCCACTTTTGCTGTACAGCTCTTAAATTTCTACTGTGGGTATTTCAGCTTTAAATATTTTTAGAATTAATAACGTTTAACTATTTTTGTTCATTTTAGTGTCAGCACGTAGTTTTTGTTTTTATGAATTCCAACATGTAAGCTTTCTTTTTAAACACATTTTATTTACAATATATCTGTTAACAATACTTATTTATTTAAAAAATGAGCAAAAACAGTTGTTGTCTCTTGCCAGACTTTCGATTAGAATAATGTGCCAATAAATTGACAATTTTGACAAAATTTTAATGTGCTTCCTTTACTTGAAAGTCGTAAAGTTACATATGTATCAAAAGCCGTATTATGCCGGGCTCTCAAACAGATTTAATAAATGCTGTGCCTGGATTTTCGACAACAAACCCGATTTTCATCCAGATTGTGGGATTATTTTTGAGATTAAAGCCGCATTTAATATTTATAAACTTTCACAACCACAATTCGAAATGTTGCAAAATTACCTGCTGCAAATATTTTGCCCTGTGGGTTGCGTTTTTTTTTTTGTCTTTTAATTTTCGTATTAATTTCCCATTGTATGCACTGACTTGTTAATCCAACTTAATTTATACTTGCTCTATAAGTACTTTGTTATTAAATTAATACTATTGCCGTTGCACACTCGTTTTATGTTACTAATATTTTCTGATTGCACTTCGGTAAGCTGCAATTACGGGCGCAATCTGGCTTTGCAAAGCGACTCACACAATTAAATAAATACAATATTATCGACCTTACACATGAGTTGCCCGCTGAAATGTTCATAATCGCACGGGTGATATCTATTTTATTGGGTAAATGCGAGTGTAAACAAAACAACACGCTCTGCTCAACTCAGATATACCCTAGAGTACGTCTTCTTAAGTACATAGCCTGATTTTGTTTTTGGTACTCTAAGCCTCTTACTTATTAATAGGTATAATATTAAAATAGAAGATAAAAAGTTATAAAAAAAAATAGTTTTACACAATGAATATAATAAAAATACACATCATCATTGATTATCGTGATGCATTAAATATGGATTAATGGATTTTGTTATTAATTTAATTAATTTATTTAAAAATTAAATTAATGTTGATTTTTGCCTCTCCTCTGACATTTTGTCAAAATATTTTGCTGGAAATTAGGTTATGTTCTCAGGTAAATTTTATTGACTCAAAGAAAATATAAATATTTGTACTCCCTCCGTTTGCCTTTCATTTGGCAGTTGCAATTTTAAATGCAGAACTCCAAATATTTGTACACTCAGATACAGATACACACGCACACTTACGACAATTTTATTGGATCCTGGGGGGCATGACGTAAATGTTGCCAGTTGTAAATAATTAGAAGATAACGGTTTAAATGCAAACAATGCTACAATACTAGTTACAAAAAATAAATAAATAAATAACATGTCTATTATGTGCTATCAAACTGCAGCCAATGCCAAAAACAATTAGATGTGGGTGGTCCCACTGTGGCCAACGGGGAGTGGCAAGCGTTGCGGTGGACTGGTGACTGTTTTGTCATAGTTGCTAATCAACGTAGTGTAAGCAGCTTAAATTGCCCCAAAAAGTATGCAATATGTTTGTGCATTTGCGAGCCTAGCTTGTGTGTGTGTGTGTGCCAGTCTGCGTATGTGTGTGTGTTTGCTGCAGCGATTTGTGGTTAAATTATGTTTGAAACATTGTAATTATTAAATGCGCAAATGCGACAAGCAAAATTGTTTAACTAAAATTAGGCAGAGTTCGGCGAAACACCACCAAACCAATTTAAGCTTGGTCAAAGCTATATATCTAAAATTATGTATATAAATATATATATATATATATATATAGATAAACATATATACATATAAATGATATGTATATATGCAGAATATGTGATTGTGCTGGAAAATAATATATTCATTCCATATGCAGCAAATATTTGAAACACACGATAAAGCCACATAATTGACAGGCGATTTATGCGACATTTGTAAATGCAACAGCAACAAAAACAGCAACAACAACAGCAACAACAACAGCAGCAATTTGTTGCCCATTTGTTCAAACCCATTGTTTCCATGGACCTTACTCTCAAATTAGTGCTGTCCATCATATTAGCTTGCAATTAATTATTTATTTAAGTCACATTGCCTGCATTTGCATTTGGTTCGTCTGATATCAAAGCAAATCTCGGGCTCAATTTGAAGACACATTCAAACATCAAAGTACAGAAACCTAATGCAAATGACTCTGGTCAAATTGAAGGTTAAAATGTAGCTGTTGCGTCTAATGACAATGAACAAACAACAAGCAACTCAAATGAACTGTTTATCTTTTGGGATAAAATAACAAATAACTAGTACAAAAGGTTTAACTAAAATATAAGCAGGGCTAGTTATTCGTCTTTATCTTGAGGTTGTTTAAGAATTGAACTTGGCTTAGGCGAAGTGCGAAGCTTAAAACTAGGAATGTCAGTCAAATGGGATAGTATTGACAGCTAACCTCGGATTGTAGAGCGAGCTGTCTACGAACACGTGTATCAGAGTTGAGTTCATCGGGTTAAGTTTGGGATCTTAGCATGACTAACACACCTGTTGAGATTACGTGGAACTTCAATTTAATATATTATTTGTAGCTGTAGTAGCTTCTATATATTTTCATAGCTCCCATCTCTGTTAATAGTTTGTGTCTACCAGATTCATAGTGGCAACTTTTGCCTCATTCATGTCCCTTATGCGTCTTTTCGATCTCTACCAAGTGAATGATTTATAGCTACTATAATGTATTCATGATTAATAGAGGAATGGAAAGTTAGCCCTCTTTCTGCATGTAAACCAAGCAACCCGTTCAACTCTATCTACTTATTAAACTTATCCTGATTTGCAGTCGCCGACAGTTGTTCGTGTGGCCAGTTTAGTGTATTTATATAATATTCTCTCAGTGGAAAGCCAACATAGCCTGGGCTATACAAACATTTCTAATTTAAATTCTAATATTATTAAATAAAATATCCAGATCAGATGCATTAATGTGCTACACACTTGCCAGCAAAAATATAATTTATTCTGCAGCCTTGAGCCTAGTTTAACAATGGAAATATTTGCATATTTCAAATACAAATACTATTCGCTGGCTGCACTCAGTTTCACATTCACATGAATACAATTGACAATTTGGAGCAGCAACAAATTGAAATTAGGAAACTGCATGAAATTTATTTAAAGAGCCGCATGTTGCCTTCTGCTAAGCACTGAAATGCATATTTTGTGTACAAAAATTTGAAATACTTTTGCTTCGGCTGCAAGTTCACCGGACTAATCCGAATAGCTACACACTGAATGCTTTCAATAGGCTCAAAAGAAAAGGGCATTTGTTTAGCAGCTGTGCCTGAATAGTGCAACAGACGCAGCAGCAGCACTTTCATAAATTATTTTTTGAGTTGAAATAAATTTTCTGTAGAAATTAACTAAATGCAGCTGAGTTTCTGCAAAGTTGTAACAATGCTTGTGCATCAGCATGATTAAATTATTGAAATGCCTATGCGCCGTGCAGAAGTTAAATGCCCACATGCCACGCCCCAACGCAACGATTACAACGAGTACGAGCAGTTGCTTATCGATGCTTATGTATCGATGCAAACATTTCCGGCACAAAACGCTAAAATGTCACGTCGATGCTCTGAAATGTTGCTGATGATGAAGCCTGACTTCTGATGTCTGTCAATCTGCTCTGTTGCCGTCCGAGATTGAGGGGTGAGGAGTGTGAACTCCTGGGAGTGCTGCTGCTGCTGTTGTTGCTGCTGTCTAACACGTCGTGTCGTTGCCCTGGGTTAGGGCATGGCAAATATGTGTGTCAGTCGATGGCAGGCGATGCCATTGACGCCACAGCAATGCAGTTGCAGTTGCAGTTGCAGCTGCAGCTGTAGCTTCCTTTGCCTTGCTGCCAAGTCTGAATTGTGGCTTTTGAACAACTATCGATAGAATTCCTTGCATAATTTTTAAATGAAAATGAAGCACAACACTTAAGGACGCCGAGACAGGCAGACGGACAGACAGACTGGTCCGACAATAATAGTAAAAAGCTTCAAGTATGTGGCATATCAAGTGCTTTTCCACAACCATTTTCCACAACCATTTTCCAATAAGTTTGTCGCCCAGCTACCGCACATTTTCCTCCTTTCGCGCTCTTTCGTTGCCACACCATTTCCTTTCTGCTTTGGCTGATCAGCAGCAAGTAGGCCCTCGTAAGTATGCTAAGTTTTTTGCGCCTCGTCGGCGCCTTGGCAAATGACAAAGTGTAAATCTAAGTGGCTCAAATGTGTCGACTATTAGCCCCGCTCCTCTCCCCCTCCCCCCACGGTCTCTTTCCCCATGAATGTCGATGGCAATGCGGAAGCGATTTTTGAAGCCCTGCACGTTCTCTGCTTGCTCTCGGCTTTGCTGCCATTTTCTCGCAACTTTCTCTCTCTCTCTCTCTCTCTCCCTCTCTCTCTTTCGCTCTTGATTGTTTTATTTGTTTGCTCCGTTGCTTTTGCACTTATTGCTGCCGCTGCTTTTGCTGCCTCTGCTGGTGCAGCTGTCGCTGCCACTTTTCAATGCATTTTCATTTATTATGCAAATTGAAGTTTCCAAGCCTCAAGCGAAGAATACAAAGAAAAAAATATTTGCACAAGCAGCTCTCTGTTATTACTCAAACCATCCAACAATCCCCCTCCTCACGACCATCTGAGCAAACTAATTTGACATTGAAATTATGTGTAAAGTGTATTTTATGCAATTTGCAAATTATGATAAAAGAAAAACCATCTGAAAACAAAAACATTGCTACTCGGCGCATTTTGAGCGGCTGTCAATGCCCAGGCGCTGAATAAGATAAATCAACTGGCCAACTTGCAACAGCCGCTGCTGCGAAATGGGACGCCGAGTGGAGAACGAAGATGGTGATGGAGGCGGAAAGAAGACGGGATGGAGACGGGATGGAGATGCTGCCGGGACAGTGGGTGGATGGGCGAAATTGGTTAGATGAGCTCAATGAAATGCCTATTGCAGTCGCCATATCGGGAAATAGAATTGCTGCTGCAATTCATCATTCAAAGAAGGCAGAATAGACACGCTCACTTCGAACTAATTAAAAACTTATTTATTACAAAATCTTAATCTTAATCAGCTGAAGTAGTTTACAGTGCGACGAAACAGTTCCCTGGCTTGAGGTTCGGTTCGTGAACCTGGTTTTTCACATCCTTAGGACCAAGTTTGGGCTCAGGGCTGGGCTTGTCATACTTCTTTACAATTTTAATATAAAAATTGAGTTATTGATTTATAATCGTTGTACCAAAAGTTTTGCACTTTCGTATGGAGTAATTTGATATCTATGCAAATTTGGCATTTACCGAATGTGGCTTTATGCTTTGTGGCTGAGATTTCCTAAAAGCTTTGAACTGCTTGGGCTTGCACTGGATATGAAGCGGTTAGGCCTAAGTCCGGCTTCCAGCCATGATTTACAAAATTATTCAAATGAGTAAATCTTAGTTTGAACTCAGCTACGCCTGATCACATAATTTTTAGTTTTCCCTTTAAGCGAACAATTGATTTGTGCGAACTATTCCAACGCATTCTGGGCAAAGATACATAAAATGGTAGATAAATGTGATTTTAAATTGCGTTCATTTGTATTCACCTAGGTATTTATTTATTCATTAAAAGTCAACTTGAATCGCTTATCCAAATGACTCGCAATTCCATTTAAAGTTGATTCTTTTAGCGCACACTTCGGTTCGTTTTGAATCATTGCCAGATGTGCCTCCTAATATCGACATTATGTCACAGCGCTTTGATTTATGGCTCAGCACTCACACACCCACACACACACACACACACACACACACACACACACACACGCACACACCCACACATACAGACACACACACTCTAGCGTACACACTCAGTGGGTGAACCGCCCGCACGCCCCCGTTAATGGGCATTATTATGAAAAATCAAATTATCACTGATTGCTCGCAAAGTTGCAAGAGGCTGGAGTCAGAAGGCAGAAGGATGGAGGCTGGAGGCTGGAGGCAGGTGCCTGGTCACGTGACTGGCCTTGTTTATGATCGGCTATCAGTTTAATGGCTTGAATCAATGAGTTCGTAGCCTCTCAAGCGGAGGCCCCATCATCTCTGCTTTTGCCAGCTGCAGACGTGGCACGAGTTGGCCACAGAAATGGCTTGCCTTATATTTGTGCAACAAATTTAATCAATTCGCTTTGCTGCAGCGCTCTTTGCCATTGCCACTACAACCCATTATTTTCGCTTCAATTCGGCCTGCACTTTGCTGGCTCTGTTTGCCTGCCACTTTCCTGACCCCGCCTCGCCTGTTCACACATGTCTCGTCTGGCAGCAGCACGCAAAAATAGCCGAGCCTAGAGACTCTGCCTGGCATAAATAGGCTGACGCACAGTTCAGTCCAGACACGGAGCGCTGGCAGACAGTTGGAGTCATCGTCATTAGATGCGCACACATTTGCAATTTAGCTTCCAACATCCACCATCCGCCATCCGCCACCCGCCATCCACCCGGCTCCAAGCACCAGGCACCATCTACCATTTGCCATCCGCCAGCTACCATTTCAATTTGCCATTTTAAGCAAACAGCAAATAGCGCGTGGGTGTCACGCTGGCTAGAAAGGGGTGCTGGGCAGGAGGCAGGAGGCAGGCGGCAGAGACCGTTGCGCTGTCTGCAACTTCAATTGAGGCAACACACATGCTCCAATGACACTAGCTCAGCATTTCATTATGGATTAATCTCTATGTGTGAAGCTGGTGAAAGCCCATTAAGAGCATTAAGTAGTTTTAAGCACAGAATTTGTGTTTTAATATTTAATAATATAAAAAATTTAGTTCATCTTTGACTTTTAGGTAACGTGATGCAGTGTTTACTATTGTCTTCGATTTAACTTTAATCTGTAAGAAGAGCTTTTGAAAGCCTATGAAAATGTGTTTTTATATCATTTTTGGTATTCAATTACTTTTTATATTTACCAAATATTATCAGTGCATGTCATTTAAATTAAATCCTGGTTGTGTTTTATGCAAGTACATCAAAAGCTTGAAAAGTACATTGAAGCTCTCAATAATCCATTAAGTGGAGAGTTTACTTTTTGTCATTACGCTAGGTTTGCTCTTAAAATTTGGACTTTTAATTTAAATGTATTAAAGTTTCTGAAGAGAGCTTTTCAAAATAATCGGCCGACATTATATTCAAATTCCTTAGGAAAAATACTATTACAGCAGATATATAAAACATAGCTTGTTCCTACTGCTTTTTTTTAAATCACTTAAGATCTGTGAAAAGAGTTTTTAAAACATCATTGGATTTATCCTAGTACGCTTGTTAAAACAGCTTTAAAGCAAAGATGCTTTGTAATAAAATTTACTAAAGGAACTTTTAAACGCATATAAGAATTTGCCTGTACATTATATTGAAATTTTTTGATATGAAAACATATAAAAGATAACCTTTGATATTACACTTGGCTTGCTCTAACTAGTTATAGGCTTCATCAATTTTTTATTGGATTAATTTAGATGTAACTTTAAGCAAATGCGATTGAGAAACCAGCAGAAAATGTATGTTTCAATCAAATCTACATAACTTCGTTAGTGCATCAATATGTCTTGGCAAGTTTCAAGGTTTTGCAATCAACTCATGCAAATGACTATCGATGTCACCGAATCGTTAGCTTCCAGCTATGCACAGATATGCATGCAGACATAATATATATATATATATATATGTATATATATATTTTTTGCTATATGTTTATATATATATATATGTTTATATATTTGCATATAGAGTCAAAACTTTGCTTGTCTGCCAAATCGAATAAGACAATTCATTCGCTTGAGATAATCGAATTCGCATCTGTGGGCTTATTGCCCGCTGGCATTGTTTACAGCCATTTGAATTGTAAACGAACCATGTGAATTTCTATAACAAAGTTTCTTGGGGCCAAAACATGAATGAGAATGTAAAGATTGCGACTAAAGCGAGCATCGACATATTGACTAAAGATTGAATAATTGAGGCAAACTTTGTAAAAGTTCGCAATTCAATTTTAAATGCGAAACAGCGATTTCTTGTATTTGTTCTAAGAAAAACATATTTATGTAACTGTGTTCAAACATTCCACAGACCTTTGAAGTCATTTCATTTAACATGCAGCTAACCGAATGCCGCTTCTGTTGCATCTTGCACACACTAGATGCAAATCATAAAATTACATGTGTATTTATTTCAGCATGGTATAATCCGACCGAAATAAGAACATCCCGATTATAGCAAAACCAGAAGTCAGAAGCCAGACCTCGTGCCAGGCAGACGACATCGTTGACGTTTTAGAATGTAATTTTAGCCTGGGGGAGAGCGAGCTGGCAAAGCTGACAAAGTTTTATAAAAAAGAAAAAAGACAAGTTCGAACGCAATTTCATGACCTGCCCGACTAGCAAATACTCTGTACACGTGTGATCGTTAACGTAAAAAGATCCTCAGAGGTGTACACTATTTCTAATGTTATACTCGACTGTCACATACCCTGTGCGGCTATAAAATATGCTGTTATATGTTCTTGTACTTAAATAGATTCAAGTAGGCTAACTATTTTTTATGCTCCACTCAACTATATAAATATATATATACATATCCTGAATTCGACAATGAAACACCCATAGCACGCATATAACATTTTGAATTGGTAAAATAGTTCTAAAATCATTAGCTCAATACAACAAAAAGTTATTAAAAATTACTTTACGGGTCTGCATGACTATTAACTACCCTATTCGACTATGAAATACCCTGAAGAAGCAGGCAAACAGATGTTGGTAACTTTTAATATATACAAACAGCTGCAAATTCATTTTAAGGAGTTTGGCGAATACTAAATACCCTATGTTTGATTATCAAACACCTTGCACTCGTAACTTTAACTGAAAATATATATAAATTAAAAGCGAGGTGTTAGACTATTGAACACCCTGTGCATATACTGTTGTGGATAGAACTGTATATTTTTATAGATCCATTCGTATGGACAGAAAACTTTCAAATAATATATGATTATATATACCCGTTTCGCTCACAGATGTAGGGTATATGAGCGCCTTTTACAGCCAGTATGGAAAATGCAACAGTTTAAAAAAAGCAAGAAGAAAATGCGCACAAATGTCAAAACAGCGCCTACAAAACGTGTGTATCTGTAGCTGTGCATTTGCATGTGTGTGCGTGTGAGTGTGTCAGTGTGTGAGTGTGTGCAATATTCATTTCACATGCATGGCGAGTGCAGAGAGCGTATCACTGGAATTCTAATTTGCAAGCGAAATTGAACGGAAATGGCAATTTTCAAAGTGAAATGGCAACGACTGCGACGAAAAGTTGCGACAGCTGCAAATGTTTTGGGCCAAATAAAAAAAATAGAAAGCAGAAAAGAAAAACATACTAGCAACAACTTTGCCACAGATTTTCGGTTATGGCCACAAAAATACGCCAATACTTAAAAGCCACTCACAATTGACACTAATGATGGCCAGTGAAAGTGATGCGAGTAGCTGCCATGGATGAGGGCATACAGTGTGGGGCAGCATATAAAGACCAGGACTCTGTGGCACGTTGAATGTGCCACTAACTAAGCAGCTTGAAGTAGCCATCAGGCATTTTTACAACTCATTTAACAAGGCATTGCCGAAACAACAAAAAAAAAACAAAAAAAAACAGAAGAAGGAACATTAACCGCAAGCACAACGATGATGACGACAATGAGCCAAACGCTGGCAGCAGCTTGTCTCACCACCCGCCAATAGCTCACCACCCACCCAATAGACACACACACACACACACACACACACACACGCACACACGAACGCAAGCAATTTGCATATTCGACTTCATTAAACGAGCGCGCGCGTTCAGAAAACGCTTTTTCCCTTGCCAGTTGTTATTGTTGTTGTCGGTTTTGCTGTTGTTTTTTTGTCTGCCCAGCTCATCTGTTTTGCCACTTCATCCTACTGGTCAGTGGAGCCAGCTGTCTTGCAATTTATCAGCCAAGGGTCGGCTAGTCTAGTCGCTTCCAGTCTCGCAGTCCCTGGGGTAGACCCAAGACCCCAAGTCGACCGCATGACAAACTAGGCTGAGCGGTCGCCGGCTAAGGGGTCGGCTGTCGCTGCCGACGTCGGCTGCTGCTTCTAATCTGCGTCTTGTTGGCAACAGATTGAAATTTATTACGCATAAATCTAAGCATTCATTCGCACCTGGCCGGGCTGCAAGCTTGCCTGGCGAAACAGACTCAAACGCGCCGCTATGCAAACTATTTGTGGAAGCAACAGTTTAGCATGGTGAGGCAATGGTGAGGGGGACTGGTTAGTTTGCAATTGGTAGCTGCTGGCACAGGTACGAACAGGTGACAATCGTTGGCAGCCACCAACGAGCGAGAGGCAGTCTCTATTAAGGTGGCACTGGCGTTGCCAGCGGCAGCTGGAGCTAGAACGTGCCGCAATGCGCGTGATTGTCGGCCAGGCAGGTATGGAAAGAGCTGCTGGAATGGTGTGTGTGTGGAGGGGTGTTACTGGTTGTTCGAACGCAGATTGTCGGCTCATTGGCCCAAATAGATTTTCATTTCATT
The DNA here is from genome assembly GCF_030788295.1 of Drosophila virilis. Classification (NCBI taxonomy): domain Eukaryota; kingdom Metazoa; phylum Arthropoda; class Insecta; order Diptera; family Drosophilidae; genus Drosophila; species Drosophila virilis. The sequence goes on along the minus strand of NC_091543.1, from coordinate 25,967,362 downwards.
TTGTTGTTGCTCAAGTTTCGAGCCTTTGAAATTCGAGGTTGAAGACGTGCTGCAACTGCCTAACTAAGCATCGATACATGAGCAAAGGACATAAGGACTCGCACGCATCCGAATGCCAAATAAAGCTTGAATTTTTTACATGAACCAAACGATATGAACAGCAACCTTTGATAAACAAAATGGAAGACGCAGACGGTTAAATGGACGGTCAGCCTGACGGACGGCTCCAACGGACATTGCCACTGCCTTTGGCTAAGTCAGCAGCAAAGCTCGTATTCGTATTCGTATTCGTACTCACAGTCGCACACACATGCAGACGCACACACGTAGTGTGCAGAGCAAAGCAGACTCGCATATTAGAAGTTCAATAAAAAACCCCAATCGACACACAAAGGGCGTAAGGAGTAGCACCAGAAATCAGACAAACACTTCAATTCATATGTGAGCATAAAAAATGCAAAGATCAAAGCTCGAAGCTCGCCATACTGCCAGCTAAAAGTTAACGCACAATTATATCAAATGTCAATATCATTCAAATCAATTTCCTGGTTTTTATTTCTTGATCATTTAAGAGTTCATTATATAATTATTGTATATTAATGTAATTTCTCAAAGAGCACTGACAAGAATTGCCATCGGCTCGGCGCTTCGAGCCGTTTGCATGATTAGCCACTGACTTTTAGCATGCACTGTAGGGCAACCATCGCACGTAACCAGACAAACTATATAAATTGGGAGTGTCGCCATCAGGAACAGACTTGCGCAGTGCCTAACTTAGATTGTGTACATAACTTTCGTAATTTTGATTTTTAAATGCATGAGACGTATTTATTTGAGCTGTTGGGGCGTTAACTTATGCCACTCACTGTATTTCCTGTCAAATCATCAATTTGCATGGGCAAAAGAGCAGTTTTCATAGCTGGCTTGGCTTTTCTTTCACTACTATTTTTCTATTTCTCTATATTTCTTTTTTGTGTGTGTCTGTTGTTTATTTTCCTCATGCAGCATTGCTCGTCCTGGCTGGCGTGTCGTCTATTTGCAAGGACTATTTGCTGTGCCTTTATAGTTTTTACGTCTGTTCCTTGCTTATTTCATATTGTTTGACTTGGCACATGTTTTTCAGTTCAGTTTTTTTTTTCTTTCACTTGATTTTCTTGTTGTTGCTTTTACTTATGATGTTGGGCTGTCTTTGCATATCGCTAAAACTTCATGAGTTTGAAGAGACAACTTAGAAATGACACTAATACCATAACATGCCTGACAGCTCTTTGTCAGTCAAAGTAAGATGGACACACACACGCATATTCGGTGTGTTTGTGTGTTTGCTGTTAGCCTTTAAAAAGCTACGCAACGTGTGGAGCCATTTTCTTTTTTAATTTCTTTAAGCAGGTTGTTACCGTTCTCTTATGCAATTTGCAAGAAAGTTAAACTATGAAAAGCTTGTCAACTTACAATGATTGGCAGACGCTAGTCTTTAACTTCGAATTTTTAACAAAAATGTTCTATTTACGTGAACTATCATTTTCCTCCTTCATTTTTCCAAGCTGTGTGGAGGATTTTGCGAAAGGTACCAGGCACGTCTCAAATGACTTTTCATAATGTAGGAAAAACTGTTGAAAGCTGATCGGTTGACAAACACAAAAGTTGCATACAAACGTTTTGCAGCAATTCACAACATTTACATCCAGAGTTTTCCAATTTGTCCCTTGTTCGTATGCACTTATATCTCTTGAGGTAACTAACATGAAATATGCAGACATCAAACTCTTACGATTTGATCATCAATCAGTCAGTCGGTCAGTAAGACAGCATATGTAGTTTAATAACATATATATATATATATATATATATATAGAGAGAGAATAATTTTGAACTGCAATTTGTCTTTGTAGTCTGTAAGAGTATTTCAGTTTTGGCATGTCTGCAATAAACTTTGCTCTCCGTTTTTCTTTTCTGCTCCAATGTTGCGCTCAAGGGTGCTGCTACTACTGTGTGTGTGTGTATGTGCGTGCCTATGTGTGTGTGTGTGTGTGTGTGTGTGAATGCTGCTCCGTTGTTGTGTGTGACCTTCGTTACGTGTTTGGCAAGTTCATTTTTAGCGCGTAAAGTTAACTCGCAGCCGAGGCAGCCAAATAAACACAGTGTTTGCTCAAGTAGTTGCAAGTGACGCTGTATGCCTGTGAAAGACATCCCGCCACCACCCCCGCCCCGACCTCTCACCCAGGCACCACGCCCAACAAATACTACCCCTGCCCTGCCGTGTGTAAGTGTGTAACTGAAGTGTGTATGCGTGTCTGTGGCACACGCGGCCCATTATATGCTTTATGTGCTTTATTATATGGCAGCGCGAAAAAACGCAGGCATAAACATGTGTAAGCAACTGTTTAGGCTAGAGTGTGTATGCATGTGTGTGTGTGTGTGTGTGTGTGTGTGTGTGTGTGTGTGTGTGTGTGTGTGTGTGTGATGGTGTGTAACAGTGTTTGACAAAACTTATTGTATGACACTGAGCATCAACGCTCTCACATATATGCATAAAAAGCGACTCGCTGTTTCCTACCTAATTTGGCAACATTGCGAATTTCTTCATTTTTCATGCATGCTAATGTTGAATATTTTGACAGCTATTGCAACATACACTTACACACACAAAGACACATACGCACATATATACATACATATTTACCCTGGGACATTTGAGAATTACTCGTAAGTATTATGAGAACATTCTTGCAGCTCTTCTCCTTCCTGTTTTTACTCAGTTGAATAATTAAAAATGTATATATTTGCGGTTAATTAAGTGCATACGGTTATTGTGCACATTGTTTGGCTCCCAACGTGGGCTAGTGCAAAAAAACATTCTAATTTGTAATGTAGCTTGTCTATGTGAAGAATTGTCAATGTGATGTGTACTGTAATATGAGTAAGTCGGTTAAACAATGTATATACATATATATTTATATAGAAACTATTTGTTCTGACTGCCGGCATAGCCCCAACCATAAGAGATAGTACTGCGATCTTGCATTTCATGACGTATTTTTCGTCACAATAGAAAATGAATATAACATTTTAATAATTAAGTATTTAACCTGCCACCGATTTTATTTTTGATGCATACAACAAATTTCTGCATTAAGATCAGCATGTGCTTACATACATATACAACTGCATAATGCTCACAGCAGCACTTTTTGTTTGTAACAACAAAAGTAATCTTACGTATGCGTGTGTGTTTTTGTTGACCAGCTTATGAACCGATAAGAATACCTTCAATGTTTAGGCAAAGCGAATTATTTACGAATTATCAAATATAATCCATTAATGTACACATATATGGTAATAATTGAATAAGCAACTTCATGAGTCGCCACAATTACAAAATAACAATCGCAGTTTTCAATTACAAATTTATCTGTGTGACATGTAAAGCACCCGACGGCCACAGCCAAGACAAGTAATTCTTAACAGTTGCGAATAGGTTTTACAAAAAGAGATACCTGACAGCATTTTAATGTGGCCTTTGCTCTGTAAGATGAGTTAATAATACGTTTGCTTTTAATTACACATATTGCTTGCATGTTTTATATTGTTGGCGCCCAAGGTGGGCGTTCACTCAATTAAACCTAATAATGTGTTAGTGAGTTGACAATTTAAGGTGTTCTTTACCAATTGCTCATAATATATATGTGGCACATGCCGATATCAATTCGGTTGGAAACATATATCTGGTGCAACAAAGTGCATTTCCCAGCAGCACTCTGCCAGAGAAGCGTGGTCAATTAACAGTTGCAGTCGTGCTTTAGATTGATTCCTCAATTTTAATTGTGCTGTCTGCTCAAGTGGCCATTGGCATGGCTTTGTCGACAAAGCACAATCAAACCCTGCTGTCAACTGTGGTCTATCAACAGAGCCCACAGGCAGGCATCACTTTCATTATAAATGACCTTTATACGCGTTGATGTCAGCTGTCACCTGCCACATGCCGCATGCCACCTGCCATCTGCCGCAACTTTAATCCATTTCTAATCAAATTCAATAAAGTTGCATTACAATTGCGCATAAATTTGAGTCAAAATGGAAATCGAAATGGATGCATTGAAGGTCCTGCATAAATACATAAACAAACTAACAAATTCATGCATATGCAACGCAGCATATGAGTTTCTATGCTTTTTTCCCGCACACACACACACACACACACATACTCACACACCATCACATATATTAAACACATCCACATGGTTCAAGTGGCGTAACATTGCTAGACGCGGTTAATTCGAGCTTTGCTGAAAGCAGTTGACTGCGGGCCTTTGGGCTGTGCCACAGCTGAAATGGGGGCAAGCAAGTGGCGGGCGACGGGTTCGGATTTTAGCGGTTGTATGCAGCTCATAAATATACAGCGACACCGCCACGTTGCACTGTGCGTGTTTGTGTTCGAGTTTGATCAAACAAGATGGCGGGCGCATAAACAAATACACACGCACACACAGGCATGCATATGCATGAGCACACATGCAAGTCAATGTTGATGCTTTATGCGAGTGAAAGTGAAGTGCGGGTGCGTGTGGGTGAGGGTGCGGGTGCGGGTGTGTGGAATGGGTAGCTTCGTGGTTGGGCTTTGGAATTGCATTTGTCGCTTGCAAACAAGCGATGCGGCCCGAGCGAAGCTGCTTTTGATTTGCATAATCTCGATTTAATGCTGTTGTTGTTATTGTTCTTGTTGTTCTTTTTTGTTGTTGCTGTTCCTGCTGTTGTCGAGTCTTTCCTTGGCAGCTGCAGTCGCAGTCGGAGAAAAACACAAACGGATCACTATCCGTCGAAATGCAATTGAATTTGGCTTCCCTGCGACTTGTGAGCTGCTTGTCGAACTACTGTCAAATCGCATGTGGCTGCCAAACGCTAAGTCACGACTTACAAGCAGCGACAGCACACTGAAAACTGGGCCAATATCCGTATCGGAAGGAAAGCGAGACAGGCGACAAGTGAGGAAAAGAGAGGTAGAGCGACAACATTCGCACGCAGCCAGCTAAAGAAAATGTCGAAGAGATTTTGACAGCAGCTGCAACAGAACTTAACAAACCGATTAAAAAGCCAAGAAGAAAGGCAAGCTAAGGACTAAGGAGAGAAAAACAAGAGAACATTTTGACAAACATTTTCTCAATTGCTGCTAAGAATAAGAATTGATTGTGCCCAACATTTCAGACATTTGCATACTTAACATTCATCGATTCCATTAGCAGGTGTTCGTTAACGGTAACTTGTGATTGGAAAAAATATCGTTTGAATAAGCAGATCTTCTTCCGCAAGTTTCTTAGTGCGGGCTCTTAATATGGACCCCATTTACTTTGCTCATCTTTAATAAACAAAAATTTCTAATTATATTTACAATTGAATGCTTATCTTTGCTGTTTATCAGCCGTTTTTGGCACTGATATTCTTGTAATAGCTATCGATAGGGATTTCGATAAATCATCGAAAAGAGTACGAACTACTCGGGGCGAATAACAAAATGTTAGAAGTGTTGATTATGGGAAGGGGCTATCGAATAGATTTACCATCGGGTTCTGCATGTTAGATAAAGTTATACTTAGGAAAGACAATAAGAGAGAAATTAATTTATTTAATAAGAATAAATTAACTATATAGATTGATATGCCAAGACTTATAGCTTGCGGCTTGCCTCTTCTTGGATTCTTTTTGGTATTCGCTGCAGTTGCACTTACTTATCCCCAATTTGCCACATTTTGGGGCGCCTCACTGCTGGGCTATGCGGCATTTTTGTGTTCTCTGCTCTTATGCATAGCACATTGCTGTTGTTTATCTCACAGGGATTAACATGTTATCCGTGGCACGCGCCGGTGCCTTCTCATAATTAGTGTTGTTGTTTTTGTTGCTGTTGTTGATTTTTGCATGTCGCTTGCTTTGCTCTCACCTTGCGCTCGACTTCTTATACCCTGCAGCCATTGCAAAGGGTATAATAGCTTATATTTAGGTATGTAATGGGCAAAGTTGCATATGCGACCACATAAAGTATTATTTTTCTTGATAAGGGCGACAATAATCTGATCTGATCCTGTCACTTCCGTATGTAGGTCGCCAAGGACACGTCAAGCTCGCAAGACTTGTATTTAGAAATACTTTATGTTTCATTAAATGAGTGTATTCTATATATTTTTTCGATATGGTACGAGAACCACCATGATATCGATATATATCGATTATTAACAGATCTCGACAATATTTCCTTTATTTAGACCCTATTGCACCGTTACTTCATTAAAAAAAGCTTTCTGTTATCTGTATCTTAACAAAATGTTTTGCCATATTCATGCCCATAAACTAAGTCACTTTCGTAGCGGAAGATAAGCATCAAAGCTATGCTCAACACGGGGCACAGGGTATCACACATTTGGGCAACTAGAGTACTCTCAACTGGTTGCTAGGCACTTTTGGCTACTAAGCGCAGGCTGGGGCGAGTGTTGGGTGGGGATAGAGTCAGCTTTCGGGCGACTAGCACGTCAAATGCGTAACAAGAATTATTACCACATTTTTCTTTAGAGCTGTGCAGCTACGTCGCTCCTCTACCAGACGCTCCCCATTTTGGTGCCCATACCCTTCTCTTCTCCGACGCCGACGCCAACGCCAATGCCAACTATTCCCTACCGCTGGCAGATTTGCACGCTACCTTTGTAATGGCTATCCGCTGCCTCCTGCCACCGTGTGGCGCTATCTGAATGCCGCCGCGGAATCGGGGCGAGTTTTGGTAGCGTCTCACGGCATGCAAATAGCGCGTCGCCTTGTTTGTGGCAGTGTTTTGTGCAGCAGCGGTTTTTACCGCTGCAGCGTTATACGGTTATAGCTTTCGGGGTCCACTGGCTGGGTCGTGTTGCTCATACGCCGTGTTGCACACGCAAAGCGCCAAAAAGCCGGCAACAGAAAGCAGAAAAACGCAGAGCGCAAAATGGAAAATGGAAAATGGAAAAGTGAACACCGCAAACAGCTAAGCGCTGCAAGGCGTTAGATCTGATGAGCACCACCGCGCAGCCCGTGCCCACAAAGTCTTGCATGCTCTTCAATATATATTTTTTTTTCTTCTTGTTCCCCTATATTACTGCTGCTGCTTGTTTTTCTTTCTCTCTTGCACTCGCTACCTTTTTGCGGCTGTATTTTTGTTTTTGTTTTTTTTTTTTTTTAATTTTCTTGCTATGGGTTAAGCGGCCCTTGGCTTTTGGCTCAATGTATTTACCTTTGCGGCAAGACCAGCGCCGCGCTATGCCCGTCTCTTTGTTTTTTTGACTTGGTTTTTGTTAAACAAAGAACGTGGTTGATACAATTGCAGTACATCAACAACAACAATGATGACGACGACAAGAACAACAACAACAACAACAACAACGAAAGAACAATAACAATACATAGAAACAACAACGATATTAATAACAACAGAATGAAACCGGGCGGGGGCAACGGTACGGGGTAGCTTGCTGGAAAAGGCAAGCAGAATGAAAAACACAAAGCATTGGATTGATTGAATTTCGAATTTTTAAGCACTTTGCCGTACGGTCAAAATTTCGTTAGCCGAATTGCAAAAGGCGAGTGCACAGAACCGAAAATTGCACAAGAACAAACACAGAGCAAGAAAAACAAAATAGATCCAATTCATAATAAAAAAGAAATTGAAAACAAAAATAAACAACAACAACAGCCCAAAGTGTGGCAGCATTAAAGCTGAACGCGAAAATAAACACATACATACTTTATTTTTGGCAAGAAATTCGATATTACCCCTTGATACTCTCGATTGCTCAGTAGTCGAGATCCACTCATTTCAACTCCGTTAACCCGAGATATTTCAAGATATCCATCAACAATTTTTCATATCAAATTGGATCTGATCACAAACCCGTTATATATAAGAAGTTTTAATGCAAAGTCGCGATTCATGCGAGTGCAAAAAGATACAGCATTTCAAGATCAGACTTTGTTTGCCTGAAATATTCCAAGCATTCATTAAAAGTAGCCTATAATTTATAATTTCTAAGTCAGTTTTGATATAACCGATTATATTTAGAATTTCATTCAAATATGTCAATCAGGTATTTCTGAAAATCCATTTCTAACAGTCGGTAAATACATGCACACTATCCTATCGGATATACGCTCAGTCGAAACAGCAATTCGAATGAGTTGAAGACATGTTTCACAATTTGTTGGAGAGTTCAAAATATAAAAGCTCTTGATCTTCGTCAATCCATAGAAAACTCTAATGAATTATATTTCCTTTCTTGCAGATTGTGGAAGGTAAGTGCCCGAATGAATGACAATAAGGATAACAGGTATTTATGCATATCGTATGGGTGCACAGTCGAGTGCCTGGAGCTCGACTTAAGAAGTAAACGGAGCTCAAACTCAGCTGTTGACCGAGCAGAGCTATCAGTTTGCATAGAGACGCCCCCATTTAGTTGTTAGTGCAGTTGCAAGGGGCAAGAATGAGCAGCAGAAGATGAAGAAGAAGCAGTGGCAAAAAGCAGAAAAAGTGCCCGGTCACACAATGCGAAACAAAAGGCAAATGTGGCATAAACTGTGAAGAGGACTCGTGCATATTGAATTACGCGACAAGTGCAAGCAAGTTTGAGGCTTTTTAAACTGTTTATGCTTCAGTGGTTGTATGGGTGGGGTGGCTTTGAGTGGCAAGCTGGCTGTTGCATGTGTATGCAGCACATTGTCCGTCTGTCTGTCTGTCTATCTGACTGTCTGTCTTTTTGTCGGGGCTATTAGTGTGAGTGCGTAGTGAATGCGACTAAGTGAGTGTATGAACGCCGTTATTATGTTATAACAATGGTAAAGTTTTGAGCAGTTGCCTGCCACCACAGACCATGCCCATAGAATTAGTGCCCGCACCTCCTGCCTCCGGCTACAACTGCAGCAAACACTTAACACAATCAATACACACACACACACACACACACACACACACACACACATGCATGGGGCAATGCTGTGAAAATGAGTAAAGGAAAATGAGTTAATGGAAATTCTTAGCAACTATTGTGATTTGACAGCTGCGTGTAAACTTGAGCACAAAAGACGCCGCCAATGCTGCCACAGCTTCGCAGTCTTCGCAGTGCCCGCACCCGCAACCCAGACACCCGCCCCCCCTCAGCGCCCACAGCGACTGCTGTTAAAGTGTTGGGCAACTGCACAAAGGCGACCAAAAACAGACAATTTAAAGAAAATTGCAAAGGAAACTCACTAAAAGCAACGAGCCGGGCACTGGGACGGACAACAAAGTGGGCGTGTTGAGCAGGCTTGCAGCCTTAGCTACCAGCACCCCAACCCACGAGAATACATACATATATACTACATATATATATATATATATATATATATATATATATATATATATTTTTGCTTTTGTGTGCCTTTTGAAAGAGCAGCTAAAAAAAAGATACTAAAAATAAAATACAACTTCAACTTAACTTCAAAAATAATGAGTGGCAAGGAAAGTGCCAAGATGCGTAGTTGGATAGCAAATTGTGTGCACACTCACACCCACACACATCCACACACACACATGCGGTGCGTGTGTTGTGTTGCTTCAATAAAAACGCTTGAAATGCTGCGATAACTCCCAATACACAAACGCATCATTATCCATTTCTATTTGGCAAGAGAGCGAAAGTGTAGGGCTTCACTGTACACTGTGCAACTGGGCTGGGTTTCGATTCGATTCTCGAGATCTCAGGACAACAACAGACGCCACCTTTTGCTGCCAACCAACATTATTCAATATCAAAGAACGGCAAAGAAAATCCGCTCAGCCGCAGCTGGGCCTTGACAGTCGCTTCTTAAGCAGCTCCCACAAAATGCTGCATGTCTTTGCTAGTTCAGATTGTGCGACTCAAAGATACCCTCTACGTAAGCCTCTAATAGTGGGTGATATTAAGCGCACATGTGGCTTAATATTATTTATAATCGCGTTTTTTCTTATCATATTACGTATATACTAGCGCATATTATCTGTGCTTGCCTGGTCTAGGCTGTTTTCTTCAAATTTCGGACATCATTTTTCCACCCATTTTCATTTTTCGTCTGGACTGTCGGCAACCGATATGTCTCATATCCGGTATTTATATATAATATATATAATAATACAATAATAATTAATATGGTTTATTCGAGAAAGACACAATTTCTGAACCCTATCTGGTTCCTTTCGATGGATCTTTAGGAATATTTTATTACATAAAACTCTTATTTCCTACATAAAACTCAACTTGTTAAGGCTTAAGGCATTCAATCGTGGACTATTTCATATAAAATCGGCACCCACTGAGATTTGGGATAAATTTTTACTGCGACTTGGAATTAACTGATATTAATTTATTTTTTAATATCTCCTGGGCATAGTCAAGGTTTAAACGCTGTGCTAGTCCTAAGAAAAACAGGAAAACAAAAGCAGATTTGATGGACTACTCATATGAACTACTTTTCCATCTTTATTTGGTGGCATTGCAGATGCCGTTTCCACCCCCGGCTGACTCCCGCCCCTACAGTATATATTTATTAGCTATAGTCACGCCCATTGCCAGATACTAGCCACATCATATTCCGGCCGGTCTCCGAAGGCTTTGGGCCTTTGATTAATGATCGATGTCGTCGCTGGCGGTGCCATAAAGGCGCCTCGGAAAAACTATGTGGAAATGTACTAGTTATAGTTATCAAGCCTGCTCGCCGTGCCCAATTGCGCTACGTTTCGTGCTGCTCTGTTTCCTTTGGGTGGTTGCTATTGCAATTTTCCTCGACATCTCATCGCCCCACTCAATTAAGCGGGCGCGAAATAAATTTATCTAAATTATCGGCATTATCTGTGGCGCGTTATTAAAATCTAAGGCAGACAGCAGGAGCTGGCTATCTCGCACTGCTCCTGTCCCCCCTGTACCTCTCTCTAATTCTGTCGTTCTGCTCCATCTCGTACTTGTTTTTGTCAACACCATCTTTTCCATTGTGGGCTTTTGCTTTTTAACGAGAAATTATGGTGGCATTGTTATTGTTATTGGTGTTGTTCTTGTCGTTGCTGCGATGCCATCAAAAGGCGAAGAGCGACAAGGGAAGATGGGCAAGGGCGTGGCAGGAGCCGGAGCCAGAGCCGGAGCTGGAGCAGGGGAAAGGCAAAATGCGCGTCTTTTATGACTTCCGTTTGGCTAAAATGCCGCAATGGGGCCAAGCGGGGTCTCAGCGGCGACTGCAGCTCAACATTTTGACTCCATGCTCGAGTGCGTCGCTTGCCATTGTTCGTATACCCCCGCCAGCACGTTCCAATTACCCGGCCAAGCAGCACGCACCACAGTACTCACTCGCTAGTGCAGCCCGCCCGAAAGACGCAATGCACACAGCCCGGCGTTCAGTTTGTTTGGCAAAATAAAACTTGCAAACAAAATCGTAATGAAAAGCACAATAAACTGTCAGTTTAAATATGAGCTGTGATCTCATTCGCTTTCGAAAAGACTCCGTTGGCGTTCCATAGTGCTATCCTGAGGGAGCTCATTTTAGGCACTGTTATTTTTGGCGCTAGTGTGCATTAGCGCTTGTAAAAGAGTCTGTATGAGAGACATCAGTTGGTCGAATCTGGCGAACATTTGCTTCATCATGAGCTCAAGGGCTGAGTTGGGGCAGTTGTCGGCAACAGGTTGCGATTGGCCTTCATCGAACTCCACCACATCGATGTGTTTCTGCTCACGGAGACTCACTTCTGCTCTCGAATCACCCTCAGAGTGCCAGGCTACACTCTCCACACCGCCAACCACCCAGACAACAGCCAACATGGAGGAGCAGCAATATTGATCAGGTCGTCCTTGTCGCACCACTCACTTGAGTCATCCTGCCACTGGCATATGCAAGCTGCTGTTATCCGACTCGGATCCAGCAGAGGCGACTTCAATCTCGCCTCTGTATACTGCCCTCCGGCCTTGAGAGTGACTGAGGCACACTTTCGAGCCCTTTTCGACCAGCTTGGCCCCAAATTCCTGGCAGGAGGAGACTGGAATGCCAAACATCGCTGGTGGGGAAACTACCGCATGTGCCCCCGAGGGAGAACGCTCTTCTCTGCCATTGAGAATGAAGGCATCGAAGTCATAGCCACTGGAGAGGCAACGTGCTACCCATATAGGGCTACTGCAACACCAAGTGCACTTGACTTCGGGCTCTACAAGGGATTCAGACAGGAACAGCTGCGAATACGAAGCCTCCTTGACCTGACGTCGGATCACCTCCCATTACTGATTGAGCTCGAGGAGACTCCCAAGTGGGAAGTTGGAATCCGCAAAATGCTCCCGCCGCGCTCTAACTTGGGAGTATACCGGGCCTGCCTCGAGGACACATTAGAGCTCAACGTCACCATAAATACGGCAAGTGAACTGGAGAGCTACGTTGACCACCTCACAGCGAAAATTACGGAAGCTGCTAGACGTGCAGCCCCGCAAACCCTGCCTCACTCTCGTACCTTCAGAAGGTCCCTACTAAGCCCTGAAGCCAGGAGTCTCCTTGCCGACAAAAGACGTCTAAGGAGGCTGTACATCCGCAACGGAGACCTCTCTACCAAGGCAGAAATGGTAAGCGCGTCCAACCGGCTCAGACGACTGCTGGCTAGGACTCGAACGGAAAATCTAGACAGCTTCCTCGAAACAACTGGGCATGACGGCAACAGCACCTTTTCAGTGTGGAAGCTCACCAGAAGCATTAAGAGGCAACCAGTTTTTACCTCCCCGATCACGGACCACTCTGGCCTCTGGCTCCGATCGGACGAGGAAAAGGCCAACGCGTTTGCTGACTACTTGGAGACAACCTTCAAGCCATTCGACTTCGCAGATGTTGCACAGCGCCGTAAAGTAGCCGAGTCACTGGACGCTCCACTGCAGATGGCTCTCCCGATAAGAAGCATCTCCCCCGCGGAAATCGGGACACAGCTGAAAATGCTTGAGCTAAAGAAGACCCCAGGATGCGACGAAATCGACAACAGAGCAGCTAAGGCTCTCCCACGCAAAGGAGTCATGGCGCTCGCCACAATTTTCAACTCCATGCTCCGCCTTGGCCACTTTCCGAAGCAATGGAAACATGCGAAAATTGTGATGATCGCCAAACCCGGTAAGCCGCTAACTCAACTTGAGTCCTACCGCCCTATAAGCCTTCTGCCGACGCTCTCAAAAGTCTTTGAGCGACTTCTGCTAAGCCGTCTCTTAGAACTCGACGAGGTCACGCGCCTGGTCCCGGATCATCAGTTTGGCTTCAGAAAGTCTCACGGCTGCCCCGAGCAGGTCCACCGGGCAGTAAAACACGTACTAGAAGCTTTTGAGCAGAAGCAATACTGCGTCGGCGTTTTCCTCGATGTCAAACAAGCGTTTGACAAGGTCTGGCACGATGGTCTTCTGTTCAAGATCAAACTGATACTCCCAGCGCCATACTTCAGCATCCTTAGCTCCTTTCTGGCAGGACGCACCTTTAATGTGGCCGTTAAAGACCAAAGGTCGGCAATTAAGGGCATCAGAGCAGGTGTCCCACAAGGCAGCGTCCTCGGTCCGATGCTGTACACGCTGTATACGGCGGACCTGCCCACACAAGGACAAAGCAACGAAGACCTCAGCCCTGCGAGACTGCTGGTGGCAACATATGCGGACGACACTGCCTTCCTAGCCTCCCACAAAAATCTGCAAGCTGCTACAAGTGCAGTGCAGGACTGGCTGCTGCAGATCGAAACCTGGACAGCTATGTGGAACATCGCTATAAACTGTGCCAAGTCCGCCTGCGTCACTTTTACGCTGCGCCCATACAGCTGCCAGGGGCTACGGTTCGATGGAGGAACCATTGAGCAGACCAACTCTTTCTGCTACTTGGGTGTCCACCTGGATCGAAGGCTCATATGGGGGCCTCACATCGCAGCAACGAGAGCAAAATGCCTGAGAAGACTTCAAAAGCTCGATTGGCTACTAAAGCCTCAAAGCAAGCTGCACATATCCACGAAGACACTGCTTATCAAAACGATGGTAACGCCTATCTGGACATATGCGATCCAAGTTTGGGGCACGGCATCAGCACACCAGCTCCGTCGCATAAGAGTGGTCCAAGCCAAGGCAGCACGCAAGGTTGCTGGCCTGCCATGGTACGTAACAACAGACGCCATCGAACGCGATCTCCGCCTAACAAAGGTCGGAGATCAGCTCAACTTCTTCAGCAGCCGATACTCCGACAAATTGGTGCAGCATCCGAACGCGGCCGCAAGGGCCCTGGCTGAGCCCATCAGTGAGAGGCGCCTCCGAAGGCTACACCCCGACGACCTACCAACGAGGCACATCACTTAAACATCCCTTTCCCATTATTGTTATATATTTTTAAGTCTGTAATTATCATTTAAGTTATTAAATAATAACTATACACTATACCCTTAACTCCGCTTGGTAGAGATCAGAAGGCACTGATCGATTCCAGCGCAAAATAAACCAAATTAAGTTTAAAAAAAAAAAAATAAATATGAGCGACTCATCTCTTCTCTTCCCTTCTCTTCTGTCTGGGCTCAGTCTCAGTCGCTGACTCGGTGCCCCCGTCTGCTATGTCCCAAGTGTGCGCCAGCGACCCAACGCCCCACGCCCCAAGCCGCACGCCCACGCCCCCGTCCATGCCCACACGCCCAGCGCCACTTCATTGTCGTGGCATGGACATCTTTAAACAGCAGCCTCGAGTGGCGTGCCTGGCAGTAGCAGCAGCTGGTGGCGCTGCACCGTGGCATGGCCTGTCCTGGCCTGGCCCGGGCGCACGCTGCGTGTAATGCTTTGTGCCAGTGTCTCTGCCTGCCAAGCAGTGCATCTGTGTGACATTCTGCGTCTGTGTCAGTGCCTGTGAGCTGACTCTGTGAGCTGTGTCTATGCTGTGTCGAGAACGAATCCATTGCGCAGCAGGAGCTAAGCACGTATCGGTTTTACTTTGAAAGTATTTAGCGCTAGATCCTTTGGAAGCCATCTAAAATTAAGACAAAAATTGCTGTTTTTACTACAACAAATAATTTAAGTTAATTGAATGTTTGCTTCATTGATTACGGCCCAAACACAGTCACTGAAATGCCGAATTGTTGCCCGCTAAATGAGTTTCAGTTTTCAGAAGTGCTTAACTATTATTTGTTCAATGCAAATAATCAGATGTGCTTTTATCTCAACTATAGCTTAAATGTGCTTTCAAATTTGAACTGAACTGTTACTATTTTCTGTTGAAGCTTAAGCTTTTACAGAGCTTTTACTCAGCGTAAATAATCTGTTGCAAGACTTGAGTGCGCTTTTAAGCTTTTGCAGAGCTGTTAAATCGGTATTATATATTTTATAGTTTTTTAATTTAATAGAAGCAATCTTATGTAGGGCCCTAGTGAGCTTTGATATGCTTGTAAGCTTGTGTTCATCTGTTATCATTAATTTGTCAAAACTTAAACATGAAGTAGAGCTTTAAGCTGTTATAGTGCAACAATTTTATACATTCAAATCAAATATTCTCTCGCCTTGATGGATTCTTCGAGCACCAGGCCTCGCCAAGACTTTCAATATATACAATTAATTTCCATTCAAACGCAAGCTTTAGTTCTAATAGAGCTTGACGTAATATGTGCTTTAATACGCTTTTAAAGCTGCTTTTAATACTATTCATGAGTTTGTGTATTTATGACCATTGCCTATTGAGTGCATTTACATTAACTACGCAGTTCTTAGTTGGCAAAAAACTTTGCCCATTGGCAACTTTTTGCACTGGCCACTAGGCACGCCAAACTGCCTGCGTCCGGATCGTAGTGTGCAATAAAAATAAGTTAAAATGCTATATAATAACAATAACAGTAATAATGATAATAACAAGGACGCCTGCTGCGGTTATGAGCTCCGCTGAGTCAAACGGCGGTTGACTCGAAATAATTAAATAGCACAAGCTCCCAGCCACAGCAGCAGCTACTATAGAATTTCTTGCGAAACAAAAAAAAAAAAAACCAAAAAAACAGAAAATAACTAGACATGAAAATTAAATGTAACGAACAAACAAACTGCGAAAGCAAACTACATTTGTGGGTGTGGCTGTATCTGTGTGTGGGAGGGTCGGCTGTGCCAGTGTGTGAGTGTGCAACAGGAAATTCGATATTGCAATGTGGTGAAGTTGTGCAACACTTTTATACAATAAAAGAAATGAATTTTAACGATTTAAAAATATATTGAATTTTATTCTGTTTTAATAAATAATTAACCTTAAGATATGGACAGAAACTTTGATTGCAAAGTTTTTTGTTTATGTGTACAGATAAAATACATAACAAAATAATATCATATTTCAAATCTGTGCATATAAAATATCTTATTTTTATATATTTTATTATAATTCATAATAACTATAGCCTCCACGAATGAGAATAATGTCCTATAACCTGTTAGGTAGAGCATTTACACATTTTTGATATAATCAAGTGGATCTCACAATAGCCTCCGTTTATGTAGAATACTACTTCCCAGAATCGTTTACCCTTCTCACATATTTTCTATAATATTTAAATAAGGGGACAACAGCTGATCAAAGTGATATTCCCACGACCTAGGCAGGCTTGGGGCGTTACATACAGTTCTTCTTGTTTTTCTTCTTAACATTTTCGCAGAATACAAGTAATTTTTACATGATAACAAGTTAAACATAACAATAAATAACTTAATATAGTATAATATAATATTGGCTGCAAAATATGTAATTAAATTCAGTATAAGCTAAATGCAAACCTCTTTCTAGATGCCAAAAGACTTGTGCTTAAAGCATCTGCTTGACTGTTGTATAGCTTATATGTATTGAAATTTATTTTGATTGTATTTTAAGGATAGACGAGTGCAACTGCAGCTATATAAACCAAATATTTGTTCAATTAGCAGCATCCTCAGCCAGTGCTATGTACATGCATATATATAGACCATAAAATCATATCAAGTTTGTTGCCTTGTTTTTGCAGTCTTAAGAGTGTACATAAATTAAAAAGTATGTGGGTTTTAGTGGTGTTGGTGTTGCCAGCGACAATGTTGTCCGAATAAAATACGAAATGCAACAACAGTTTGGCAATGTGTGTGTGTGTGTGTGTGAAGGCCATAAATCTGAACGCCTCAGTTTCGGCTCATTTGCAGCAGTAAATGTTCGAAAACCAACAGCAATTAAAAATGGCAAATGCCGAAGCACATAAAAATGCAGCTAGCAATCGCTAAGACCACTCGCTGCTTGCTCCTGCTGTGACCATAAGAAATTGGCGACACACACACCCACACACACACATGTACACTTACGCACACACTGATAGCTAACACACTCTAATAGCATTTGTGCGCAACTGTGTTGCCCCAGTGGGTTGTCGTAAAAGCAGATAAAATGATGGAATGACATAATATCTAAAGTTGCAGCGCAGCGTGGCAAGTGCAACACAAGTTGTTGCACCATGGAATGGCTCTGTAAAATGTTGTGTTAATTTTTTATATCTAAGCTCTTAAGCTACGGCCACAAAATGTACGAGAAAAGTGCGCACAAGGATTCAGACTTGTTGCAGCAGTTCAGAAAGTTTGCCCAAGCTCTGTACACTTTTAATTAAGTTTCCCCTTTTTTTATGATGATCAGTTTTATGCATTGAATTGAATAAAGTGAAAGATTGGCATATAATAAAATTAAAGTTTAGACGTGAACGGACTTCAAGGAATCGCTCATGAATATGCCTGCAACGTTGCGTATACGTAATCTCCGCTAAGACCTTGGAAACTGTAGCAACCTTTTGCGGTATGCACATAATTCTTATAGAAATTAGTTCCCTCCCTCTCTCTCTCTCTCTCTCTCTCTCTCTCTCTCTCTCTCTCTCGCAGTCAGCTAAGGGCTCAAGTTGTAACTAAAATTAAAAGTGCACTTATTCAATTTCAAGTGCCTGCATTTAAATACTGCAGAATGTCATCAAAATTTAATGATATGCCAGGAGCAGGAGCAAAAGAAATCAGTGCAAAATGTTTCAGATGTCGCAAACAAAAATAAAAATGAACAGCTCAGGCACGTACCCGCCCCCACCCGCGCCTCGCTGTCGCTAGTTAAATAAGCCAAGCGCCAACCGCAGCGCGGCGATTAAAATTCAACACAACAATTTACCCAATTTATGGAGCTACATAACTTTGAGACTCAATAAAAGAGTGGGGTCCGGACAAGGGCCTATCGAGAGGGTCGCGAGGGTCGAGAGGGTGTGGCCACCAAGTGTCTGGGAGTAGGCTAGCCCCCTGGCCAAGCCGATGAGTGTTATAAAACCAAATGATTCTATTAAAATGAGATTTGTGCCATTCATGCGTAAATCAATCTGCTTTCATGTTGCTGCTGCGCCTGTCCTTGTTAACGTTGTTCGCTTTGCGTCGCCAGGGGATGGGGCTGGGCCAGCCCTTGAATCATAAATTATTTTTGCCTACCTTGTTGCTAACAAAATTGTTGAAGGCATCAATAAAATATTCATTGCTTGTTTATTGAATGTAATTTAACAACAGTTAACCCGCTCAGCACCAGACTCGGCCGGGCCAGACCCGACCAGACCAGACCAGACCAGAGCAGCGCCAATCGCAGTAAAAAGGCAAACAACAAGGTCCACCCTAGATAATGGCGGCTAGCGTCCATGGCTGGCGTGTGTTATCCCTGCCACCAAAGGGATCTATTACGTGGTATTTAATCAGATTTTTTACGAGCGACCGACAATAAAAATGTAAATAGACACCAAAGGATTGCCGTTGCCTGTCTTCGTTTTTTATTTATTTATTTTTATTTTTATGCTTTTTATCGTTCTGGCAGAGCAGACAGCGCAGACCAGTTGAGGCACTCGCCCAAGTTCTAGTCGCAGTCCTTGACATGGCCCGCTGGCCAGTTAAGTTTTCTGCTACGTTTAACGTCGTTGCCCTTAAGCGGTTCATTTTCCGCTGGATCCGCTTTTATGGCATATGCCATTGATGCGCATAAAAAATATTGGTTTATGGCTGCCAGAGTGCCAGACAAAGTGGGCGCAGTAAGCGCTTAAGTGAATATATGTTCATATGTATTCATCGATAAACGCTATCAGTCCGAAATTTTATTTATTAATTCATTTGACTCGCAGCTCTCTATCAATTATGCGCAAATTTCATTATGCAAAGCGGCCTCCCCTTAAAAACACGCCCGCACCCATACTTACAACTGGCCATTTGTCTATTGTTAGCGTGGGGGCGGCCACAACCCGCCCCGCACCGCCCCGCCCCGCCCCGCCGCCTGCCTATCACAGCCTGCGCCGTGCGCGTCTTGTGGCGGTCAATTTGGAAACTGTCAGTTGCCGGGCTGTCAGGTGAGTTGGCAGCCAGTTGACAATTTCGCCCCCAAGAACACAGGGATAAAACGTTATCAAAGGCGACACCAACACTTAAATACCCTTGCCGATAATCTTAGGTTTACTTAGAGCCTTTGTCAAATATGAAATAATTACATATAGCTAGACTTTAGCTCAGAAACCATGGGAAAATGAATATATTTGTTAACATTTTGCTTGTGCTCAGTGCTTATAATTCTCAAGTGGTTATGGCTTGGGGAAAAGACCTCGCAAATGAGAGGGGAGGTTTTTTGGATAGCTTTACAGGGCTTATACCTTGTGGTTGTGGTTGGTTGTTATGACCAACATTGACCAACGGCCAGGATATGCCGTCGAATTAAGCCATAAAAGCGACATAGGCCTCATCGCATTTCATGAGAAAATCAGGTATACCCAATGCAGAAGTTTGAGGAATGAGGGTAAAGAAAAAACACTTTATTGGCTTGTTGTGTATGAAGGCTGTCAGGATCAGCTGGGCGCAATATGAAATTTACTCGTTGTACCTTTCTGTTTGCATACTGGCAAACATAATTAATTAATTTCAAGGAAAAACTCTTTGTAAAGTTCGAGGCAAACTTTTCCAATAGCCCGGCTAATAAATATTGACGCAATTAACACAGTTGACGATTTTCGGGCCATTCATGGCCATGGCATTTCAATTGACTTCAAAATGTCCTTTGTCTCCGTTTATTTACCAAGAAATACAATTAAAGTAATGGTTGTTATTCGATCTGAGTGTATGTAAATATTTATAAGCACTGTACTGAAATACAACGGTAAAATCAGTTACATCTCTTACTGATATTCCACTTGCAAAAGCAATAAGGGTTGTATTGGTCGGGCGAACAACAATCTCGCCCACTGTTCTATTGTGCGCTTTACATAAGGGAGACATCTGATGACCTTCTCTGAAGATTTAACTCTTTGTGAACCTTAAAATTTAAAGAATTGTAATTTTCTGGCTGCACAAACCCAGAATTTAATGGTAATATCGCAAAGAGCAGAGTATTCGGCAGTCGATTGTAACCGACTGCAATGTTTTCACTTGTTTAAAATAATTTTTTTTTGAAATCGATTTCATAATTTGTTTGCTTCTTTATACAAAATGTGGCCAGATTTGGCCTCTTTTCTGATTCACCCTCGGCCTGGTCCCAGCCACTCGCAGCCAGTGCCAGGCCAGCACATGTCTTGGCTGTGCCATACAAACGTGACTAACTGTACACACAACCAGATTAGCCTAGCGCTCGTGTCTGCGCCATCGTGTCGGCCCGCCTCTCTAGCACTGTCCTCTCTCGCTCCCTCGCTCCAATGCTAGCTCTGTCTGCCTTTGTGCATCTCTCTTTATGTGGCCCCGAAGAAAAAGCACAAAATAATACGTTACATAAATATAACTGTAACATTTCGTGTGCTACATTTTGCTGTCCTGTCTGTCGCCTTGTTTTCACTTTGATTGCTACGTGTTGCCGTTGCCCGCACTTTGAGCAACGCCCCCTCGCCAGCTGCTACACGTCCCTCTGCCGTACCAGCAGGAACAGCATCGCATGCAGGCAAATTGGATTTTCATGCATACTTGGTCACACGCGCGTTCCAGCGCAGCCTCTAGCACCCTGCCCCCGCTTCCCTCTAAAGACAGACCGTTTCATAGCACCCCCGCACAGGCGACAATTCTGCTGGCAGGCCCATTGCCAAAGTCAGCGGCAGCAACTCTTCTCGCCTTGTGCTAAACGTTGTTATCTGCCTTAGTCCCTATCATCTTTTGTCCGTCCGCTGTCGTTTCTCGTTCCTCGTTCCTCGTTTCTCGTTCCTCGTCTGTTGTCTGTTGTCTGTCTTCTGCCTTCTGTCGCCTATTGCGTTGTCTTGTGTTTTATTTTCTCGTTCTATGCTCGTTTGTGCGTTCGATTCGTTCTTTTTGTCGCCGTTGTTGCTGTTGTTGTTGTTCCCGCCTTGGCATAAATTTATTATAAAATAATTTGCATAATTCGTTATTACTCAGCATAAACAAAGTGAAATTAAGACGATTTCTTTTATGCCCCATCGTTGTTAATGCCATTGTCCTTGGCTCTGTGTATTTGGCTTTGTCCGCGTCCCCGGCTCCGCTCTCCTCCTCCGTCACCGTCTCAGCCTTAGCCTTAGCCTCTGTCTGACTCTGTATCTGTATCTTTGTATCTTTGTATCTTTGTATCTGCTTATTTTGTCAATGTCATTTGCTTAAGCGTGGCAGTCAAAGACTCACTCAACTCTCGGCCCTGACAGTCATTTCGATTGCTATTTTCATGTGTGTGTGTGTGTGTGTGTGTGTGTGTGTGTGTGTGTGTGTGTGTGTGTGTGCGTATTTGTGCTTGTTTGTTTATGTGTGTGTGCAGCATTGGAGAGCGCACTCAGGTGTGCACAGCTGTGCCCATTTGAATGCCTAAGTATGCTCGATTTTCTATTCATGTCCCTGCTCGGGCGCCAGTGGAGCACCTGTCTGGTTCAATGGACGGCCTAAGCTATTTGGTTGAGCTTACTTAATATTTATGATCAACCCTATTGTAAATCTATTTACAACATTCAAACAGAAACAAAAAAAAAAAAAACAAATGTGGCTAAGCTTGGCGCCCGAGCAGCGATGTCCGTTGAATGGGCGATGTCCGTTTGAATTTGGGCCGCTCGAAACACGAAGGGCAGTCGGATTGGGAACTTTTGATGATGCTCAATTACGTAACAGCACAGTTGAATCGTGTACGCACAGTTCGATTAAACATGTCAGATTAGTTATCGATAAATTGCATCAGAGTGGTCGCTTTTTATCGATCTACTTAAGCGCTTATCACCTGATTACCGTTGTCTGTTGTCAAGCCTTTAACAAAGTCCTGCATATATAGCTTACAGTCGCCCAGCCACACTCACACCCACACACACACACACACACACACACACACACACATGCTGTTGGCAAGATTTGTAGCTTTTAAACTCAAGCTGAGTTTACTTTTCAATTTGATTGAGCTGTCTATGCAAATAACATAGGTGGCTCACAGGTATAATCAAATGGCTAAGCCTACAGCTGCAATACGAGTAGACACACACACACACACACACACATGTATATATATTTATATGTGCATATATATATATATGTGTGTATATATTGGATGTGTGAGTCTGTGTATTGATTGCCCTGTCTGTGCTTCTTTCCAAGTCCACTTTCATACAAGGCACTATTTGTTATGCCAGTAAGTAAATGTTATTCCCGTTAACATGCACAAACACACACACACACTTACGCATGCATACACACATGCAGGACGTCATCTTAAGTGCGTGGGCGTTGTAGCTGTGAATGCTCTTAACATGGCCAACTTCTATCTATCGGCACACAGACCAGACATATATACTTTATCTTATTTATTGCCTGCTGCTTACCTTGTCATTGAGTGTTGGAAAAGAAACCAAAAATGCCAGTGTGTATATTTTTCAAGTTCAGACTGCTTTAAGTGTTGTAAAGACACAACTGCTCTTTAATCCGATATTGAGAGCCGAATTTAAGTATGATATTGGTCCAAGGATTTGGCAGAAGCCCAAACACTTTGTTGTTGTGCCTCAGTGTTTAGCTTACAAAATATGCTGGATATTATATTAAATGAGTTTCTCTTCAATTCCTACTTTCACTTTTGAAACCCGTTTAATCGTATTGTATGGCGTTTCTTAACTTTTAGCGAATAGTCTTTATATTTTTGATCAGTCACTTTGTCGTGATCTTTCTAGCAGAGTCAGGCAGATCGAATTACAATGCCATATGGCTAGGAGTTGGTTCAGGAGTTTGCAATCTTTGTTTTTTTCTTTATTCGATATTCCGCTCAGTTTGTCGCATTTAAAAGGATGTAATTTTCGGGCTCTATGTGTTAAAAATGGAAAACATGAGTGAGAACAGCTCAACCCTGACTACAGGGTATCTTCTGGTCGGTCTCTGTCGCTCTCTGTCTCTGTTACTCTACTAGCTGTTTCTCTGTACTGCAGTTGTTTTCATGACAATTTCGTTTCCGCCCACACACAACCCGTTCTCTACGGGCTGCCCCAAATGTTGTACACTTATTTACGACTCTAAAATTCTGTAGCCACAATGTACGAGTACTCACAATATTTTTGGCATTCATTTCATATTGTTGTTCGCTTTGCTGTTCTCTTTCTATGTCTGTGTGTGTGTGTGTGTGTGTGTGTGTGTGTGTGTGTGCTTTTTGCCTTATTTAATTACACATAATTTGCTCGTGCTGGTGTGCGTGTGTATGTGTGTGGCATAAATATGCCAAAAATGTTGCATATTGGGGTTGGGGTCGACATAAGCAGCTCGCTTGACTCTTTGGACACGGCCTCAGCTTGTTGTCTGTCTGGCCCTGTGTGTGCGTGTGTGGAGGAGCGGTAAAGCGTGCAAAATTAGCTAACACACATATACACCCATACACGCACACACACACACGCACACACATGCTTGACTGCGCTCATTAGGCACAATGTTGTTACTTTCATGGTGCTTGCCTTGTCCTGACTTTGGCAGTCGTCGCTTCCGCCTGTTTTGACTTACACTTTCCACTCAAAAATGCTCATATTTAGACACACGCACACGCACACACGCACACACACACACACACACACACACACATATGACTGTATTTATAGCTGCTTTATGTTGTAGGCTGTCGCTTGTTTTTCGGCTGCTTTCATTTTTGTTTCGAGCACGCAATGTTTTTGCATACTTTTGGGCACTGTCTTAATTTTCAACGTTTTGTCCTTCAGCTTATTAAAAGTTGTGAAGAGACAACGCACACACACACACACACACACTCAGAGACAGACGAGAGACAATCCAACCATTAATGTGTTTTTTCATTTGTATACCCTGCCACAGTGGGTATTAATTAGTTTAGAAGAAAATATGTTATATCAGAGGATAACGATAACTGCGCTATTCAAGTCGGCTAGCCCTGCAGTGTATTAAAATCAAAGAAATTGTTTTATTCTTAAAGCTATCTAGATCGGCTTTTGTGTCAAGACGATTGCGCGCCTAATAGAAATCTCTTTCAGGAGAGTTTTCACTGTAGGACTACTCATAATAGTTCATTTAGCATAGATTGGACTATTAGCATCGAAGTTATTGAAGAATGCATTTTACATTGTATGTAATGAGGGGCAAAAGAAGCACAGATCAAAGTTCACTGATTACAGGGTATCTTAGTCATATATTCTGGCCTAATAAATATTTTCTTGTTTCCGTTTGCATTTGCTGCTCAAAGTTGTTGCTGCTATTGTTTGCTCTGCCCCTGCCTCGGCTCCAGCCTCCCCGTCTTTGCGCCCGCTCAGCCCGTTTGTCCGCCCATTTGCAGCTCCTCGCTCCACGTCTCCGTCTGTTTGAGCTTTTGTGTGCGTTTTGGTCGCTTGCCCGCCGGCTGAATAATCTTGTGTGCGGGCTGCACGGCACTGGGCTGACGTTCTGGTCATTGCCGCTGGCTGGTGGCGGTTGCCTGTTGGCCGTTGGATGTTGGCTGCTGGCTGGTGTCCTTGCACGTTTGCCATCCATTCATAAGTCCGGCAGCCGCAGTTGACCCTCGGCCTTGTCTTTCAACTTGACTTTCTGCAAGTGTAACGTGCAGCAGCGGCAGAGGCTGCACCTTTAGAGTTGCCACTGAATTGCATTTGGTATTCATGGCAACATGTGTGCAACACATTCGGCAAGGACATTCATGGGGTTGGTCCGCCTTTAAATGGAATCTTCTTGTAGGCTCTTACAGTACATATGCACACACACTCCAACACACACAAACTCTCGCACACACACACACACACACACACACAGTTGTAGCAGCTCTGTACTTTTGATTTTTTCTTTGGTGGCGCAATTGCGGTGCGCTCTTTTCTTTGATTTTCCAACTGCTCTTGTTGGTTCGCCCCGCCGCTGGCTATGTACTGGGCCTCATAACGAGCCCAAGCAACCGAGACACAAGCAGAGATAGCCAGGGAAACAGAGAGAGGGCTGTAGAGACTAGGAAGAGAGAGAGAGAGAGGGAGACTTGCCGTTGTACAGAGGCGGTTTGTTTTGTTTTGGGTTTTCTGTTTTTCTTCTCTTTCTTTTTTTTTTTTGTTAACCTTTATTACTTTTTAGCCAAAAGGCAGTTGGCTTTGCTTTAATGAGCGCAATTTTATTAGCTGCTTTAATATTATTCCTTGGGTTCTGCCAACGCCCATCAGCCTGCCCCTCTCCACCTCATTCCTCGCTCGCTGTGGACTTTGCTTTGTGCTTGCAACGTTTTAAGTACAAACGAATTTTCGACTTTGTTTTTACATTTTTAGCATATTTGCTCAAGCCTGGGCAGTTACAATAAGTCCGACCGTCACCCACTCTCATAAATAAATATCTAAAAAAAAAAAAAAAACCCACACACATTCCGACTGAATATAGTTTGGGAGCACTAAGAACTGATTTAGCCTCGGGATAAAACATGTTTTGATTAATGCTCCGTTGAAGCAAGTATTTTGTTCGGGTCTCAAGCTTGTTACTTTTTACTTTTGATAATGACTTGGCGCAGTTGACTAATGGATATCCAGCTTTCTGGAGTGTAGCAAAGAAAGTGTTGATAATCTCTTTAATGACCATATTCCTCTGATGCACAACACTGGTTTGTTACCAAAATAAATAACCACAAAGATTTTTGTATGCATTTGTATGATTCAGTAAAAAGTGTCAGTGATGGAAAGCACTTAAAGAGTTGCATTTTAGGCAACACTGATTTGATTAGTGTTGCAAAACCATTTTATGTCTTGAATTTAATTAAAGGCAATTCACAATATATCAAAAGCTCCAGGCAGAAAACGTATTAGGCGTATGCAAATGAGTTAAATGTTTTCAGCTTGTAAATCTCTCATTTAGAAAGCTACCATCGCTGGCCATGATATCATCATAGCTGTAGGCCAGTGTGATTACACTAAACTTCACAACTTGAAGGGCGCGCCCCTTAAAGAGCGTCCCACGCTGTTTACTTTGCCTACTTTTGAGCGCGTCAGGATTTTAAAAGCTCTTTCACTTTCCATTACCCGCCAACTGTGCAGCCAGCTTTTCAGCTGTGTTGGCATAAGGTTACCACCGCTGCTCCCCTGCCGCTGCCCGGCTTTGCTCGGCAGAATAAGTGTAAATTGCAAAAGTTGGTCTTTTTTTTGCTTTGCCATCTACTTTGGGCTGACATTTTGTAGGCTGTGCTTAGTTTGGGGTCTTGTGGTTGCTATCCGCTCACTTATTATTATCGTCATGGTCATGGGCCTGATGCGCTCATAACTTAATCCAGGGGTGGGGTATTGGGGGGGGGGGTTGGTCACAGTGGGCGTAGAGGCTGCGGCATTTGACAAGCTTTCTAATTTGTTTTTAATTTTCAGTTTTGCTGCTGCGCCTTTTCTGCTTGTCGCAGGCATTAATTGTTTGCAGCACCTTTTTGCACCTGCCTGTGTGAACGTTCTTTTGTTTTCTTTCTCAATTTATTTATTTATTTATTTATTTTTTTTTGTTGTCACAGCCGAGTGCCGCTGCTCTTGGCCACGCCCCCACGCCCCCACGCCCCAGCTGGCTGTCTCGCTCTATGGCATATTAATGAGCTCGTCTTTAACACGCTTTTGAATTAGTTGGCAGCCACGTTGTCATTTTCACCTTGCGCAACTTTCTTGATGCTTTGCGTCGCAGCGTTTGCCACTGATAAAAACTTTCAGTGGCCCATTTTAGCGGCGCCCGCTGCTCCTATTTACCGCCCGACCAGACACTTGCGGCTTATTCCAGGCCCCTTTAAGCCGCCATTTTAATTTGTCCCAAGTTTTAGCGCCGCCATTTGCCATTTGCCACGTGTTTCAGTTTCAGTTGTTGCTGTTGCTGTTGCTGTTGTTTGGTTATTGCCTGCCATTTTCCACTTTGAGTTGAACAACTTATTTCCACTTGCTTGTTGTTGTTGCCGGCTGTTTGCTGCTGGCTTGCCTCATTTCGCGCCCAGTTTCCGTTATAATTTGCTGAGTTTTATTCAAAACCTTTTGGCTTCATTTCGCCGCTTGGCCACGTCCTTGCTGTGTGACCAAAACGCGTCTAGAATTTTACTTTTGTCTTTATGCCAGGCATCGCGCTGCCATGCGCATCATAACAATTAGGTAATGCTGCCACGCCCCTTTGTGTCCTCCTGCCGCACCTCCCACCACCCTGCACTGCCAACCTCTTTGCCCGATTCGAGTCCGCGTTTAGCCTTTGCAACTTTAAAAAGCTGCTGGCTGGCTTGCTGCTGTTCATCTGCCTAGTTGTGCTTCAGTCGTTGTTGTTATTCTCTAAGTTCGTTATCAAATGCTGACGTAGGCACACACACAAACACACACGCACACAGATACACACGCTCACAATTTTGTGTTTGCGTAAAAATTTCATACGCCAGCAGAAATTCATTCGCGCGTGCTCCTCCTTGGCAAGAATTTTGCACGTTTTCTATACCATGCCCACAGCCCAGCATTCCCCAAAGGCCACCATTCCACATTGGGGATGTCCAGTCAAGTCGACAGCCTTTGACAAATTGACACATGTTTGCAATTGTAGGTGTGTGCAAGTGTGTGTGTGTGTATGTGTGTGTGTGTACGCGCGGTTGGGTTTGTGTATGATTTATAAATCAGCTGATGCCTCATGCCCGGCCCCAGTGGTCATTTTGGGCGGCCACATGCGTTGCCGGGCGTCAATTTCCAGGCGTATTTGTTGCGGCCTACATGTGGCACGCATAAATGTTTCACTCAAATTGCCACAATCGCAGCCTCTGCCTACTTTTCAATACGCCCCAACACAACGTTGAGCGTTGTTTAAAGCGTTTTACAGATAAACGAATCTTCAATTGAAGTATTCTTCACCTTAAAGCAATACCTGGAATATCAATTTGTAATCTGAGCTACTAAAGCTTCCCGCCAAAAACTTGTTTAATTTTTATTTGATTTTATTTGGCTTTTGGCTTCACTTAACTTTAATGAAAGTTTTTATATTTTTCGATAATAAAATTTTGCTGTGTGGGCTGACTGGTGTTCCATATATTTTCTTTGTTAAATTAAACAGTTCGTGGCAGGGCAAAGTGGGACCTGGCTAGCAGAATAAATTATTAAAGTATGTCATACAAGCTCTTTAGCTTCAGAAGTGCGTTGACAGTGGGCGGAGGAGTCATAGAAAAGAAGTATTTGTATATGTTGGGAAGAGCAGCTCGTCGTCCTGATCAAGAATATATTTACAGACATTTTTACGTTTGACTATACTTTTTAGCTTTTTATACCCACAGAGCATGACATTAGTTAATGCTGATATCACAAATGCAACAACTGAACTGACTAAATTAGTAAAACCCGTTTAAAATTTTCAAAATATATTTTAACGTTCACTCACGTCAATTAATTTGTACAGCGTATGCAACGTTTTTTATACAAATGTAAATGCTTCAATGTCTAAATTCGCTGCTTATTGGGGTTTCGAGCAGCTGCATAGCTATCGCAATGGAACCAGGATTGTAGGAATTGCAACTTGAGCGAACGCTCATCATTACGGCATGTCTTCGGTCTCTTTGCAGCTTTGAGACACTCGTCTCCACTATGTTTTCTCTTAAGCCAACCAGATCCACGGGCCTCGCCACTCCTATTGTTCTCCATCGGTTGTGCTTAGTGTGAGAAGAGGTATATTTAAGAAAGTACGCCGGTTATTTGACAATTGTTCTGCACTTACGTTGCAATGTATCAAGAATTTCCCTTTTATTTCACAAGAAAAAAATTTATTTGCCTGTATGTATGTCTATGTATATGAATCGGAGCTAGAATGAAATCTGAAATGTATTTACAAACATGCTACTGACTCAGACAGCTAAGTCAAGGCGTGCTTGGTATGCCAAAAAGTATGTTTCTAGCGACACGATAATTAACAGTGCACACATACATGCGTACTTAGTATTTTGAGCATGAGTGTATCTGATTTGAAGCCATCTTGGCATCGTAATTAGCGCAGTCTGGCAATGCCATAAGTCCTAAAACAGTTTTTATTACCATTGAACCGATCTGAGCTTGTGAATTTGTTGGAAATTTTCATCAACAAAATGTGGCAAATGGTTGCCAAAAATGTTCACAAATTGACATTGTCAGACAAAAAGCTGTGTAATATTCTTTGGTCAACTTGGCATTTAATGGCAAACTGTTTGGAAATTAAAAACTCGCTTAGTATGTGGTTGTCCGTACCAGCTGGGATATAACAAAAGGATTCATATCATGTCTAGAGGGCTGCTTAATTAAATTCCTCAGTTGAGTTCTTCTTTTGGCTCTTGCCGCATTTTACAATTGGCCAAAGGGTCCAAGCTCCTGCATGCGCTATTGTTCCCATATTTACATGTCTCAATGAGTATCTTACTGGCTATCCTTTGAGCAGTTGTGTGTTCTATTCAATATTTGATTTGATGCTCACCCCAGTTGCAATCCATTGAAAATAACATGAAATTCCAGGAATACTTTTTCTTTATATTTTTCGTTATTTCGATTTTGTGATTATTTTGTTTCGTTTCGGTTCACATCGCTGAATTATTACATGCTTTTGCTGTGCGCGTGTGCGCGCGTGTGTGTGTGTGTGTGTGTGTGTGTGTGTCTACTGTCTATTATAAATATTGCATTTGGGCAATGTCATTGAATTTTCAATTAAAAAGTATTGAATAACCAATAGATGGCTTATTGCACATGAAACAGCTTGCAGTAGTTGCGGTTGAAGTTGCGGGGAGCTTTAGGGGGCTCGCTGCCTTGAAGTTGACTGTACCCATTCGTTGGCTGCCTATATGTTATATACATATATACGTATATATTTATATGTGCCATATTGCTGGGAATATCAACTGACAGCCCCTTAAATATGTATGTTCGTCTCTGTGTGTCAGCTGTCAGCTCTTGTAAATATGCTCGACCTTTGGCTTTGCTTTGTTGTCAAAATTTTCTACAACGTTCTGTTTGTTGTTGTTGCTGTTGCTCCGCCTTGTCGACATATCAGGCTCAAACATGCAAACTGCGTATTGTGAGCTGGAAATGATATTTCGAGTGTGAATGTGTGTCCGTGATTGTGTGTGTGTGTGCGTGTGTGTGTGTGTGTGTGCGTCTGAGGCTGAGATTGGGTTTGTTAGAAATGTCGCCTGATTTGTCGCAGAAACTAATCAGAGAATGTGTGTGCTTCTTGTTGTTGCTAATATTGCTGCTGCTGCTATTGTTGTTGTGGTTGTTGTTGTTGTTGTTGTTGTCACTGCTGTAGTCATTCAGTATAACGACCAGCCGCAGACAGAGGGAGCAAAAAAGTTCGCTTAAGTATTTGTGTGCATATGTAATTTGTGTGTTGTTATTATTGTTGCCAGGCTCATTGCACGCCATTTTCCTATTTTCACATTTTCATACATTTTGATTTTGATTTTTCTTTTATTTTTGCTTTCTTTGCAATTCAGTTTGCTTTGCGTTGCCTTCTTGCACCCCTTTTTGAAGCAGCAAATGCAAAATATTGACTGACGTTGTGTGTGTGTGCGTGTGTGTGAGCATGTGTGTGTGCTCCTATGAATATGTGCTACATAAGTATTTGAATGTGCTCGTGCAAGGGGCTTATGGCCCCAAGTTGCGTCAGGCAGACACAGTTTTTCTATTACGCTCTGTTATGGCATGTCCTGTCTATCGGCACAGTCTGTCTCTCCGGTCTCCGGTCTCCGGTCCCTCTGTCTGCCTGTCTGCTGAGAGTTGTTATGCCCGTCGTCGTTGTCTTTTTGGGTGCCAGCCCAGTCAGTTTGTCCCCATCGACCGTAGCTCGTACCCTCGTCCCCGTCGCCAGCTCCAGCTCGATCTGTGTCTTCGTTTCTGTCTCTATTTCTGTTTCTGGCTCACGGCTGCGGCTATGGCTGTGGCTGTGGCTGTGTCTGTAGCCGGTTGCTCGTGTCCTGTCCGGTTAAGTTTAACAGTCAAGGACTTTGTTGTTGAAATGTTGATTTTTGTTGATTTGGCTTAGTGGCTGCCACTCGCATCACATCACATCGCAGTGCCTGTATATGTGTGTGTGTGGGTGTGTTTCTGTCTGCGAGTGTGTGGCGCCAGCAGTGAAAGGACATGGCGTGCGGGAGTCCACCTCCTCTACTCGAGGCCACTGGCCAGCAAATTTTCTAAAAGCAACTAAACTGCTGATGAAATGGATTGTCATGTGCGTTTCAATTTCCGCCAATGACATTCCACACACACACACCCTCTCACACATACAAGCGCAGTCTGTGTGTAAAAAGTTTGCACAAACTTTCACCATGTTTTGAGTGTGCGTGTGCGTGTGCGTGTGCGTATGTTTGTTTGTGTTTGTGTGCTGCCATTAAGTGCCACTGCATGGGCGCTAAAGCGCACAGTGTGTGGGCGTGCTTGGGTTAGATGGGCGTGGCTGGCCAGCCTTTGAGCCGTCTGTGTCTTTTTGTGCTCCACTAATGAAAAGGATAATAAACTGTTATTCGGCTGGCGGCTAAACAAGTGTGCGTGCGCGTGTGTGCGTGTGCGTGTGTGTGCCAAGCATTTTGTGCCAAAATGAATCAAATGCCAACAGTTAAATGTATCCATAACTTATGAATTTAAGCACTGCGCTTATTACACTAAACAAATTAATAGAAACGGCCGCACAAGCATTTCGCATTGCCCGGACTCAAGCATTGTTGTATTTTACGGAGACTCCAAACTCAAAAGTACAAAGTACGAGTGTCTAGTTAATTAATTAAGAAGCCTCTTACGCAGCATCAAGTTTAAGCAGACTCTTCGAAATGTAGCTTTAACAGCAATTTAATGATTTTTCTCTGGCCTCCGTCACGATTCGGAACTCGCCTTAAAGTTTGCCACGTCCGTGAAAACATTTTTGGTTCTTTCTTGTCTCATTTCTAACACTTTTCAATAGAATTATTTTTAATTAATATTAAATTATATTATAAGATTTTTAATTTCTCATGCTCTCATTGCTGAGAAATGTTGCACTTTTATATTTGCTAATTGGCAAAAGAAAAACGGTTTTGTTTGTGGCAAGCTTAATCGAATGCTGAAGTGCCACTTTAAGCTGTTTATGAATGCATATCGAATACTATTTGCACAATAATTAATTGTTAGAGCACTTTGTTAAGCTGCGACTTTCAGCTGCTGCATTGTTGCCACAAAATGTTGCAACTTTGACACAAACTCATTAGCTTGAAGTGCGCTTAAATCTATGAGCAGTCGTCAGCTTTCAGCCACTTTGCTGCTGGCTGCAAACAATTTATACTGCTCATTGCCAGCTCTGCCTGGGCACCAGCTATCCGGTTGAAATGACCGGGCGCCGGAACGGGACGAGAACAGGCAATAGCGGGCTATTCGACAACTTGTTGGGATGCTTAACTATTTTGTTTATGAAAATTACACGCAGTCAATGCGACGTTGTTGGACATAAATGTCGATGATGACCTCAAGTCGAGCGGGTAAAAACTTCAGCATCCACTTGAACATCAACTTGACGTTGAACAGCGCCATTTCTGGGGCTGTGGCGACTTCCGCTGTGGCAGCTGTCTCGCTTGCTCTCCAATGCCATTTCTATCTGACGGACTGACTAACGGCAGTTTCAGTTTCGGTTTCAGTTTCAACAACACAAAATTGTTCACTTCAAAAAAAAAGAGAAAGAAAAATAAAGCTTCAAGGAAAGAAAAGCGAGGGCAACAAAGCTAAAAAAAAAAGAAAAAAAAAACAACAACAACAAGAATCAACAGCAGCGAAATGAAAGCAAAAGGCATCAACTGCAAGCCGCTGGGCCCGCAGGAGGCAGACGGCGTTGTTGGCTTCAGGCGGAGGCAGAAACCAGAGGCAACTTTGCCACACATTCGCCATTTAGTTGTTGGCAGTTTGTGTACCGTTAGAAAAGCGCGCAAAAGTAAAGTTTTTGCTTTGCAAACAACAACCAATAAAACTTTAAGCAATCTTCCACAGCTTGAGCGTGAACGAGCGGATGTCCTCGCCTCTGCCTCTGCCTCTGCCTCTGCCACTGCCACGCCCCCAACCCCACCTCCCGCCACTCGTCTCGCTCGGCACAGTCTTGTGCTCGTCTCGTCGTTGGTTAGTTTCAGGGCATCATCACAACCAAAGGATAACAACTTTTTGGGCGCAAATGCCTTGCATACGCTTCGCGCCACTCCTCGCTCTACATATTTTTTCCATTTTCTTCCATTCTATACCCTGTAGCCATTGAAAATGGATAATATGTGCACACGTATGCGGCGTGCAGCAAAGAGCATTCGTCTCATTGTTTCTCTCTGAGAGCCAAGGACCTGAAATGCTAATTATTTATTCTCATTACACATGCAATGAATTTATAGTAAATTTTTTGATATTGCGCCCATTTCCATATTATCGATAAATACCGTTAATTTATGGTATGAATATTGGATTCTTATATGGTATACTTCTTAAATATTTGGCTTTTTGGATAGTTCGAGTGCTTATTACAGGGTACGTATTAGTCCGACCTGCTCGGCAAGTGCCCACTAGCTGGTTTTCTTTGCTCTTTTTTTTCTATGTGCCAAATTTGTTTTGGACTTGTTTTAATTTATTTGCTCAGCGCTTTTTTCTCAACTCCAAACGCCACGCCTGGTCCTTTGCATCCTTTGAGCAAGTGCTAGGTACCAGGTATGAGTGCATGTGAATGCATGTGTATGTGTATGTGCAGCCAGTCGAGGAGGCATTGGGAAGGAAGTTGTAGTAGCGGCGTTTTCCGGTTTCCGTTTTCTCTTTTTACTCGCTGTACCCAATAAAAATCGTTTTATATTTTGTTCTTTAACAAAAGAGGGGTATAATAGTTTTGTGTCAGTTTATGTAACAGGCTAAATGAACAGTTATATGTATGTTTGATAAGACCAAAGAGTTGCATCGGAGCGCTAGAGTATTATAGCAAGCAATTGCCAATGGCTGGGGATAGGGTAAGAAGAAGTGTATCTGGAGAAGTGTGTTATAACAGCTCGGAATTGTGCCTAGGGTAACTGCTCGTTGGACATGCTCGTTCAGAGATCTCGTACAGTCTCAACGTCAGCATCACGACAGCTTTGGCAATCTGCATGCCAAGCCAAGTCAAGCCAGTTCCCGCCAGCTCTTGCTCTTTCTGCTATTGCCCCAGACGCCCTCAGTGGCAAAGCAACTTTTTTGCTGCAACTCGATAAAAGCAACAACAACAACAACAACAACTGCAAAATGCAAACAAATAAGGCAACCAACAAAAACACATCAAATTTGTTTTTGTTTGCCATGCAACGTGTTTTTAAATTTATTTTTAAGTTTTGTAACAACTTGCCAAAATGTTTGCCAGCACACACAGGCACGTTTGTGTATCTGTGTGTGTGTGTGTGTGTGTGTATGAGTGTGTGAGTGTGTGTGTTAGTGCACAATTTTGGTTTTTGCAGATGCAGTTCTTTCAGCTTTTCAGTAAGTGCTCTTTAGCACTTACCACATCACTTACACACACACACACACACACACACACACATGTAGAGCCACACAAAGCACTTCTTATGGCCATACAACAGGCGGCTATAAATATGGATCCATATGCAGGCTTAAAGCCTAAGCCAGCTCCAACTGGATTTGCAAATTTAAAAAACATAAAATAAAATGGCTGAAATATTGTTAAAAATACAAAATAAATTGGATTTCGATGTAAATCACAATAAAAATAAATTTTAAGCTGGACGGCTCGAGTTCAATATTCATCATAATGACCAGCAAGAAAAGGATTTAAAGACCAGAACGATGAGCAGGTTCTGAGTTTTTTAAGTTCCTTCTGCTTTTATTATTAGCAGACTTCAAACTTCCAGGCCTTGTCAACAGTCCGATGCTAAAACCAATTGAGAATTATAATCGACCACGAAGCAGCAACTTAACATTGTACGCCAAAATGAATAGACATAATATATGCTTGCTCAGATACATTTATGATATTTTAGTATTATTTAGCACCTAGAGCCAAAAGCCTTATGAAATTAAGAAACAGGTCCCAAATTCCAGCAACAAAAA
The DNA here is from genome assembly GCF_030788295.1 of Drosophila virilis. NCBI lineage: Eukaryota > Metazoa > Arthropoda > Insecta > Diptera > Drosophilidae > Drosophila > Drosophila virilis. The sequence continues at coordinate 25,931,898 of NC_091543.1, read as the reverse complement.
TGATCTGTTCATTTTCTACATTAACAATTAGGTTGGGTAGCAGCAAGTTTTTACGGGTTGGAAACTAGTTCCCCGCATTTTCATCACGTGCTGTCAAAGCTTAAAAGAACTTTCAATAGTTGTTCAGTTTGTGCTCTGTGGACCAAAATTATGAAGTTTTCTATGAGAAACGTTACCCACTTAAATGTGAACATAAAACTTAATTAAGCAATTGCTGCAGCAGTCAAAAGGGAAGTTTTTTTTTGCTCACGGCGTAAAAGCAATACCAAAAAATGACATCTGAGCTCATAATTTAAATCAACAAATAATTTGCATTTGCAAATGGAGTTCAACAAAGCTGGCATTTGGAATTCATGTGTGCGACGCCGGTGGCTCTTAAAACTCAATTTAACCACATGCTGCATGCACACAGGGTAATCTTAGTGGGTCAGCAGCTCAGCGGCTTATGCATTTACCCATGCCAGCCCCTTTCATTTGTCTTGCCTTCCCTGTTGCTGCTGCCACAGTTGGTAGAAAACTATTTTAGCCAGACTGTGTACTCCTTAACCTCGGCCATGCTTACCTGAACTTACGTTACGGTAAATTGCCCCGAAACAATATATGAAAACGCATTACTTCGCTTGGTAAGGGGTTAACCCATAGCCCGCCCACCCGTGTGTTTGTGTGCGAAAAAGTTTTGGCCTGCATCTTTGTGCCTTTTTAGTTGGCTGCTTCTTTTATTTTGCTTGAACTCTATTTTTATTTTTATTGGCTCGCCCAACGACACAAGTTTCTAGAGCGCCACTTGAGCAACGCGCCAACACAAACACATTCACACACACACACACACACACACACACACACACACACACACACACACACACACACACACATGCACATACACACAGTCGTATACACATGCAATTGCCATAAAGGAAAAGTTGTATTACATTTATGACACTTTTGAATATATTTTTATACATTTTTGTTGGCCTCCGCATATTTTTCGTGTGCTCTGCTATTTTTTTTTTCCCCCACCAGCACGTTCGCTGTTTTATTTAACTCGCCATTACGTTTTTACAACCCTTTTTGCAGCCAGTGTTGACAAAGCGGAAAAGGCAAACAAAGCGACGACTGCAAACAACACGACAGCAGGCAGCCCACATTGCGGCTGTGGGTGGGGTGTTAAGGGTTGCGGGCTGTGGAGTAGGCAAACATTTTAGCTGGCGACATTTCATCAAAATGGGCAATGAGTCAATCCCGGCAATAGCAGCGGCAGCAGAGGCAGCAGCCATCCGAGCTGCGAAGGACACGCACTTAATCAAAGCATACTTTCCGGGAGCGACGCCGATTTGTTGTCCTTGTAGCTAGCAAAGAGTCGAGACTTCCAAGATTTTTCCATGCTGCCACAGAATAAATAAGCTGAGAGCCAACAATAAAGCAAATGCAAATAAGTAAACAAATGACGAGTAGACAAATAGAATGCTAAGGTCGCATATGTTGTCATCATTCTGGATAGGTTCCGTGAAGGAGCGTAACTGGGGATGTGCCAAATTGGGCAGCAGTTGAAGCAGTTAATGCATTACTTAATCGTGATTTCCGGGAACCAAAAAGATGCGCATCAAATATGCTTGAGCCAAAACGAGCAAGTTTTCGTCTCTTTCGGGCTCCCTTGAGTTTTCAATTATACTTGTAAATTTATGAAATGCTAGCTGGTATTTCCCGGCCTTGCCCGGTCCAAGTTTTTGTCCCCGATTTTAAACATCGGTCCATTTTTCCCGTACAAAATTCAAATCTATCTGAATCGGATAGTAAACAAAATACACGCCTTAGCGTGTACCTCCAGCACATAAGGCAACGACAGTGAAACCTTCAGCATCGCAGCTCTTACCCTTTGTGCGTTGATCATCAATCAGTCAGTCAGTCAGTCAGTCAGTCAGTCAGTCAGTCAGTGAGCGAAACAGGACAAACAGTTTTATATATAGAGAAAAAGGGAAACGAACAACAAGTTGTGCATATGTCGATTGTCAATCCTTTTTTGCGGTCATTTATTAACATGCACAGCATGTCGTTTAATTTTTCCTTTGCTAAATATTTGCATTAACCGACGTTTGACATGCGTTTTAATTTGGTCGCATCAAAAAACTCGCAAGCATTTAATATCAGCTCCATTTTGGCTCCGCATATATGTAAATCGACTGAATTCAATCGAAATGAAAATAAAATCAATTTCTTGTACACACTTTTAATTATATTTACATGGTTATTAATATTAAGTATAAAAAATGTTTTAAATAATACACAATTTCTTTCTGTCGGTTTGCTACAAAGTATTTCCATAGTATACAGGCACATAATCCATGTATATTTTATAGATTTTGTATTATTATATTTGCATAACAATTTAGTAGGAGCTGCTGCTCATCATCTTGCAGATTACTTAAAAACTGACAACTGAGGCGCGGAGTAGGCAGAAGGTGGACCATTTAATTGGGTAATCAAATGAATTCAATCGAAATAATTACTCGGACACCCGCAACTAATTACACACATTTATAAAGACACAATGCGATGCTGGTTGTTTTTCTGTGTGGTGAAGGGAATGGATAAGGGGGGGTATGCGGTGGTGGCCTCTGGTGTCGCCAGTTGTCGGTAGCGATTTGTTTTTGCTATTGTTGCATGTAATTGATAGCAGGCACGTAGTGCCACGCGACAGTCACAGCTGGCACAAAGAGTGTGTGTCTGCCTGTTTGTGTGTGAGAGTTCGTGTGCGTGTGTCTGTATATGTGTGTGTGTATGTGTGTGTATGGGTGGGCGGTGGGGCACACTGCATTTCATCAGTGGCAAATCAAAAGAATTCACACGAAATGTTTGCCATGCAGACGGAAGCGACTGCCACCGGAGCTGTGCAGACAGCAGCACCGTTTCTTGTACACACTCACACACATACACACACGAACACACACTCGCACGCATGTGTTTGTTGAGCATGTGTGCGTTTGATAACGATGCCAGCGTCGACTTGCGGCTGGCAAGTCCTTGCGAATGCTACTAATTTTGCGGCGCTGATGTTTCGTTCATTCGCGCAATTTATTTAACTTGATTTCCTGCAATTTATTTCAAGTGTTGTCGTTTATTTAAGCACTCTACACGCCCACATACACCTAACCACACACCCAAACATACACATGTGCCTTGAGCGCGAGTGTAAAATGCACTGTAAGAAAAAAAATGTTAAAGAGCGCTGCATAATTGCGCACCACTTTGGCTATCGGTCTCGCCAACGCGGGTTCCATGTTACAAGGTAGCCATGTTGCAACTACAAAAACTCCCTGACTCACACACACACACACACACACACATACTCGCACTCACAATCTCGCGCTCACACACGCTTTTATACCAATTTGTGCAATTAACTCTTTGACGCAATGTACGACATGAAGTTACACGCGCATCCTTTTGAAAAAGAAAATGCAACAAATTGTTAGATGGCTAAAGTAACCGGGCATTACCCGGCTTTGCACGCGACAAGTTTCTTAAATTTTAGAGACTAGATAATGCTTTTCTTTATAATTTCCGTAGATTAGATATATCGAAGCTAGAAATACGCATACAAATTAAGATCCCGTTTTATTTTGAGCTGCCATTTCGGGAAACCAAAGTGTTTTTTCCGGCTTGAACTTAAAATTTTCTAATTCGAACAAGTCATGAACCAATTCTTAAGCTCAAACAGTCAAATGAAGCTCAGCAGAACCGCATTTTTTGGTTCAATAACATATATTTGGTTGACAACTTCTATCTTTTTAACATATTGATAACGGTAGTTTCTGTACTCTGTAAAGTTAACATATTTCGATAAATGCCAAAATGTTATTGTGGAAATGCTAAGCGATAATAAACTAAATTGTTCTGTTACTATTCATATTAACAGGAAATTTGAAGACATTAACTATAAAATTGTCATACTTCTATGTGTTCATATTTTTATTACCCTTAACATAAATTTAAAGTGACAAAGAGTTACTGTTATGCGTTTATTTATTTATTTGGAGATGGGTTCAAACTGTTTAAGAAAAGGAAACCTTTAAAATATTACTTAAAACACTTAATTTGATTTGAAGTTCACATGTAGCGTATTGCCTGCAAGTTCTGAGTGCTGTTGGGGCCAGTTTCGGACGAATGCATATATATCTAATCTCAACCACATACATACATACATGTCTGAGTATATAAAAGTGAATGTGTGAAGTCGTGTTGGCACTGCCATTGGCCCCACTTTCTTGTGTTCATCATTGTGAGCAGTTAATGGTGCTCATTTATTTTATTGACAGCTTGCTTTTACCCGCTTTTTGCCCAGGTTTTTTAGACGGAGACCCATAGAGCTTTCCTTCCGCAAGACTTTTGCATTTAGTTGGCGTCTAAAGTGTGCAAATTAGTTGATTTTCATGTTGTTCATCCGATTTGCCAGTGAAAAATGAAGTGCGTTTATTTGCCAAATTTATGATGGTCAATTTGAGCGCAACTGTGAGTAGATGAAAGGCCCAAATGGGACATTCCGTTTTGGGCATAATTAAATTGCTGAGTTTAAGCATCGAGCAAAATGCTAGCCACATTTGCCAAATGGCAAACTCTTTGTATGAAGCAAGCACAGCTCCTGGGCTCATCAGTTTCTCAGAGGAGTGGGAACAAACATATTAAGGAAATGCTGCTTATTTTGCCATAATTAAATTTATTTTATTCAACTTTATTTTTACAGCAACGTGTAACTGGCAACTGGCAACCGGCAAGTGGCAAGCGAGTTATTGGCGCAGTCTCGTAATTGGTAATATTGAATGCAACGCATTGCGAAGCGAAATCCATTAGTGAGTATAAATTAAGCCTTGCATAAGTCATTAAAAAAACATCAAAAGAACGCTGCGAACGAAGCCTCGACGGCCAAAGCTGAGATCCAGCGGAAATCAGAACCGGATTGAGGGTTCATATTGTATGGAACTGCACCTGGCATATCCACCAATCCAATTGAATGAAGTAAAAACTGATTACGCACGCTTACGTACAGGTAAAAATGGATATATGTCCGTGCATGTGTGTCTGTTCGTTTAATTTAAGCTTTTACATTTGGCTTTGTGGCTTCAATAATTAATAATTGAAGGTGTTGTCGTCCGAATGGCAAACGTATTTATCCACCCATTTGACACGGAATTGAACAGTTTGTCTGTGTGTGTGTGGGTATGTGTGTGTGTGTGTGTGTGTGTCTTGGTGGTTTCCGACCACCGCTTACATCACATTCAACATGCAATGCCTATTTTACAGCTCTTACAAAAATTTGTGGGCCAACCGCAAAAACACAAATTGAATGCTCGCTGCCAAGCTGTCCAATTGCCCAGAAGCAACAAGGATGTATTCATTTTGAGCCATCTCTTGGCCTGGGCTTTTTGTAGCTTTTGTAATTGCAGCCGGTTAGCTGCAATTGTCTCGCTTCGGCCAAGCACTTTATAAGCCGAATAAACCGCAGTCAAATTGAATTCTCTGGCCGGCTAACAAAACAAGCTACTCAGGGGCAAGTGCCAAGTGGCATGTGGCAGGTGGCAGGCTGCAGCAAAGCAAAGGCGAACTTCTTAGGCGCTCTAAATTCCAATTCCTGCTGTGTAATATCATAATTTACGACTTTTTGACAAATTATCGGCATCGCTTGTCCAAATAAAACGCAAAACATAAATTTGAAAATCGCAATAAGCGCAAATTTCAATAAATTAATCATTGCAAGACGTCGACCATGCTAAAGGGGAGAGGAGTGTGGCGGGGCGGGGCGGGGTGGAGCAGCTGATGTGGCACAATAATAGATTTATTCAGCTTTCGTTCTGTCAAATTGGGAGCTGCGGGCAGCAACAGGCATACCGCCCCCTCTCAACCGTCCAATGCGCCTTACGACAAGAACAACAACACAGTTTTAAATGTTTTAAAATCAAATGTTTACGCACAGAGGGAAACGGCAGACATGAAGGGCGTTTGGGATGGTTGGATAGGGGCAAGCGGGGGCCTGGAGCAAGCGGAGTTATGCCGAGCCTTGTCGAGTCATGTAGCAACAGCTGTTGTAGGCCATGTTTTGATCCTTGTCGACAGTGGGTATCGCCAAGTGGGGCAAAGTGCCGAGCCACAAATTGGCCTTAAATTCCAACTACCATATGGTTATCGCAGCTCCATTGATTGTGGTCATATTTTTTGGTATTAATGCTCCACTTAAATTGAAAATAAATTGGCAAAGAGCTACACTATGTACGTTTTCAAGAAAAATATAATTATAAAGCGGAATTTGTGGTTAGAATGCCCGAAATTAAGGCACATGCTTTTGGCAATAGGAACAACAAGAAACTTGTTGATAAGTAGTAATGAGATGTGTCCGCGTCGATTTCTGTTTAATTTAACTATAGAAAAATTGTCACATGTTAGCTTTAAATTTCTTTCGACTAAATATTTGTGAGCTGCTTAAACAGTGTTTGATAATTGGTTCATTTTACGAAGCGCCGACCACAACATGGCAGCATGACGATGGCAACTAAGCAGAAATCCTTTTGCAACGTCCAAAATTTTCAAATTAGATTTTCATGTTTACGAATCGCATTGCGAGTTGCCCACTTGCTACTTGCCACTTTCCACTTAGCAGCTGCCAGTTGGCCTTTTGGCAACGCAACGCAAATTGGAAGGCAAAGCAAACCCAAGAACAAAACCAAAACATAGTCATCAGCCCGATAGGTAGAAGTCAGAGAGAAAAAGCCAAAAAGCCAGAGAGAAAAAATTAGGTAACTGCTGTCCGGGCAGAGGGAAACCTCATTTCTGGGCGTCGGCATCTGCGGCAAAAGTCAAACAAAAACTCTGCCATATATTATGTCAGAGGCGTCAGATAAGCGGCCAGACGACTCCCATATAGTAGCAGAGTCGAAATCTCGTCGCGACGCGGGCTAGCAAAAAGCGCAGGCGAATGTAAATCTGCTCCGAAATTGGTTTCTTCTTTCAAAATGCGATTACAAGTCGATGAGCCGCCAGACAGCGACAGCAACCAAAAGTGAATCAGGCAAAAGGAAAAAGGAAAAAATTAAATAGAATCATCCGCAATAAGAAAAGTAAATGGCTACGAGGATTAAATGCCCTGCAAGGGATCCTTTTATACCAAATTAAAATTGAAAACTTATATCAAAGTCAGGCCAAGACGTTTAACCAGCTTCTAAGTATTATAACCCAATTAGCATTAGCAGATTAAAAGCATAGAACTAATGGCAATGGAATCGATAATAGGTACCCTAATGTTATAGAAGTTTTATTGGGAATAATTGGAATAATAACTATTATACCCATTAAATGTAGGGGATGAGGGATAATTAATAAAAGCTGGAATTGTGTTATGTTGACCATCTATATAAATATATATTTACATTGATCAGCTTCGAATCATATTTATATATTATACAGACACAATCGCAACAGTAGGCAGGTATTGTTTGTTTAAATTAAATATTTGGAATGGGTACATAAACATTATAATTATAGAAGGTTGGCCCAATGTACCATATATAATAGAAGAATGTAAAATGCGCAAAATAGGTATACAATAATTTTTAATAATGGGCATAAAATAACAGCATAAATGCGAATGTAAAGTAAGAGCAGTCAATTCAAAAGTGCCTGACTATTAGGTACCCTGTATCCAGCGTTGAGTTGACTTAACTTCTTTCTCTACATACACAAACATACAAATCTTCGGTGCTTATAGTCTGAGCTTTATAAGATTTACTATGGTCCATTATGACAATACCCAAAGCAAAATTTCTTAAAATGCGTTGCATTTCATGCAAATGTCACCATTGGAAGACCTCTTCCTAAATTAAAAGAAAAACACATTCATGCAATAAGAAACTTACATTCTACATTCAAAGACTGAACCTCCTACAGTCCTCCTATAGATAACCTCCATCGAGTCTTACCGAGTCTGAGACGCTTCTTTTAGCCTCTTTATTTTGGTAATGGGTATAAAACGAAGGCCACTTTTACACCCGCTTCTGCTCCAGCTCCTGCTCCTCTTCTGCTTGTGAGCGGAGGCAGTAATCGGATGATTTGCATGCGAGTGATGCCAAATGGGATGGCGAAGACGCTGCTCGAGCGAATGAATTGTGGCAATGGCGAGTTGCTGGAATGCTGGCAAAATATGGTGGTGGGTCAGCAGTTTGGGGCATTTTCTAAAGTTGCCGCGGGCTGGTATTAGGGATAAGCTCATGGTCCTCTAGTTGCCCACAGCTTGCAATTAATGTAGTAAATTAACCGCAGCAGCAATTGCGGCATGCAACTCCTACACTCGAATTGCATACTTCAAGGATGGCTAGGCAACCCGAAGTACCATTGAAGAGGTCCTTGCCAGGGCCCTTCATTTAGACAATGTACAAGGAATACTCTCTAATTGGGTACGCAAAATGAGCATTTGCCAACACTCATACACACACACAAGCACACAAGCACACACACACACACACACACACACTCACACACAGTCACACACAAACAGACAGACGCACACACGCACATTTGTACGGGCACAACAAATATTTAACGAAATTATAAATGTACACAAGTGAAATTTATAACAAACTCAACGTTGATGACGACGATGAAGACATGAAAGCGTTCATTACTCAATTTCCAAGATGAAAAGCAAATCAGGGCGCTGGCAAAGGGTTCAAGTGAGGAGTGGGCAGCAGCATCAGTCAGGCAGTAGCATGCAGAGGCAAAAACTTGGCAGAGGGTCTGCTGCTTTGCTCCAAAAAGTGCGCAACATTCCTCGACTTGTGTGTAGTACTTCATTCTAGTCTGCTCGACGGCTCTTCGGGTCCGCTCTCAGCTCAAAACAATTAAAAACCGTAAATGTCCCCACATGACAAAGTGTGAACTTAATTTCATTTTTGCAGTTTACAAATGCAACAACAACAATGACAATAACAACTGCAAGACAGCAAGAAAAAACTCAGACAAAAAGAGATGTGCAAGGGAACGTTGATAATGGGTGAGAAAAAAACACACACAGCGAGAGTGAGAGCGGGAGGGGAAGCGGGAGCGGGAGAGTGAAAGCGAGAGCGAGACAACTAAATACAAATGAAAATGCTTTTGTAATGCCACAAAAACTATGCAGCAGCTCCAAAAGTTACGGCCAAAGGGAAAGGGGGGGGCTTGCCGAGCACAGTAACAGAACAGAACAGGACGAAGCCAGCAACCAACCAGTTGCCGGGACATTCACAATAACGAGCAAAACGAAGCACGAATGAAAGTAATTTTCTAAATACTTATGTATGGCCATTGTCAGTGTGTGTGCGCGCGTATGTGTGTGAGTGTGTGAGTGCAAGTGTGTGTGAGTGCGCAAGCCATTTTTCAAAGCTTAATTTCCACAAACAAGTAGCAAGCACTCGAGAGAATCGCAAAAAAAAAAATAAAAAAAAAAATAAAAATTGAATATAACACTACAGTAAAAATAACTACAAATTAGAAGGGAACACGTTTTTTATTTAGCAGAACGAACTGTTAATACTCTGCTTGATTTGTAAACATATTCTGATGTAGTTAGAAGCCTTGCTTGTTTTCATTTATCAGCTTTGCGTTTAATATAAAAGTTGGTAATAACGAGAATTATAATATCATGTAGGCACTCGTCAGCATCTCAACGATTTTTGGTATGCTGGAATATTATCCTTATATGCCAAAATCTTATTGTTTTATAGGAATACGTTTTCTCTTCCACAACAGCCACACAGCCGCTGCCTAAATTGCGACACACAGTAGAAGATTTGATATTGCCAAACACTCTGACTTATTCTAGGCATCTTTGTGAGGAAGCATTTGTCAAGGAGTACTTATATCAAGCTCAATACATATACCCATCAGTTTATTAAATGTATCGTTTTTTGATTCATTTTGGTATAATGCGTCTCTAAGTTTAATGTAGGGTGTAGAGAAATAAGTGCACTTCAGACACGCTCATTAAAAATAAGCTGACGTACAATTGTAGTCAGCTTAAATTTATTCTTTAATGTGGGATATTGAAGAAAAAAATGGCAGAGAGCTCTAGTCGACAGTTACCCAGAGCACAAGGCTTTGGCTTTAAGGAGAAGATGATTCCTACAAATGTTTGGAGTACGTGGACTGGTAAACATCATTTTTAATTTAATTAATTTTTAAATTGCTCGCATTTTGTATACTTCTTCAGGCTTCCATACCGTCAGTTGAATATATGAATATGCTCATTATTTGTGACTCAATATAGCCTGCTATGCAGTTTTATACATCCTGAGTGTGCTTCCTTCCTCCTCCTTCCTCTTCAAGTATATGTGCAGAACCGAAATTGTGCAGTCGCTAGTTCTAATCCAAAACTGAGCTGTGACTCAACAGTAAAAACAGTTTGCTACAAATTGCCAAAGCACTCAGCATCCGCCTATCCAAACGCAGCGCAAGTCGCAGTTACAGTGCCCGAAAGCGAGACAGAGAGAGAGAGAGAGAGAGAGAGAGAGGGAGAAAGTCTCTGAGCAATTCGCTGTGTGTCTCGCTGTGCATACAAATTGCCGTGGAATGCGTGCCAAGGCACGCGATGGTTTGAGGCAGCGGTGGGTTTTGCTTTTTGAAGTGGGTTCTGGGCGCAGCTTTGTGTGTTGTTTTGACGCAACCTTCAGAGCTTGCATTACGCATACGCCACGTTTGCCACTCTGGCTGCTGCGGCTTTGCGTGCACAAATGAAGTTAGTGCTGCACTTAGGTGACTCTGACTGCGACTGCAACTGCGACTCTAACCCCAACTCCGATTCGTATTGCGTCTTTAACTGCGGCTGTACACTTGGCTGCCAAGTGGCGCATTTAAACGCATCCACGCAACCACCCAGCCCACCAGCCATTCAGACAAGCCGCTTGTCTGACTGCTTCGCCCGCCGTAAATGTGTGATGCTCAACGTGGGCGGCTGCTGCAGGATGTTCATGAAACATTCATTAAGGACATTGTGTATTTCCGCTTTTAGTTTTTATCATGCGTCGTGCAACATTGCGCAAAACAGCAGCCGCCGCAAGACTTTACAAAAAATGCATTTGTCACTCTTCCCCTCTCTCTCTCTCTCTCTCTCTCTCTCTCTCTCTCTCTGTCTCACTCGCTCTCTCTTTCATTGTATAAGTAAGCTCAAAACAGCGGTCAACATGACCGGCTGGATAACAATGGGTACCACAGATGCAACTGTTTGTCTGACCAGAGCTCATTTTGGTTCTGGCTTCAAAGCAGCCGCCCGCTTCAAACGGCTGCCCCTTCCTTAATTTAATGGGTCACTGATCCAAAAAGTATACGACAATCGTTGACAATGCTGCGCAGCAACAGCCATATGCAAATGCTTTGAAATGCTCAAAATTGAGCTGCACTCTAAATGAATTTGAGATAAATGCAACTGCATAGATTTGCGGTCCGCAATGATTGCCCCGGGGGATTGACCAGGCGATGGTCTAGTAAGCTCTTAAGCGAATGCGCTTTGGCTGTTGCACAGACTGGAGGGTGAGCTATGCAAAGCTTAAAGAAAACTTTGCTTTGCAAACAATAGCTGTAAGAGTCGGGGGTGACTTCAGGCAAATAGTCTGTACCCAGCGCCGAGGTACCGTAACATGCCTTCAGATGTACCTAAGACAATTGAAAATAACATTTATCGATTCTATTGAACAAAATATATATTTGCATGCATTTGATAAACGAAGAATTTTTTCAATTTCAAGTCTTTTCCTGAGATTTGTGTCTGAGATTGACATGTTACATTGATTAGCACAAATTCAATATATATAATAAAATATATTGAAAAATTCTTAAATATGAAAATAGGTGAGGAATATTATTTAAATTGTTCATTAGTAGCCAGTTTTTGTCTGGTTTATTTTATTCAATTTCCTACATCTCTCTCTTTCCGTGAAAAAACTTTAATATACCCTAACTATCGTCTACTCCATCTCCACAGAGTCACACCTGGACTGTGCATGCAATGACATTTGACCTGATAACGCGTGCATTCGCGTGAAGGGTTTGGTTATGGGATTTTTGGCAGTCTTTACCATGGTTAATTTTTTGAAAGTATTACGAGAACTTTAACTTGATATGCTAATTTATAGTTTCTTTTAGAGCAGAGACAAATTTAATCGCATCACTAGACTTTTCTTCTTGTACACAAACTCAACTTCAAGCCACTAATTGCTGAATTGAAAACTTTGCAAGCTGTCTTTAAGTTCCACATTAAGTGTAATTGCAAGAAAGTTAAAGATGATGTCCGAATGTGACAAACTTTTGTTGTCTTTCCTAATGTCGCTCGCTCTCACTCCCCTTTTTCTCGGGTATCTCCATTTCAACAGCAGCCATTTATGTGAAGTGCATTCGGCCAAAATGTGTACTTGTTATGGCTCTTTTTCTTCTCGTGGCTGTTGTTGAGCAAACTTTGAAGCTCTTATCTTAGTCATGCACACAGCAGGCGAGTTCATATTGAAGCCCACGATGCAGGCCAAGCAAATAATTAGGGCTCACATTCGGCCAACTCATGATGCCATGGGCCAAAAAACTTGTATGTCTAGCCCTGGCCCAGAATCCTTCTACGTTCAATAAGCAAAGTTTTGGCCAACAACGACGAAACAAAAACAAACAACGCTAACAAACAACACCAAGCGGCTAACACCAAAAAAGTTAACAAGTAAAGGCACTCATATGGGGCATAGTTGAATGGAGTATACCCTCTGCAGGGTATCTATCTAAAATTCGTATTTCAGTATTTTAAAATATTATAGACTGATGTCTGACTGACTGATTGACCACGTTGGGATCTTTGAGATTATCTGGTGAACGGCTGAAACGCATGCCATAAAAATCTTTGTAAAAGTTCAGCTCAGATATGTTTCACACTTCTTTAAAACTTAAAATGTCGTCCGACAGTCTTCAATCTTAATTGAGAAGTTCTACATCAAAATGAATCAAGGTTCGGTACTCTATGATAGTCATAGAGTATTGCAAATAGAAAAAAGTTAAACAGAAATTTGAGAATCATCAACTATTAAAATGCACACACATATACACGTACATAAGTATATAGAGTAAGGTTTGTCGTGTAGCAACAAAAATTGCGGTTTGCTGTTGTTGCTGCTGCGGCTGCTGCTGACAGGCGTGGCAAAAGCGCGAAGTTGCCGAGCATTAGGCAACAGTGTCACAATAACAAAAACATCAACAAAAAGAACAACTCCAGTGATAACAACAAAAACAACAACAACAACAACGACAACAACACCTCGAAGTAGAGCTGTCGCATCTCAAGTAATTTCATTGTAGTTCAAATACTTTGCCGCCTTTTGTCGTGCACTTATTTATTATTTGGCTAATTCGCGCGTTGCCAAAGTGGCCTCTCAAACAATAACAATATAAAACTATAGAGAATTTCAAGAAAAAAAGTATTTGTGAGAGAAAGAGAGCGTAAGCGAGCGAGAAAGAGAGGGTGGGTTAGAGAAGCGGGAGGCTAAACTTTAGCCGTGCCAAGTGGCGTCCGCTGGCAGCTTCGCCTTTTGCTCGCCTGTCCAATTCTATTTCACATTTGCACAAACTTTAAACAATGCACACAATGCAATAGATAAAGTGTGCGAAGGAGCTGGCAAGCGTTTGAGAGAGAGAGAGAGAGAGAGAGGGGGATTGGGTGAGCTAGAAGGCTGGAGTGAGGCAGCGAATAAGTTTGGCTGCGCCTAGAAAACTTTTTGCAGCAGCGCTTCCACTTGCAGTTGCAGAAGAAGCACCAACTTGCAACTAATTTGTCTTTGCCTTTCGTTTTTGGGCGTGGCATGACTGGGACTATGCAACTACAACTGAGAGCAGCTCCAATTTCAGTTGCAACTGCGATAGCAGCCATCCACCCACCACCCAATACCCTCCACGTCACTTCCCAGTTCCCACTTCCCGCTCGACTGTAGCTGTAGCTGTACAGCTGTGAGGCTCGTGTGTCACTTTGGCTTTTGTTTACAGTTGATTGTATTTAGCTTTTGTTTGGCCATTGCGAAAGTTGTCACGTCGTTGTTGTGGTCTAATGAATTGAAAGTTAAGCCATACCAAAAGCCACCCAGCCGCCTATCCAACCACCCATGCACAAACCACCCAAGCACAGCTCATGCCTTGTATTTGGCTTTGCAATTGTATTAACGGCCTCAGTTGGCGCATATAAATAAAAATTTCATTTTCGAGTTTTTCAAATTCATTTTGCAAACTTGCAGTTAAATTAAATTTCCAGCCCGCATTTGCTTAATCAAATTTTGCAGGCTTCCATCATAATCAAGCCAGCGAAGTAAGTTTGTGTTTTTGACAAAATCTTCATGATGAACGTTAAAACCCAAAGGTTAAGCCAATATATGAAAACTGCTTTTAGCAAGCTGATTTGGCTCCTTTAATTATTTACACATTTTCTGACAAACGCTAATTCAAATTAAAGTCGCAACGTTTTTCAATTTGCTTGCACTAAAAGCAGTTGCGAATAAGCTCAACGTTGCGCGCTGTTATTATACACTTTTTGTGCTGGCTGGCATCTCTGGTTATGCCAACCGAACGTATTGAGGTACTCATCAGTATTGTGGCTATGCAGTCGGGGGGAAGGGGCAGCTGTTTTGGCCCATATTGCAAAGCTCTTGTCTGCACCAGTGCTTAAGCTTATTGGCAATTCCATTTTGTGGTTAAGCATACAATATATTAGTCAATTTACAACACTGGCGCCCAATCAGCATCCACATCCATGAGCAAATGCATGAATCAATGCACAAAATGTGCTAATACTCGTATCGCCTCATATCTTTGCCCCCTTCCTCCACGTATCCTGTGGGAACAACACTGCCCAAAAACAGCTCGGGCAGCCGGCCAAGCGTGGAACGTATGCTCCCTATTCGAACCGTCAACCGCCCCGAGCGGTTGAATGCCCCTTACCCAGCACTTAGCATAAATTGAAACTGTGCCCAGCAGCAGCAACAACAACAGCAGCAACATCATCATGAGAATTGGACCGAAGCTCGTCGATAACTGGATTTGTAGCAAACAAATCGACGGCACACTTGAACACGCTACGCACCACCCACTGCCCCGCCTGCTGCCCCCTTCCCAGTCAGCTACCTAAGACTTCATCCGTTTAGGGATGGAATGATATTGGAAGGAGGATTGGGCGGGAAGTGTGTGGCTAACTTATGACGCCGGCGCGTGTGTTTTTCGGCAACTTCATTATCGATTGCTGATCCATTGGATTAGAGCAGACAATGGGCAACAAGGCGCTGCCCACTCCGCTAGCAACCACTTGGCAACTTCCGTTGCGGCGCACAAATTTGTCCACAAATTAACGCAAAGCGCCCAACATCAGCAGCAGCAGCAGCAGCAGCACCTAAACTGTTCTAGTTACCATTTATGCTCGCCTCCTGGTTTCTAGTTTCTGTTTTCTGGCTCCTGGTTCTTGCCTCTGATTTCTGGCTCGGCCGTACGATTTGGCCAGACCATTCTATAGGCACGCACATTTGGCTGGTAACATTTATCGCCGGATTTCCACTGTCATGCCGAAATGTGGACACACACATGATCCGAGGGCTGGTCAGGGCACGGCAGGGCTGGGGCTCTAGTTGGTTTGTAGGGCCGTTCATCGTTTTGTCTTGTATGTTGAATAGAAATAAATTTGCGACTTAAGTCCTTGCGCGCATTAATTCGGCCTAATGTCGTGTAGTCGCATCCGCAGACAGCCTCTCTCCCCTCTCTCTCTCTCTCTCTCTCTCTATTCCTAAACTGTGCTCGGACTAACAATTTATTTATGACCAACTAACACACACACACACACAGTGAGAGAGGGAGGGAGGGAGAGAGAGAGAGATAGAGAGAGGGAGGGAACGACTGGTCAGCGGGTCCTTTGTTGTTTTGCCATATTCCTCTGACCGCAGTTGGTGGCATAAGCCAGCAATACACCCATTTATTTACGTTTGTGTGTGTGTGTATCTGTGTGTGCTGGTCAACAAAGCCGATTTATGATTGCGTACATGTTTGTGTGTGCGCATGTGTGTGTGTGTGTGTGTGTGTGTGCATGTGCCGTGGGCCTTCAAATACTTGGCGTGCGCGCTTTGTGGCTATTAAATTATTTGTAAACAATTTTTGATATCTGATTTTATGCACACACACATGCCCGCTCGCACACACACACACTTACACGCACACGAGTTGGCAAACAGAGTATGCGAGTGACAAAGAGGTGTTGAATTTGCACAAGGGTGGTTCGGGTAGGTGGGGCTGTTGGGTTGAGCAGCAGCCTTGCTTCTTTTGCTGTCATAACTCGATTTGAGCGTTTTGCGTTTCGTTGCCAAAAACAGCTATACACACGCACACATACGAACCAAAACAACTGAGTTAGCAATTTTATTTTGGTTAAGTTGTGTGTATTTCCTGAAAATTGCTTGCCAAACGGCATAAGTAGATAATAGCTCATAGCTGGGCCTTGCAGTGTGCGACATCAACGAGCGGCCGGCCCATCAAAGCAGCGCAAATATACACTGGGATAAGCTTCGATTATAGAAATCAGCCCACATATATTTAATAAAACATATGTATGTATGTTTGCATAATGTGCAGATGTTTGCATACATCTGGTCTGCTTTGCTGAATAAAGACTTCAGTTCTTCTCCAGATGTACCATGTATTACGACAGACAACCAGATTACTTGTACTGCAAGATATGTGAGGATAGGTTAGGTGTCATAAGAAGTCCTGTGCATAGTCTGATATGCTAAACAAAAAATCATATACGAATATAACCTGTCATGCAGACAATTATACCAATTAACAAATGGGCAAAAATGGCTCTGAACCGAATTAAATCCACATTTCTTGGGATTGGTCGCATGCCTCTGTTTTCCACAGCCCATTTTATATTGTCCCCTTCATCAGAGCTCACCATGCCTATCAGTTGAGTTGAATTAGTTTTTCAAAATATTGCAATTTCCAAGCGTAATCCAACTTCAATTACTAAAATTGCGATTGTTTCACTAATTCCAGCAAATACCGCACATAACTAATTCAAATGCATTGTTGACAAAGCTTTTAGGCTAGCACATGTGAAAAACCTAAACAGTGGCCAGCAATTTTGTTAGAGAGCAATATTGCGCATACGCAGCGTTGCCCGAAGCATTCGCACAGCAGATAAAGGGTTACAGGGGAAAAGCGGCAGCTGGCCTTAATGCACGAAAATTTATACTCTATATGCAAAATTTGCATATATTATGTGCAGGAAGAGGCCGAGCCACGTGCTCAATAAGCTCGCCAATCGCATGTGCAATCAAATTTCAAAGAGCCAAATGAGCCACACGGCCTGACAGGCAACAGCCGGTGTACGGTAGTTCCATCACGCGATACTCCTTACCCGCTCCACCTTTTGAAGCCGCAATTGGTGCCAAGCCCATTCATGTGGCTGCCGCACGAAATAGCAGCATATATTGACGAGGAAAACTATTAAACTGTCAATCGTCCAGTCCGGCTACACACAATACCAGCACCACATGATACAGCTCCCAGCTTTCAGCTTAGAGCTCAGCTTCACTTCAGTTCAGTTCAGTTCAGTTTCCACTTAGCTGCACGCATTCCACTCGAAACTTTTGTGTCTGAGCGTAAAATTATTCTCAGCACTGTGGAGGCAACAAGAAATTAAATCTGCATGCATATTCCATATTTATTTACACACAAATGCGATTGGATACTTCTTTTAATTATTTATACACAACGTTTCAAACGTTAAGTTTGAGCGATTCATCATCAAGCGATCAACAAATGAATAGCTATCGATTATTGGAAATCGGTAAGAAATCTAAAAATCTATAGAAAGCTCCCCATTTATTTGGTTAATTGAAAGCATCTTCTAACATAAATGTATCGATAGTTTTTGAAGTCTCGTTTAATAAACATATTTACTTAACTGAAGAATCAACAATCAATTGTCTATCGATAATGGTAAATGTTACGTAAAATAAACTTTGTTAAGTTCAAGAATCACTATTAACTCTTCAGTATCGATAGTCATTGGGGAATCAAATGAATGTCTATCGATAATTTTGAATTGTTCTGAATTTAAAAATCTTAAATGAAAAAGTATGGAGGACTCTTAACTCAGTCAAACTCATGTTCAAAAAAAGTGGAATCGATAGTTTTTGCCATCTGGATAAATGAACGAATCCATTGTGCAACTCGGACTGTTATGAGGCACGCCACACGTCGCCTGGTCGATGTACTAAAAGCGAAACAGGCAGCTGGCAAAGAAGCGCAGCATCGAGGCGCAGCAGGGCGGGGACTTCGATTGGCATGCTGACGCTGCAGAGGGGAGTGCGGTGCAGCAGCAACCGCAGCGCATCAACAAAAATACGAGAAAAGGCGTCGAAACCAAAACGAAAAATGGGCTGTGTACTCAGAAAAAAAAAAACTGATTGCTCCACTTCGACGGGGCATTTGCGAACTGAACGCCCGCCCTTAGCTCCCTGCTGCCCTCAACCGCTACGCGGCTGTTGATATTCGCTCGTCACTGCGCGCTTGTTGTTGGTTTTACTGTAGCCACTTCACATTTTCCAGCGCTGCTCCAGCAGCGTCACGTGCGCACTTAAACATCAGCATCATGATGGTATTCAGGCCAGTGAAGCGCAGCGAAGCCCAAGCTCTGGCTGAGCCAGAGCTGGAGTTGGCGTTGAAGGCAGTGCCAGGGCTGAGGGCCGAGGACCGAGGGCCGAGGGCTTCAGCTGCAATGCAAAGCAACACAGGTCGAGGAGGGGGTAAGGGGTAGAGGGTAGGGGCAGACATATATCACAGTCAGTTTAGAATCAATAAAATATAACTTTGCGTGCTGATTTCTTGGGTGCGCCCGAGGCCAATGGCAGTGGTGGCGTCTCAAGGTGGCACATCCACAACCAGAGCTTACCAGCTGGCAGCTGTGAAATGTAATCATAAACATCGCATGCGACATGAACTAAAATCCCGGAACCAACAAGCGACTGGCAGCAGCACGTGCATCCATCTATCTATCGGTGCGTGTGTGCCTGTGTGTCTGTGTGTGTGTAAGTGAGGCGTTTTGTCTGTGCTTAGGGATTTCCGCTTGAATGCGAATTTGATATGCGCAATAAAATATTAAAAAATCGACAAAATTGTTTTTAAAGCGCGTAATTCAAGAGACGACGCCCTCCACAGACAGA
The DNA here is from genome assembly GCF_030788295.1 of Drosophila virilis. Lineage (NCBI taxonomy): Eukaryota > Metazoa > Arthropoda > Insecta > Diptera > Drosophilidae > Drosophila > Drosophila virilis. The sequence goes on along the minus strand of NC_091543.1, from coordinate 25,912,663 downwards.
ACAGTCGGACAAAAAGACAGTCAGCCAGTCAAGGCAATACACACATTTGCATGCATAAGTGTTGCGTGTGTGTGTGTTGGCCAAACACGAACGCGTCTCCCAACGCATTTCGAGCACTTCAAACGCGCTTCGCATGCAAAACGAACTCTTTAAATGTGATTCAGCGCAGCGAGCTGTGAGACTGTGTGTGTTGATTTTGCATAAGAAATACAAAAATAACAAAATATGGCAATACTAGATCAAATACCCCGGCGTTGCCCAACACAACTGATCAATGTTGAAAATGCAAGTGGTAAGGAATATGTTTGTGTATTTGTAACTATACATTCTTGCAAATTAAAACATATTAGAAAAAAAGAGGTTCTAGTTAGAATTTATTCCATCTCTCGTCTTAAAACATATTAGAAAAAAAGAGGTTCTAGTTAGAATTTATTCCATCTCTCGTCTTCTTGGGAGCTTGAGCCCCTGCTTTGTGCTCAGTGTCTAGCACAGTACGTTAGTCAATCGACGAACTACCATTTCCTGTTTAGCAATTTATATTATTTATTGCCTGTTTCTTTAAATTAAATATAAAAGCATTGAATTTATCTATTGCTGCTGAGCTTGGACCGGCGACCAGTCGTTTTGATAGTTAGTCAGTCAGATTAGGTAACAAATATATAGACGAAGCTATATAGAGAAGAAGAGCTCCGCATTTAGGATGACTCAGCTCAGTCTCAATCTCTTCGGCACCACGTGGGATGCGCTACACGGCTACGGTACACGGGCTACGGCTGTTCATCTATTTCTTGGTGGTTATTTATCGAGGACCAACTCTCTTCTCTCAGCGGTTCCAGTTTCCCGCTCGCGTCTTTAGTAGAGTGTCGCATGCTCAGCATTCAATGGTAGCAACCATGTATGTAAAATGTATGCCGCGCCAGCATTTTGGCTTCATACGGATCAACAAATCTATGTTCTTTTGCCTGGACCGTGCTTCGAGAGCCCGACTTGGATTTTCACAGGCGGCTGCTAAGTAAGAGGGTCCGGTGACGGTTCTGGTTCAAGGCTTTGTTTTTGCAATGCAGATATGCACAATATTTCTTAACGCCTGAAGCGAGCAGGCGTGGAATTTACAATTTTGTGCACGTCTGTGTGGGAATGCTGTCTCTGCACTTGGCCAGAATCGCGACCATTCGATTCACCTCAGTCCCCGTTTTTCGCTCTTGGCCAGCTTTTTGCAGCACTTCCTGGGCAGGTTAGCTGCCTATCTCGTATTTGGGAATGAGATAGAAAAGAAAATTGAGAAAATGCACAAATGCAAATCAGTGACAAGGGGCGGTGGGCATGGCACATAGACGTTGACATAATTGTCGTTAAAGCTCGTTCTAAATGCGGCACTTGTCAATACGCTTTAACTAGCGCAAATTGATTTTTGCATGTGGCCACCATGCTGTCCCGCCTTTGCTATTCACAAATCGATTTGCAGTTCTTTAACTATGATCTCCATGCAATAAATAATGCGAGTGCGGTTGGGAGAACAGTGAGAGGGAAGGCCCAAAGGAGACTGAAGAGGACGCGGGCATCGCTCAAAAGTTTGCACAAATTGTGGCGTAAATTTGCAACTTTTGCATAAAGTTTGGCTCAAATTACCTAAACGCTGAAGACAGCGATAGACTGGCTGAAGAGAGAGAGAGAGAGAAGTGGGAGGGTCGTCGAGGGGCGTGGGCTGGGGTGTCGGCAGCGGCTCCATTAACCAAAGCTGTTGAAAAGTGAAAAGCGCAAAGTACTTGGCCAAAGTTGCCAGATTGTGTGACAAATGTCTTCCACTGCCACGAAGACCAGGAGCAGCACCCCAATTGGCAAGCGTCTGGACTGAAAAGCCTGCCAGCGTCCGAACAGTCCGAACAGTCAACAGCAAAGCGTGGCCAGCATTGGCAAATGAATCACATTTCAGCAAAATACAGAATGCAAAGTTAAAGAACAAGGAGTTCTGCCTTTCATTTAGCTTTAGCAAGTAGATTGCAAAAAGCAAAATATGAGCGACGCGTCAACCTATGTCAAAAAGTTCCAAACTAAACTAAAACAAGTGTTATGCAAACATGAGGGTCTTTTTTTATTTTCACTCAACATAATATGTCAAATTAATTACTAAAGTACTTGACAACTTTTTAGTCAGTTTTAATTAATTTAAAATTGTATATTTGGTACCAGCCGTAACTCAGTCTTAGACTACAGAAATGCGACTCCATTATATGCCAACTACTTATTCTATATGTAGCTCGAACTCAAATGAAGTGTATTCATTTCAATTTAAGTACTGCGCTCCAAGGCCAGAGCTCATCCATATGCAAATGCGAAGCGCGCGCTGCCACATAATATGATGCCCAGACTGGAAAACAAAACCCAGATGCCAAAAGTCCATATAAAAAAAATGGGGGCCTGCAAAAAAAGTGTGAAGTTTGCTGCGAAAACCCCAAAAAGCAACAACAAAAGCTCCAACAACAGCAAGCCCAATGCCAATGCCAATAACCCTGCCTGAACAAAGCCCTTGCGTCTGCGATATGCCTAATGTCCTTGTTGTGGGCAAAATTCAATTTACTGCCTCAGTCCATAAACACATGCGCATAACAACAACAGCAACAACACACACAATAACAACAACAGCAACAACAAGAGGCACGCTGCTAACAAAACGCGGCCGCTGCGTTGAAGCGTGCTCGCTGCCTGTGTTGGCAGCTCTGTGAGGCATATAATCGACAGCACACACACACACAGACACAGAGACTCACTCGCACGCACACGCATACAGTGCGTTGGGGAGAAGGGCCACGTTGCGTATACGCAACCAGCACAAAGCGACAGGCGAGCGCGCAAACCGCTTAAAGCCAACGAAAATTGCCAGCGACAACATCATAAACTCAATATGTATTCAATCCATTTGACTTTTTGCCCGCCATCGTTGACGTGCTTGCCACATGAGTGGGCGTGGCAATGGCAATGGCAACAAGCAGGCAGCAACCAGTAAACGTCAAACTTGCCTCAACATATATTTTCAGTATGTTTTTTTTTTTGGTGCCTTCATTGCCAAGCATTGATTTTCAGACACTGATTGTGTTGTGTCTGACCGATTGATGTGAGTGTGTGTGTGTTTGTGTGTGTGTGCGTGGAATATTGTGGGTGCGTGTGTGTGTTGTGTGGATTCATGTAAAGCATGGGCATTTGATATAGACATTGGCGTGACCAGAAACCAGCGCGACTGTCAATAGATCAACAAGCTCGACAATCAAGTGACTGACTGACTGACTGACTGATTGACTGACTCACCGACTGACTGACTGATTAAGCATGCCGCATGCTGCATGCGGCTGCTGTCAAATGATGTAGCTAACGCATCTGGCTTTGCGTTTTATGCAAATGCCAAACAATAAACTTTTTAGTTGAGTTTTCGTTGCATTTGTAATAAGCAACAGAACCCAATTTAAAGTATAGTCTACGCCTGACTGCATGTGCGTGTGTGTGCGTGCTTGTCCGTGTGTGTGTGTGTGTGTTGTTAGATAGTTTGGTGTGTTGTAAAGCAATTTTATAAAGTTTACGCATATTTCGGCATGTTTAGTCGCTTACTTTGCATCCAAAAACAGACAACAGCCACATGGATTTGCAAGCTAAAACTATCGATTATTTGTCGATTGACACAAAATGAAAATCACAAGCGAATAACTTTTGTGAATAAAATAGCCGCTGTCCTTGCTACCGCGGTTTGTTGAAGAACTATTGATTCTTATCGATAATAATTATTAATCTAGTCGCTATTTAGTCCAAAACTCAGCTATAGATTTCCTACGTATAAATATTTTGTCACCAAAATCGACATATTATCGAAAGACGATCGATAACATTTGTTTTTGCAAAGTGAATGGAAAAACAAGAATTGATATTTAAGACAAACTTTACTAAATGCGCTGACTCACGAGAGTTGCTCATTAAATGCCGGCTGTGATAATTATTGTGGATGACAATCAATCAATTAAATCGATTATTTCACATGACGCATTAACGCGCATTACGCATAAGCTTAAGTATTTACATTCTGCTGAAATTCCATTTGCAATGGCACAAAAGGGCCTGACGTTTCATTCTTTCTTGTGCTCTCTTTTTTATTACTATAATTGCACCAGTTTAGTCCATTGACAAATTCCATTTGCAGCCGCAGCTGACCCAACAGTCAACTTTGATGGTAAAGTGCAGGGCAAGCGCAGAGACACACACACACATACATCCGCATGCCCCGTGAGGCATAAGAACATTTTAAAATTTATTGAAATTAAAAAAATGTAAAAAACTGCCAGTTAAAGGCTACCATTGTGCGAGTGTGCGGTGTGTGTGCTGTGTCCGTGTGTGGCTGGCAAATGGCAATAGTTTTGCAAATTTCATCATGGCATTGGGGTTTTGGTTTCGATCAGCGTTTTGGCAGTTAAAGCATTTCTCTAGTGCCAGGCGTTTTTGCTGAGCGATTTCGCTTACCCAAATTGTGGCACTTGCAGTCGCGTCAATTTGCTTGCTCTCTCTTTCTTTCTCTCTCTCTCTCTCTCCCTCTGAATTTTGTACTTCTTTGTTGCAGTATGCCTTCTGTCGTGGCTGAGTGCCTCTTCAGTGTGGTGCAAGTGGTTTGCCTGGGTAAGGGGCCTATATGGAGGCAGCAGGCATTAACCCGACTAGAATTCACATGTGTGTGTCTGTGTGTGTGTGTGTGTGTGTGTGTGTGTGTGTGCGAGTGTCCCCATATACCCGACAGATGGCGCCCGACGTTGAGTGACTGCTCAAATCTGACGGGCATCGTGCTCGTTGTCGATGCCATATCCAATGCTCATTGCCGGAGTTCTTTGCCATTGATTTGTGTCGCCTCTCAGCGGTATCCAGGCACCCAGCCCGAGACTTTGGCAGCAGTCTCCAATACCAGTCGCAGCGCCAGCAGCAGAGCCAGAGCGACAGATATTGCCCCAAACCGCTTGGCACATTTCGCTTGATTGCCCATTTCGGGCAGCTGAAAACGTTTTGTGGAGCAGCTGCTTGCCCCGAACACGCCTCCTGCCAGCCTACAGGCAGCGCATTAAAAAAACTCACACACACACACACACATGCAGACTCCACATGCCGGCAAAATAAGGACGAATCTATATACATGCATGCTCACATGTATATATATGTATGTATTTTTAAAGTCAATATCAGAGCGAACGAGGCAATCAGGCGAAACTGCTTAAGCTCTGGCCACGCCCCAGCCACACAAAAACGCACACACACACATGTCCCAATTCAAGCTTTATCATTATCAGGAAAACAGTCATCAGCAGTGTGGGTCGAGGGACGAGAGGTGTTGGAAAGCGAACTCGCATAAAACTGCGCATAAAGTTGGCTTCCTTCACGACTTTCGGCTTCAACTTCAGTTTCAGTAATAAAAACATTAACGTTTCGCTCTCACACACGCACACACATGACAGGGGTTAAAGAAAGGCCAGCGGTTCTTGGATCAGACAAGTTTACTCATAAATAAATATTTCCTTGGCTAACATCTTAAGCAGTCGGCGAACAATGCGGCTGCCGGCGCCTTAAAGCAGACTTCGTGCCAATTTGTTAATAGTACAAAGTTGGTTGTTGTAATTTGAAACTGTTTACATTCGCTTAAAGGGGTTGCGGGTTGCTGGGGAAAGGCTGCTAGGGTGCGAGGGCGCTGGCAGACTGAGCAGTGGTTGGGGCAATCGCTTGTCCAATTGTGTAAGTTTCTCTAGATAACAAGCGGCAACGCCTGGCAAAAGTTTGTGCCCGAGCGCATATAACAATGGCATTCAAGTTTTCTAAGAGGCCACACTCTCAGTCCAGCCTCAGCCTGCCCCCAACCTCTAACCTGAGGCCAGAGCTGAAGCCAAGTTGGTCAGGGCCATGGTTGATTGGCTGATTGACTTGCCAATGGCCCGCGGCCCACTTAATTGTGCAGTGCTTGTAAAACTATTGGACACATTTTGAGATCGCTTAGATACCATGAGACAACACGATGCGTAGAAGGACGCCTTAAGAGCTTGTCGAGATATAAGTATGTGTAATGGAGAGCATAAATTTGAAATAGAAATACAAGAAGCTTCAAGTCTGGCAAAACTAAAGAGCGCGCCACAGCTGATATTAATGCCTACAAAATTAATATCGCCAAAGAAAATTGAATTTAGCTCTCTTTCTCGCTGTCGCTCTGTCTGTGTCTGGGTCTGTCACTTATATGTAAATAAATTGCCTGCTCTGTCATATGGCTTCCAAACTCACTCACACACACTCTGGCTCTCTCTTTCCCTATCTATTAGTTGCACTGTATCTCTTTCTGTATCACATGCCAGCATGCCAGGCATGTTGCATGCCTCAGTAAGCAATAAGTTCGACAAACTCATTTCATTAAGCTCAGAGCTGCATAAAAAACGAGCTAATGCTCTGGAGCTGCTGCTGCTGCTGCTGCTGCTGTTGCTATTCCCCGCACTACACTTCCACCATCCCACTCGCCATCAATACCCACCCTGCCGCCCTGTTGCAATGTTTCTGCTGCTCTTTCGCTATTGCCGATGTCTCATCATTTATTGGCAAGCGCTTTTCAACGGATTGGCAGCAGCAACATACGCGTCGATACAGCTAAATACACAGACACACACACACATGGCTTAAAGTGCTACAGGCAGCAGAAGAATCCGCTCGACTGAGCTTCACGCTGAAGCTAAGACTGAGACTGAAGCTGTGCTGTAGCTGCGACCCAGACGGGACGGCAAGCGCCTGTTGGTATTTATTGCCAGTTGGCAGCCTCAATGCGTCCTCTAAAGCCATAAATTTTTTATTAGATTATATAAAATTTACCAACGATTTATCTATGCTCACGGTCGCGCCTGTCACCAGCTCCAGCTCCGGCTTCAGCATCTACACGAGGTTCAGTTGCGGCTGCCCTTCCACGTGCAAGTCGCCAGCGCTGTGTTTCCGATTCACGCAATCGAGCGAGGGGAACAACGGCAGCAGCATGTACTGATACAACTAGCTGATTTACCCAACGCAAGGAATCGTAGTAGCAGCAGCTTAAGATATAATGGACATTTTTGGAAGGGCATTTGTCAAATCAGCTTATATATAGAATAGCCGGAAATTGCAACAGAAGTTGTCCATTAATTACAGATTTTAACAGCTTGATTTCTTCATGACCTTAAATTATTAAATAACTAGTAGGTATAAGCTTAAAATAATTTTAAAATAAGTATGCATATATAAATACTAACATATATATATGCATACACATGTATACATATGTAAAAGCTAACATACACACACACACATACTTTATTGGATTTTAAATTTAACTACTTTAAACAACAATTATAATCAGAGCAAGAAATCTTACTTGAAATCATGTGAATCGCATAGTAGGGCAATATTTAAAAATACGTTTTATTTATATAGTTATCAACAAAATTAAGCAAAGTTGGGCTGCGTATGGTAAAAGAGTAAATATATACTCACATGCACACATCATACTTACACACATACATACGTACATATACTCAATCAACGCATGCACAAGTTCTGAGAAGTGCATTCCACATCTCTCCTCATGCGGCTATGAAAAGCATTCCTCAAAAGAACATCTAAGCAAACTTGTGCGAGTATATAGATATTTAGAAGAGGAAATTATAAAGGCACTTATTTATTTATTCGATTTGAGACTCGACGCTTTTGCATTTCAAGGACCTGTATCGGGCAACCAAGCTTTTGTCGTGTATTTATTTATACATATGCATTTAATTTAACTCTTCCATATTGTTAATGTCCTTTAACTGAATTCCGTTCTTACTAAAATGCATGTGTTTAATTATCATTTTGAATACTGTAGATTGCGATATAGTTTATCGTTTAATCGAAGACAAAAATACCATTATTTGCATTTCCCAAATGACAGCAGCTATTCCGCCCTTGGCTCCGCTCATTTGAAATTTTCATTGAACTAACTGCAGATCGATCGCTAAACCCAGCCCCCAACTCCAAATCAGCAGCCCCTATTCAGCATTCACAATTGTTATTCTACGTTTTATGTGCCCGAGAGGCCATTGCCAAAATGGGATTCGAACGTTTGCAGCTGCACTTTCCTGATGTACTTTCTTGCCATGCCACGCCCATTGGACGCGCGGGGCCCCTGGGCGTCGCTCGGTGAGCTCGGTTGTGGCAGTTGCAACTTTTCCGTCTTGTCGTTGTTTCTGTTGCTTCACCCACCTCAACAGCTGCAATGAAAATGCATTAAAATGCAGCTGCAATTGCTTTTGTAGTTGCCATTGCCATAGCTATAGCCATTGCCACGCCCACGCCCACGCTCACTGCCACATCTCGACCCCCGGAAGTGGTGCGGCAGGAGCATTCATCAGCGTAATCCTGTCTCGTTATCCTTGTGCCTTACATGCAATGCGAGCATCTCAACGGAAAAGCCACTTAGCATTTCCCTTGCTTTCGTAGTGCAGCTCAACTCCACGCATTATTGTTGTACACAATTTACATTCATCTTAGAATAAACACCCAACTGAAAACTCTATAATTGATTTCCATGCATTCTCCTTTCATTTCGCCATTCGCAGGTTGCCAAGACTAGCTCAGTGCAGCGTCGAGCCAACAACACTTCCAGGTAAATAAAACCGTTTTCTTTCGATTAACCGAATTTAAAATAGCTTCAACATCCTGTATAAATTAAGTGGGCTTAGTATGAAAGAGATGTGCTATATATACAAATATATATATAAATATATTGAGTATGTTGAGAAATATATGGAAGCTTAATGATCGTTAAGTGACAAAACATATCAATTAATACAAGTAATTATCGATAATCAGCTGTTGCCTGCGAACATGAATATTTTGATAATCCCTTAGACCTGCCAGTCGTGCTCTAATGTCCAACTAATGCTTAACTATACGAAGATATATAAAAAAGCGTCAGAAAATGAGCTGTCTTAAAGCTACAAGAAGTAAGGATGTAAATCGAGACGAGCTTTCGTTCATTTATTTAATGCGCATCCTTTTTGCATTCGATACTGCTTTGGTGTGTGTGTGTGTGTGTGCGGCTGAAATAAATGTAAGTGTGTTCTTCTTATGCAATCAAAAACGCTGCCGGCGCTGCCATGACAATCGGCAAGCAGGTGTGGCTGTCGCCCCAGCACAAGCTATCCACTTAATGGCAAGGACATTAGTCCTGCTGCTCTTTTAATGCAATGCGCTGTCGTTAAAAGCGGCGGCTAAAGAAATTGCCACTAAATGTTATTGAAATCGAATACCGCATTTTCTGTGTATGTCGACAGCCACACCCACTTAGCAGCGTGTGTATGTGTGTGTGTGGGTGTGCAAGAGATACTTCCATCATCATCAAGAGCAGAAGCCAGCAGCTGCTCAGCGATGCGGCGTCTACAAGCGTTTATCTTTTATAATCACAAATTGATTTGCCGCCAAGCGGCGACTCTCTGGCCGATGGCTGTCGCCGCTGTCGTCCATCAGCCAGTGTACAATGGGAGCAGGCAGAGCATGCCAATCAGCGGAGGACATTAGCAATGCAACAACAATGGGCATTCGGCTGACTGGACATCATACCCTTTGTGGCGTGTTCTTTGTTGGCTGTGTGCTTTTGACTTATTGCCCGCAACTAATTCCTAATTATAATTTCAATTAAATATTTATTTTAATTAAAAAGGCAACTTCAAATACATATCCCACATCCGTTTGGCAGTGCCACCGCTTCAGCTGTTCAAGGGTTATCCAACCATGCAGATTCCCACCAGCCAAGCCCCTCCCCCTTGCTTCAACCATCCTCCGGCAGCCGCCAGGCCGCCCACTTAGTTTGCCTGCTTCATTAAATTTCATGAATCGCCCGCAGCGTTACCCCATATCCTGTGCATGTTGTTGATGGCTTTACACACGCACACACACACACACACACACACACAAATATACATAGAGCTGAGTAGGGGCTGGGGTAAAGGGAGCAGCTCTTTGTTGTCTGCTGATATAACTCAGCCATTCTCGCGAGCCCTGTATACCGTACCTTATGCCCCTATCCCTATGCCTGTCCCTGTCTCCATTAGTTTCTCTTCTCCCTTGCCCGGACCATATCTTCGTTGGCATATCGCTCCACGTTTCTGTTGTTTCAGTGAAAGCCACAAAAACTGTTTGCGCTTTTATTTATTTGATATTGATTTCCACTGTCCCAGGACGCAATTTGTTTGCAATAAACTTCATAACAATAATTCATGTCCACACAAATAAATAATTCATGGTTTTACTTGATACGCTGCCCGCTGCATCCACTGACCAGCAGCTGACGCTGCCCAACCCAAGCTCATTCGATCCGGGTCCTGGACTTAAGCGCGGCTAATGCTTCACCCTTCACTAGATTTCCGGCGGCGCGTATCTCGACCTCGATAGATAATTTCATTGCGCAACGCTGGCCAAGAGGCTGGGCTAGGTGACGGCAGGCACATAGGCTTGGGCTGGGGCTGGGCCCGCGACTGAGGCTGGGGCTACGGGTTACCGAACGGCCAGGACGCACATAAAAGTCAGAGGCAAGCTAATAAATTCTGCACGCGTTGCGATAATAAAAACTAAACATTAAATTAAAAAGGTGTTTCCTGCGATGTCAATTCCATTCATGCATGTAAAAGCACTCACAGAAGTATGAATGAGTGCACAGTGTGAGGCGTGTGGATAGTGTGTGGACAGTGTGTGGACGGTGTAAAACACAGCAGAGCATATTGTGGGTCATTTGTTAAATTACACTGTGATTAAATGAGCATTACATTTGTTATATGTTCATAAACTTTGAATAATTAAAGTGATTAACTGATATACAAATAAATTACAATGCAAAGCAATTAAATCATTTGATAAGTTTGAATCATTTGTATAAATAGTAAATTTACGTTTAAATAAATTAAAAACATCTTTTTAATTAATCATTTTATGCAAAATTCAAGCATATATTCATTTTATTTTATAATTTATTAACATGCCAAGCTACTTAAAGCGATCAATGAAGTCATTTGAAGCCCTCATATTAATACGAGGCTAAAGCTTACTAATAGTTCAATAATAAATTGCGAAGCAATTGAGTTAACACTGAATCATGAAAATAAATTATTTCAATAAATTCAATAAATTATTTTAATAAAATGTGAATCAATCGCATTAAAAATCAATGTGCCATTTATAGATTTGATAAATCTATGCACAAATGTAAAATATACAAATTCAAGTTAAACTATAAAAAGATTTGAAATCCATTGAATCAATATTCAAAACATTCGAATGTGCAATAAAAAAAGGCTAAGCAGAATATTGTATTAGCCAAATATTTGTTAATATTTTGTTTTACAAATTTGTAGACCCAAGCATTATCCTTGAATGAATATTAAAGTGTTCCGTTTATTCTTTTGCTGTGTCTCCGTCTCGTTCGGTGTTTGTCCTTTTTGACTCGTTTTTTCCTCGAACTATTTAACAATGTAAAACGCTTACCAAGCTGTCGCAGCTGGCACATTGAAATAGCTCTCAGATAGTTTTTATTGACCCTATTCACTGTGGTCAATTTTTGGAGTGTGTTTTACTAACTCTGCGCAATTCGATATCGCTAAGTAATCAATGGCAAAAAAAATTATTATCCAAGCAGACGCCACAATGCCCATGAACTTCGCACTTAGATTCACACACGCACTCGCATTCACATACGAGCATGCGAGTGTGAATGTGTGTGTGTGTGTGCGTGTGTGTGCTTACTGCCATTAGCGTTTCCCACTGCCATTGTCATTTTCATTACCCCTTTCTTGCTGACGAGCGGGGAGCAGGGAGGCAGCGTGTGAGTAAATGTGTCGGACGATGTGCTTGGGAAATTGAATTTCCCATTATCGTATAAATGAAAATTAATGAAATTTTTGCTAGCTTGAATCTCTCCGCTCGCATTTGTAATTCCAGAGCTGCTGACTTAAACTTTTTGTGCGCTGTTAGCTGATTGAATACATAAAGTGACACGGACGTGGACAGGCAGGCAGACAGACAAACCGACAGACAGACAGAGAGGCAGACGGGGGGAAAGTGGGCCACTTGGATAGTGGAGCAATCGGATTTGACAAACACTCGAGTGGAGCTGCGACGTTTGCGTTTTGAATTCGCCAATGCCGCATTACTCATACGCCACGTGCTGCGCTTTGATTTTTGCTGTGCTGTCATAAAAAGGACAACAGGACACTCGGCCAGTTGGGCAATTTGGCAGCTGGGCAGCTGTGTAGCTGGGCAGCGAGAAATCGAATGAATTGAACACTCATTCGTATTGATTTCTTGTGTGGCGCATAAGTCAAACGGATTTCGCATCAATAAGCAGTGGAACAGCGGGACAGGCGCGTCGAAATGAGCCGGCCAGTTGAACAAATATAATAAAAATGAAAGGAAAATAAAATATTTACACATACGAGAGTACAAATAAATAAACAAACACTAATAAAATATGGTACATGGCAACGATGACAACGATAAGTACAACGATATCGAAATGGACGGGAGCCAATTGAGAAAATGAATTTACTATATATGAAGCGGTTAAGCACACATTGCCTGAGACAGCAGCCGTGGCAGTGGCAGCGGCAGTAGCAGTGGCAGTGGCAGTAACAGCATTAACATGGCCACAACCGCCACAGTGACATCATGTCCATGAAAACATAATTCAGTACATTTAATACATAACTTTATTAGCATATTTCAAATATTATTTTAAGCAGTCGTAAAAGGTATTTGTATTATTTATATTATAATTAATATAACAGCCAATTAACTAAGGTTTTTATTATTATTTTTATTTGAGTTAAATACTAAATATCTCTATTTTGAATTTAACTATTATATTTATTTAACTCAATTATAACTATAGTTTTTATTATTATCATTATTATTTGTATTAAGGCTGCTTTTAAAGATGAGCTAGGTCAAGCTCTAATTCAAATCGTAAGCATGTGTCGGCCTTGAGCAACATTTATTTGTTTATCTTGCATTATCGAGCTAATAAACCATCTCAATATATAATATATTAATTTAATCTTAAGTTAATCACAAGTGATTCCAAGCACTAAGATTAGTTTGCTAAACTCTACATAATAATATGTCCAACAGCAAATATGCCTTTCATGCACACAATGTTACTTAAGACTATTATATCGAGTAATATCAAGCTCTTTTACATTCATATGTATGTAAATGCATGGTAATTGTTCTTATTAACTATAGCAAACTATATTGAAAGCTTTTCTTCAAAATCCATAAATTGTTCAGAGTGCACGGATTTGCCACACAGTGCAGCAGGGCTTCCTGGCTGCACTTCAGCAATGTCCGCAGCCAGGTCCTAACTAAAACTGGTTGCTGGCTCCTCCCGACTGCACCTGACCGGTGCTGCTGCTGCTGCTGTTGCCTGCGCGAGCGTAACTTGTTTAACTGTTTACAGTTGCAGGACGTTGTCGTTGCCTCTGAAACTGAAGCTGATTGAGGAAATGCGCATCAAGCGCTCTAAGGCACTGCCAATAAACTATGCGCCTGTCTCCGACTGCCGTTGCCTGTGTGTGTGTGTGCGCATTGATCTCTCTTTCTCGAGAGAGAGAGAGAGAGAGAGAGAGTGAGAGAGTGAGAGAGAGAGAGCAAGGGAGAGAAAGGTATGGTGGCAATGAGTAAGCTGGCGAAATCCTATAAATATGCCATTTGAAAGATAATGCAGCAATAACAAAGTGACGGCCAGTATGTAGCTGAACGAAGCAGGACGTGCAAGGACGGAGCAAGACGAGCATGAAGCTTGGCCAAAGATAAATAGGCAGCAGTAGGCAAACAAGATGAGCAAACAAACAACGACGAGGCTGTTGCTATAGCACGATTGCAGTCCTCCACACTCGTCCTTGCATCCTTACGTCCTTGCGTGCCTTTTGTCCCCTCGCGTGCACTCGTCAGGCAGCTGCTAAAGTGGGCAAGCAGTGCAAACAGAAGGCGGTGGGGAGAAGCTCGCCCAACGTAAGCGCCAAAGGCAGCGAAACGCATTTGGAGACGCAATGAAAAACAGCCACACACACACACAATCACATAAAAATGCCAACTGTCCGCTTGTGTGACTGAGCCTGTCAGCAGGACATGTGCATGAGACACAAGAAAATAGATAGATTTCGACGAAGAGCTTGGATTTTGCTAAAGGAAAAAGAAGAGAAAACTGTTATCAATGGCACGGCGCAGGTTAAATACCCTAACATACATACTTTATACAAGAACTGTATTTCCGATCGATTGTTCCCATAGAAACCATATAATATATTAGTCCGCTTTTGTTGAGATTTTGGAAATTTTAAGTTACCTAAAAAAGCGAATGAATAGGTTACGTTAAATGTCGTACTTAACCGATCGTGCATATGGCAGAGGTCCTATTTCGCATATATTCAATGAAATCTATCTTGAAAATCACCGATCGCTAACATTTGATATAATTGTTCGATCCGGCAATTGGCTGTAACGACTCGGCTGTCAAGAATATATGTACTTTCTGGAGACGGAGATATCGCCTGCTGTGCGTTGCAAGCTTCATGACTAATTAGTAATACCCTCTGAAAGGGCTTAACAAGAAATGCAACAGTAACAACAAAAAGATCCACCCCAAAAGGGATTGTGTTGGGAGAGGAGGGGCTGTCTAAAGTCAGCAGCGAGCAAAGAACAACAAAAATAGTAAATAGATGCCCCTGTTTGAAAGTTGTAGCGTATATTATACGAGCCTCGGCCAAAGGAAGAGACTGTTATGTATGAGCGAAAGAAGCCTGGGCTATCACACACACATACGGGCACACATACAAACACACACACACACACACACAGCTGTTTGCTAGATTAAATTTACTACATTTGAAATTAAATAACTAAAGCTCCCGAAGGATCATCTTCATTTTGTATTTATCCAGAATGAATGGTAAACGACAGTTGGAATAACACACACACACTCAGACAGATTTGCAATGGATTGATGATAGAAGCAGCCGTGCCAATAGTAAACAAAATATTGCAGAAATACAACTGAAAGCCAACGACAGGACATACAGCTAAGACATAAGGACTGCAAGGGACAGAGAGGCAAACATAGAGAGTGGGAGAGAGGGAGAGAGTTGAAGAGTCTGACTGAAAGATACACTAAACGACAGCGGACAGACAAACACATACAAAAAACAATCAGTAATGTAATAGAAATGCCGAAGAACAGCAAACATGGTAAGAGCCAGGGGTAAAGTGGGGCGGTGGGACACGTTGCCTTCGTAATGGGAAGCCACAGGATTGACTGGAAAAGAGCCACGCTGGCAGCAGACAACAGGCGGCAGGGAGCAGGCGGCAACCGGCAGGTAGCAGCTTGACAAGCCGTTGAAATTCATATTGAAAGATGTTTGTCTGGCTGCAAGGATTAAGTAAGTGCCTCGGATTTTAACCAAAGGCATACCTATAGTCAGAGCACACCTCAAGAAAAGTAAACACGAAGTACACAGTAGCTGGCTGGGCGCGTAATCGGGGCGTGGCTGGAAGTGCATAATACATCAGAGCTGCGACTATACTTTCTATGCATGCTGGTATACTCAGGTGCTCGCAATAATTTTTTTAAACTGAGCGTGAACTAAAAACTGTAGCATACGCGAAGGCGCCGCGGCGGCAACAGCATATTATGGCAAATTCAGGCGTGGCATATATCTTGGCATAAATGGGCGCTCATTACGTTAACGAATTTTGTGATTTAACAAACACCTGCCACAACGAGTGCCGCAAGAGAGAAGCGACAACAAGGATACGCATTAAAGGATATGCAAAAAAGCCAGTCAAATGCTTCAGTCAGGCGTGTTTACACACATTGCGCGTGCGGGTGTGTCCGTGTGTGTGTCTGTGAATGTAAAGCATTTTGCAACAATGACGGTAAGCGGCTAAAAGGGGTACTTGCGTAGGGAATTGGGCATTGGGTATTGAGCACTGGGTATTGTGAATTGGGTATTGGGTATTTGGGGTGTTGTATATTACAAAGCGGCGGATGCTGATGCGAATGTCGAGCTTCCTTTTTTTTCTTTAAACGTCCTTCCACAGTGTTATGAATAAACATAAAAGCGTTTCGGCTTCTTATCGCGCAAAGCATCAAGAATTCAATTGTATTTAATGCACACATACACACCAACACACAATCGATTGACGAGCACAAAGAAAGTTCATTTTTTTTGTTGGTTCTTAAAGCATGCGTGTGTGTGTGCGTGTGTTTGTCATGTGCTGCATAAAACAGAATATTATTCATACGCCAGGGCGGTTCAAGAAAAAAACCAATTTGATTAGCAGAAATCGAAGCAGTCAAATATGGGCCAGTTTCTGCTTGAACTGTTACATAAAAGATATAAAAATATATATATGTATAATATTTGGTTTAATAGATACAGGGAATCTGTAAGCGCTGACAGCTGCTTGGCAGAATTAAGACATTTTTTTTTTGAGCAATCAATATGTGGCAGTTCTCTGTCCATTGATCGAAATACTTTAAAGTTAATTAATTGGCTTCCCTGATAACCAAGCTAATACTGCATAAGCCCATAAATATTGTGTTAGCATCCATTCAAGGCTTCTAGTAGCAGGCGTCATATATTACATAAATAAATCCAATTACAGGGTATCTACAAGTTAAGCACGCTTCAATGAATATGTTTTATTTACTTTCGCTTATCTAGCCTGGGGATTTGCCAATCGCCTTTCTCTGCTGCATTTTCGTGTTGTCTGTGGTCAAAGAAATAGCACTTAAATGTAAATCAAGAATATGAAGTCTCCTCTAATGCATTTTCGACTTTGGACAGTGTGCAAAGAATTTCGAATTGTTTGCCATTTTTCAAGAAATGTTTGTATGCTTTTTATGTTATTGCTGCAGATGAATAAAAAAAAATACATCAAATTTAATGGCTTTGTAGAAAAGTAATAAAGCATCTACAGAAATGCAAGCCCAAGGATACGTTTGCTAATAGATACTCGATATAGCTCATTTAATTCGATTTTTGGCTGATGGAACTTAAGGAAATTAAGCGCAGAATCACTTTTCGTTTAATGTTGCCAGCATTAAGTTCAGATTAGTTCGTTTCCGTTTCGGCCTCAAACATGTGTTCAAGTGCAACGAGAACAAGCTGCTGTACAACACCTGAGCCGCAAGCTGAAACTTGAGCCAATTCAGTCGAACTCAAAGTCGGTTGAGATCCCCACGGTCAAACGTATTTTCGTCTCATCCTTTTCCGCATCCACGTTGTCCATGTTGGCGACCTACGTTAAGTGTCAAACACATTTTACTTAGCAATTTCTTGGGTCGCACATCGTGCCCTCAATGCCGCCCCTATTGTGGCCTCACATCTCCCCTCGGCCGCTAGCCCTCTTCTGCGCCGGGGCGCTATGTTTCCATGTCTCATGCTCATGTCGTAGGCGTTGCCAACTCTAATGAAATGATTCATTTCCGTTTTCCGTTCTATTTGTGTGTGTGTGTGTGTGTGTGTGTGTGTGTCACACACTTGACACTTTCTTTCCGCTTTGGCTCGTGGCTGCGGCTTTGCTTCGTTGGCTTTGACTTTGCCACGTTGATAAATTTGTGTAAATCCGTTTTAGCCAATTTCCACACACACACACACAAGCCAACAAACACACACATACTGACACATGTGCTAATGTCCTTGGAGAGAGGCGCACACCTTTTTGCTGCCACAGTTTGCGGTTTGTCGCTCTACCTTTTGAGGCTTTACCACTTGGGATTTTGTATGCTGCTGTTTTTTTTTTCGTTCTTATTTTTTTCTTTGTATCCGCGGCCACTGCCACACCCCCACTGCGATCAATGGTAAGTTTTTTCGATACATTGTCGCCCTGCTTTAACATCTTTCATTGGAAGTATTCCAAAGTTTTGCCAAACACTTTAAGAGTATCAATTCTACAACTATGTTTCCATGTTCCTAAGACAATCGTTTACACATGATGTATTTTTTGATCTAGATTGAAGCTGCACTCGAAGCGGTCTTTAGTTTATCTTGAAACCCAAACATTTTTTATTTCAAAATGAACCAACTGAACGATTTACAAACACGGAACTGTTTAAGAACTGTAGGGCATAAGGAATATGATGGTTTTTATTTAATAATTAAGTTCTTAAACATAGTCATTGGTTCGGTTCACGGCTTAAGTGAATCCATATATTTTACATATCCATCAACTCACGCTTTGTTTAAAAACTTTAATACTTTCAATATATTAATAAAACAATTCAATTTTTATACCAAGAACCCATTAAAATTGGGTATAAGGGTATATTGTATTTGTGAAACTTTTTCGAAACTTTTTCGATGATATTTTTTTTTAATTTCTCGAGTAATAGCTCCGCGCGGAGATATGATGTTCCAAAACGACATAACTCCCCTCTATGACCTTCCAAATCATCACGTTTTTTTTTCCAAATCGAGATCGGACAGACGAACGGACAGACAGACGGACATGGCTAGATCGACTCGGGTATTGTTGCTGATGAAGAATATATATACTTTATGCTTCCTTCTGTCTGTTACGTGCATTTGCACAAAGCCATTATACCCTTATTACCCATTTTCAATGGGTTAAGGGCATACAAATGTCGACAGTCAAAAGAAGGTTTTTGGACTAGTTACAAGTCGTTTGGGAACTGATTTTATTTTCCGCTTGCCCTTTGTCACTCACTTGCATTTATTTAGCACTTGACACTCGCTCGCACTCGCACACACGCATTCATGCACCCACACACAGTTCTTGTGGTATGGGCCCATATCCTTCTAGTTGTACACAACTCCAGCAATTGCCTCGTGCTTAAATAATCTGCGCAATTTATTTTTTTCGAGGCTTCGTTAAACGTTGTTGTATTTTTTCTTTGCGTTTCTCTTTATTTTTTTTTGAATTATATTTTTATTTATTATTTTTTTTTTTTGTGCAGCTACTGACCTGTGGTTTCGTCTGCCGCCGACAGGGGTGTGCTGGTCCGAGCATGGTCAGAGCTGTCGCGGCTTCGGCAACCACTTTGGTCACATGTTTCATGCCAGTTACAGCGTGTAGAAGGCGAGCTGCGTGCCCCACAGTCGTGCAGCGCCCTATAGCCTGGCTGCAGCTTCCTGTTGCCTCCGCAAATGTTTGGCCGCCGCTCATAACTTATGCCAGGGGCGGCAAAAATGTGCCAGGCCCGAAATGGAAAATGGCGGGCAGCACAGAGCATTTGTTACCAATGGGTAGTGGCAATGTTGTCACACCCACAGACACACACACACACACACAACCGCACATGTGTGAGTGTGGTGTGTGTCTGTGTGGTGGGGGCCTGTGCCCCTCTGTCTTGCCCCGGGGCGTCACTTTTGAAACATTTACTTTATGTTGTTCACAGGAAATTAGATTTTTTTTCTCACGCTACTGCTGCTGCCACGCCCACAATGTCAGTCGAGCCCCTGCAGCAGTGTTGTGCAGCACATTTAGTTTTAGCTGAGTTGTCAATGGCAGTAGCAACGCTGGCATGTCCTTATGGACAGGAAGCAAACTCATTGCGGAAACAGCTTTTTAGCCGTAACAAGCCGCCCACCCACCCACACAAACACACACACACACACACACACACACACACACACTAACAGATCAGCAAAGTTGGCAACTTGTTTGCCATGCTAATTTATTTATAGACAGCATTTCTAGTGCCTGCGGGGAGCGGGGACTGCTTTTGGCTGCCCACCTAGTCAGGAATGTACTCCCTTTTTTTTGCTGCTGTTGTTTCTGTTTTGTGCTGGTTCCGTGCAAATTTCCGCCGCAGACGACAAATTACATACGTGCAATGTCCACCTGGTGCCCTAAACCCCCCCTGTCCACTGACTGGGCGCCGGCAATCCTTCGGGCCTGGTCTATGCTCTGGGATTGTTGGGTTTTCTGTTTTCTGTTTTATTTGTTTTTTTTTTTTTTTGGTCCCTTCTTAATTCGATTTCGAGCTGCACAAACAAATCATTAAATGGCCGCCAAACTCATTTGCGCAAACATATTTGGGTCAGTCTCCTAGCGCTGCGCTGCGCCTTTTGCTTGCTTTTTTTTTTTATTTTTATTTCTTCTTTTTTTTTGGGGGGCGGGGAGCAGCATTTGCAAAGGTTTTCCATTACCGAATCACGCCCACTCGCTGTGCATTACATTTCGCCCATTTGGCCAGTGAAAAAGTATACCCACGAATGCTTCGCTGATTCCAGTTCCCATTTTTTTTTTTAATTCTCCCACTGAATGGACAGCTGCACCTTAAAAAAACAGGTAAAATCAGTGCTCCTGCTACATCCAACTGCGAAATACTCTGTTTCTGCATTGATCATATATATAAATATATGTATATATATAAATATAAATGAGGAAGAGTAGCTCATAAGTTACACACAAGTTAATGAGCCAGGATTCGAGTGTTTGTAAGACACATCGATAATAATACGATCACAGAGACAAAAGGACTCTTCTTCCCTTTCAAAACAGCGTAAAATAGAGTAGTTAGGCCCACATTCCGCTTTGCTCTTGTTGTTGTTGTTGTTGTTGGTGTTGCCGCAGTCGTTGTAGAACATGATAAGTAGCATAACCATTAAAATCCAGTTGAAAATGGAACGCGACCACTTTGGTTAATGTTCGGCTGCCAACGGTAAAAGCATATAGCTAACGGCCAACATTCAGCTGCGACACGGACACGCCCCATAGTCCATATGCCACATACCACAGCGTGGCATGCATTCATTTGCCTTGCAATTCGCGGACGCTGCGTTTGGGCTGGGCTGGGCTGGGCATTTGCGGTCTCGTCCCAAGGTTCAAATCGTTTGCAACTTTCGGCTGCAAGTGTCGGCAGCTGGCCCGGCTACCGGAGAACTTGAAGGCAACTGGATATCTGTTTAATTGTGTAAGGAATTATTTGCCAGAAAATGAGTTGCCACAGAAATGAGTATTCACACATCTAACTGATTGAGGTCGGCATAATGCCAACAAAGTCTGTTCTGCGTCTTCTCGTTTTTCTGGTGAGGTTTTATAATGCGTGCATTGGTATGTATCGATATGGGGAATGGTTTTATATCGACAATACTTTGGCAAACGGGCACACACTTTGGAAATGGAACGAGTCCACATTTATTTCGATTAATTCGCTAATATAAACTCCCAGAGCACCTAGTTTGAAGGACATACAATTTATATATTTGAAACATTATGTTTGCCATGAATCAAACCGTAAGCTCGATTGGTTTACTAAAGAAGAGGCGAACCGAAGACTGAACATTTAATCTTTTGTAAAGAAAAATCTACAATCTGGGCCTGTAGATGTAGAGAGTAAGCATCACAAGCCGTACCTCTGCAAATTCTAGTTACATTTGTACCCTTGCTTAAGAAACATATGTATAAATTATGCATGAGTCAGTTCTGCAGATGTTGCAAGGCGATTAATTGGCATCATCAATCAATGAAAAAAAGACTTAGATCCGGGATGATTCGTGTGGTTAGGGCAGCTGAATTGGGTTCATTTATTAGTCACTGCATCAAATGAAAAAGTCCTTTTTCAGCTGCAATCGCAAGCAGCCGCCAAATGGCAGGTGGCAAGTGGCAGTTGGCAGTTGGCAAATGGCAGGTGACAGGTGACAGCTCTGATCCTGAACCATATTCTTCTTCTTCATTGCTGCGGTGCACAAATGAAATTCGTTTTAATTTATACAATTTTTTTTATTGTGCGAGCTGCGGCCTGGTGAATATCATATTTTTAAAGGGACGCGCCGAAACGGCTGCCACGCCCATGATATGACAGCTGTTGACGTAACCCTAGCCCCTGGCCAGCTGTTAACCCTAACAACAAATGAAAAGCAATTTACGCCGTGGAAAAAACGCCGGACGCGGTCCGTTCAAGACGGAGAGTGGAGGCCCGCGCGTGAAATGAATCAAGGCGCCGAAAGCATTTGCTCAAAAAAGCAGTTTGCGGCATTTCAGTGGCGCCAATTGCGCTGCCTGAGACCCCTTCAATAAACTGACCTCCCCAAACTGCCCCTCCCCTTATACCTCAACCACCCGACACTCGCACTCCCACGCTATGGGCCTCTATTTTGGATGCGAACATTCTAAGCTGCTTTAATGGTCCGCAACATTTTTGAATACTAAATTGTTTGCCGCATCGAATTCCTTGAGTTTGATGTCGCGTGGGCGTGGCCAGAGGCCGACGGCATTGCCTAGCTGAATGTTTGGGGCTGCGGCAGCCGTAGTTGAGCATCAACATTTTCTATAGCGACTTTCTGCTGCCCACAAATCGAAACTCAGTGCTGCTTATTTTTCCCATTTTTGACTCTGGTTCGGTTGGTTGGGGAGAGTACACCTTTTTCTTGATCCCTGGAATGTATATTTTATTATGCATTTCGATGCTCTGCAGCGTTTTGTTTTATATTACTTTCTTTTCTGTTTTTTGAAGAAAGAAAGCACAATACAAATAATAACAACAAAAACACGTTTTCAAATTTTCGCTATTAAAATTTATGCAAATTAAAAAACGCTTCGTTCGCCGCACGAACTGAGGCATGTTGTTTTCTTGTTGCTGCTGTTGTTGTTGTTGTTGTTTTTGGTACAGCATGTGGAATTTATGGCTAAGAAAATGCAAATTCAAGGAACCCAAACTGATTTGAGAGTTAAAGAATTCTCTAGCTGGCCGCATCATCTTTTTATGACCTTAGAGCATTATGTTAACATAAAGTTTAACCAGCTGCTGCCTTAGCTATTGAGCTAGGTTAATACTCTGTACACAAATGGAGTAGGAGCATATTGGTTTTTTACTCGTACAGCGCTTGAGCACTAATGTGAGCATTTCCTCTTCAGATTTATCTTACTGTTCGGCAAGAGGATTCATTCCTGCGAGGATTTTGTCATCTTTAACGTGTTCATTTGCGGCGCCTTTTTCTCTCTCGGTGGCTCTGTCGTCGAGCCCTGAGGCCTTGCTCAGCTTGCACAGTGGGTCCGGAGCAGTCAAAATTTGTTGTATGCATGTATGTGAGAGCAGATTGTGCGGGTAACTGGACACAAGTGGCCAGCAGCAGCTCCAAAGATTTTCAGCATGTCGTCTAGGCCAGGCTAAGACCCGAAATATCCCATGCTATCCCAGGCCCAGCTCACCCATTCCCATTGCGTCTCATTTCATTTTGTTTTAATAAATTAAAATGTCAACTTGATAAATGAAGGTTCCGAGTCGTGTGTCGGCAACGGCGGCATTTTTGAAACGGCGTCAGCCGCCAAGAAGTGTGGCACACACACAAACGTACATACAATTATATGTATATACATATATATACATAGAGAGCATCACATTAGCGTTTGGCCGGCCCTTGTTCATTGTCCTCTAGCTAGCCGAGTCCTTCTTCATTCAGCACACATCCGCTCTAGTCGTTTGCGGACGCTCACTAAATTATTTTGTGTTTAGTTGCAGCGTTGAGCAGTCGCTGCCAAAAGGACTCGGGGGCGGTTGGGCAGTTGGGCGGTCAGCTGGCCGGTACTCGGCGGGACATGGGTCATCATTTGGCCAGAGCTCAGCTGGGACCCGCACCGGTTGTCTAAGTGGTTATGAGTTAATTTTATTTATTTATATATATTTTATTGTTATCATTTATTTCACTTCTTGGCCACGAGGCAACGGGAAACCCAGCCTCACCCTGCGCTTTGGTGGACAGTTGGTTTGCCTTTTGCGGTCTTGTAAGTGCGCATTATTTTATTTCCCATTTGCCGGCAAGTTAAAAAAACATATGCACAAGTATTTGTATTTGTATTCGTATTCACATTCGCTTTCGCATTTCTATTCGAATTTGTATTCGTTGCCTGTGCTGCTGCTGTGGCTGTGTTGAGGTTTGATTTCTATCCGGGCCGTAATTTTTATGGAACGCTATTGCCGTTAGCTTAAAAAAAAGGTCCTGGAGCCCGGGCATGGGCCCATAAATTCGTGCGGCCGGACAACACCAAGCGCCCTGCCCCCAAAAATGCCAAACGGAATGAAAAGACATTTCCGCCGTTCATTAAATTTGTCTACGCATTTATTTGTCAGCAGGTCGTAAAACTTGAAACACGAATTTTATTAGTGAACGCCAGCGCCTGGGCACCCAATTTTCCCTTTTCGTTGCGCCTCCACCTTTTGCACACCTGCTTCCCTTCGCTTGCGGGTGTCCTGGAGAGCTGCCCACGGCAGAAGGCAGGTGAAGCAAAAAAGGTCGCTTTGATGCCTGAGATAGATGACATATGCGTAATATGGGCACATAATGTGACCAGGTGGCAAGAAGAAGCTGTCAACCAACAGATGACAAGTTATAAAATAATATAGTAAGTAGCTCCCAAAAACTTTGACATCTTTTTCACAACGCGCCCAACTCTTATAGAAGTTTCCATATGGCAAAAGTCAGGTCAGCCGAAGATAATTCAGCTTGGCATGGGGTTAGGATCAGCTTTTATTTTTCTCTTTTTTGTTGGACATTCAAGAACCCATTCCTTTCTTTGTTTATTTTTATTACTTTTATTCTCTGTAAGCAAACCAAAAAATATTGGTTTTATGCAATGTTTTTGTGTATGCCCAAGTTCCCTTTTTTTATGATTTTATGTATTTGCGTTGGGTCAAGCTTTAAGATTTTTCTGAATTGCTCTTCCGCATATAAGATACAATTTCATATTTTCCCCCAATTGTCAAGCTATCAAAGTCGTTAAAATATTAAAGCCACGTCCAGTTAAGCCCTTTTAAAGAGAGTATCTTAAAGTAAAGCAAGCTTTATTTAATTTCTTTTGAAGCTCCCAAGAAATATAGTTGCAGGGTGGGGGGATGGGGTATCTGTATATTATTTGCATTAATTGTTGAAGAAAAGAAATGTAGAAGAGAAGGAGCACAATGTCATTTAAGAATTTGTGGGGCGACAAATCAACAAAACTTGACTTTAAATAAATGCACTCAACCATGCTCTTGGCCAAGTTCAATTGCCAACAGGCAGCTGGCAGTTGCAGCAGCAGCAGCAGCAGCCGAGGAGGAGGGACGGTATGTGCAACTGCTCCTGTGTGCTTGAACTCGGCCTAGGTTGAGCAACGGGCTAAAGTTTTTGTATTAAATTAAAATGCTGAGCGCAGAACTTTGCGGCACACAAGCGAGCGTTTGGGGAAGTGTGGGCTAACCTAGCGTATGCGTGTTGTTGGCTGCAAGAGGAGGGGGTAACTTTGCGCCATTGTTGCCACTTTCAGCGTAAATCGTTTTTGTTCGTCGACATCCCCAGGCCGGTTCGTATTGCAACTGTTATTAGCTGGCTGATGCTATGGCTGAGGCTGAGGCTGAGGCTGAGGCTGAGGCTCAGCATCTGCTGCCTGGCTGCCTTCCTGGTGCTGCCTGGTGCTTGTGTGGCGTCTCTGAAGTGCAAGTGCAACAACAGCAGCTTCAAAATCCCAAAAGTAAAAGTTTTTCTTACCACGCGGTTAGTTACTGGAAGATCTTGTTTGGGTCTAGCGCACAAAAGCATTGATGCCTGCGGCTGCAACTGCGGCTGCGGCAGCGGCAGCAACTTGAAAGCCGAATCCCGAAATACGAGAAACTTAAAATGAGGCATTAACGCGCCCAGAAACTTCCTTAAATCGCTCAATTTATAACAACTCTCGAAATACGTTCGATATTAAACAGTTTGCTACAAGTTGCTTAGGGATTAAGTTGAGTATTCAACGGCCAGAAGCCATTTTGATCAACTATTAGTAAATTAAATGCACAAATACTCATAGACAAAGTAACGTTGGCCTTAAAATCTGGCGAACAAAAACATCCAGCTGATAATTAACTATTCAAATTTGTAAGTTAACCAAAATGAAATCAAATGATGAGAATTAACACCAATTGGCAATACAATATAGAAAGACTGCATAAATAATAATCAATTAATTAAGTCAAACCTTTTACGCAGTCTTATTTACCAAATGACATAACGTGCTATAGAAACAAAAGTCAAGCTAGAAATAGAAAATAAATATATATTAATTAAATTATAAATATTTCAGGAATCAAATAGAATTATTTGATTCATTATTTTACATAATTAAAAAGTATTATTTGACTTTAACAAATGTCAACTCTGCTTTTTTTTCTTCTGATTGTTGAAAATTCGGCAGCATTTAATGAGAAGTGTGAGAAAAAAATACAGACACAAACATTTTCAGCATTAATTGGGCACAAAAATACAATTCATGAAAATCAAAAACACAAAAATAACGCAATTAGCAGCTGGTTGAAACAATCATAAATTGTTGCTTGCCTGTCATTGTACATTTTTTATGTGCGTTTCGTTTTAATTTCCTCCTCTTAATCGAAAAAATGAAACCCACACTCACACCCACACCCACAAACACACACACACACATCGGGGCAGACAAGCACGGCATATAATAAATATGAGTTTGATACAAAAAATGCAATTAAAATGTATGAAAGAAGCTCAGCGAAGATGCACACACATACGCACAAATACAATTACACATACACGAACACACACACACACGCACACTTTCATTGCGGCGGTGGAAGCCATCCATGCACAACATCAAAGCTACAACGAGCGCTGGCAATTTTCCATTGCCTACTCTAAGGCGCCAATAAGAAAAAGAATATGTACAACATTTGCGATTGGCTTGTATAAATGAAATTAAATATGCGTATGAGCGTGTGCGTGTGTGTGCATTGGTGCCGCTTTAAGTGAGCTTTTATTTATTAAAAGACAACGGCTCACCTACGCCGCACAGTCCGCAGTCAGACGACCGCCCAGAACCATTACTAGCCAGCAACATCAAATGGGATTGGTGGAGTGTGAAGAGGGGGTGCGTGGCGAGGGAAGGCAGTGTTTAGGTTGCGTCTGAATCTGCGCTTGACTTTGACTTCAATTCAACGCCTTTGAAATTGCCAAGTGGCACGAGCGACAAGTCAAAAAGTGGTTTCAACTTAATGCTACGCTTGGCCCCTCTGGCTCTGCCTCTCTCCGACTTCTGTTGCCGGAGTCGCTGCATTGTTGTGGTTGTGTTCGTGTGTGTGTGTGTGTGTGTATGTCGGTATGTGTGTGTTTGAGGCAAAACTTGTACACGGCTTACAGTTCATAAATAGTCGACAACCACAGCCAGGACCACCAAGGACAATGGCAGCCGGCTCCACTCTTTGCCCTCCTCACTTTTTACATTTACCCGCTCTCTCTTTCTCTGCTCTTGATTCTTCATTTTGTGCTTTCTTTTGGTTGCTCCGCTTACTGCCGCTGGCGGCCTTTCACATGCGATTTCCTTATTGTTGCCGTTATGTGATTTTCAGTGAAAGTGCAGCGCGCCGTCCACTAAACCCAGCTCCGAACGCCTCCCCCGGCACTTGCTTCCGCCAGTTTGGCAGCTGCCATCAATAAGCGAACGCTTTCCGAGGCAACCGCTTTATGCTTCAGTTCCGCAAGCCGTTTATGGCCAAGCCCATTCCAGCTTCATTGTTGCCAAAGTGCCAACGGAAAGCGGAAGTTAGCAAAAAGGCAGTGCGCCGCCTGCTATTGCCCAGCCCGATCACACCCACACCCGTTCCATCAGTATGCCCCTTAGCCCAGCCGGT
Organism: Drosophila virilis; assembly: GCF_030788295.1. Lineage (NCBI taxonomy): Eukaryota > Metazoa > Arthropoda > Insecta > Diptera > Drosophilidae > Drosophila > Drosophila virilis. The sequence continues at coordinate 25,884,975 of NC_091543.1, read as the reverse complement.
TATCCACTCCCTGGCATCCGCATTGTTGCGCTTTTGTGTTGTACATTTTATTAGCGTCAATCAATCGGCTTAAATGGCTGCCTGACAGATGACGAGCCAAGTGTTTGCTCTGCTCCTGGCAGTGGAGTTTTTGTGTGTGTGTGTGTGCGTGTGTGGGTGCATGCAACTGTGCACCTTAACGAGCCTGTTGATTACAGCGGGACAGCACAAAACACAGGTGTAGGCCAATGCGCTTGTTTAACGCAATCTAGTTGCTGCCCTTTTAATGAATTCCTCTAGGAAATTGTAGAGAGACAGCGTACGACCAGAAGATATCCTTAATTGCTTTTAAATTTTTGGTTAATTTGTAATATATTTGCTGCTTTGTATTTATTTAGTAGTAATTTTGCTAGTAGCTAATATATCCGGAAGATAATCGATATTCATCGTTTTCTCGAAAAAGCTGTTTTAAATAGTTTTTTTTTTTTTCTCTTGAATGAATCAAATGAATTTTATCTCTATATATAAAACAGCTTCTCCTGACTGATCCTGACTGATTAACTGAGCTTTCATTTTCTGCAGCTTCATTTAGACCGGGTATTGCAGAATGCCACCTACAAGTGTGGAAAATTGATGGAAAACGGTTACATGCAATTTGACAGTGCATTAAAAGATCGTCCGAGCGGCTTAAAAATAGTAAAAAGTTGCAATTAGATCATCTGTGTAATGAACGTGTGCATATTCTCATTTTTCAATTTGTAGCATGGCCGGATGGCTAGATGGCTGCCTTAAGCCATCTGCAGCTGAAGTCACAAACATACAAACGGAAATTTGAACTCGCTATCAATATCATTTGAATGCCCAAACCAAATGTTATTGAGCTTTCAGTCATTTGGTCAGACAATATATATGTATATATATATATATATACAGATATATATATATATATATATGTGAAGGCTAAAGCCCTGACAGGCATTGCTTTATTTGAGTGCTAAGCTGTAGCTGCCACATTAAGCACCAAACAGCCATTTGGTGCACAGCTGCAAGTGCAATTGGAAGGGGCAACAAATCCGTTTGTGATTTACATATGTGAGCCACTGGCACATGTGCATGTCGAAATCCCAATGAAATACTTAAATGAAATCACAAACTGTTAACGGGTAAACATCGAACATCAAGCAAACATTGATGCGAATGCGACTGTGAATGTGAATGTGAATGTGAATGTGAAAGCAGCGACATCAACAACAATTTATAGTGGGTAACAGCAGTAGGGACAGAGATTAATTGCCAGCATCCGCAAATGCTGCCAAAACAACTGACTGACATCGGCTGCAGTACTGCCCAGTGAAACGTAATTTCAAATATTCATCAATGCAAACTGCCTGCAGCTGCAAAGGTATTTATACCTTCAGCTTTGGCAAATGTAAGTGGCCCCGTCAACCTCCATTTGTGCTACTGCAAATTGATTGGGGGTGTTTATTTTAACAATTGAACAGTTGTTGTAAACTCACTTATGTTAATTTATGCTAATTAGCCATCCCCACGAGCTGGTCAACTCATTAATTTCACTCCAGCAACTAATTACGGCCATATTAAACGACTACAGCTAATTCTGAGGCGTTAATCACTACTTAAGGGAAACAAGTCGCAATGTGCGTCCTAATGTAGCCAAAGAGCTTGGTAAACATTTGAGCCACAGCCACAAAACTTGGTATATGCTCTGTGGGATATCCAAAACAGATCTATTTAATAGCATTAGGCTCATTACTAATAAAAAGCTCACATAAAAGAGATTTTCCAATTTTAATAACCCTTATTCAAGATGTCAGAGTTCTTACTTGCCTCTCTCTCTCTCTCACTCTGTCAATGTGCTGTGCTCATAGGTCGAGAGACAGCCTTGTCGGCTAGCTTGCAGGATCGCCTGATCCTGGACGTGAAAAAAAAATATTTATTAAAGAATTGAACATTTTGTCAGTATTCAAAGTGGCTACACAAAACAAAAACAAATCATGCAAAGAGAAATCAGAGCTTGATCCCTGCTTCCTTCTCAGCCAACAGGAGTATTGCGCCGAATAACATGGCGGCATGTTGATAGCCAGAGCCATAACAATTTTGGTTCTGAGACCCGGGAAATGTATAGTGCGAGGTGTGCGTATTAGTATCATGTATTTGTTTTTTTTTTTTTGTTTTGTTGCACGTTGCAGCTACATTCATTTGGCCGTCCTTTAGAGTCCTGTGGCAGGCATCCTTGCAAATGCATTTAGGTTTGCTGTTTGCATGCGTTTAGCTTCGTTAGTTGTCGTTAGTGTCTGAGCCGCTTGCCAGTTGCCAGTTGCCAGCTGTCCCGCTTCCAGTTGGCAGGCCGCACCACGGGCCCACGCTGAAAGTGTTGACAGTGCAAGCAGGCGGTAGGGGGCAGGGATGGCGAGAGGGGCAGCTTCCTGCTGCTATGTGTGTTTAATTGTCGCAATGCGACCGGCAACAAAACGCGCCAGGCTGCAATCGCAACTTGCAGTGCAGAGACCTCCTCTCCCAAAACACTTCCCACTCCCAGCTTCCACCACAGACTTCTGTAGTCCATTGCCAGCCATTTTTCAAAGCGTCAGTGTATGCGTGTGTGTGTGTATGCTGCTGCTGCTGCTGGCAACGTAAATCGCCAAAATTGTCCCGACAACGTCCTGTTGTCGGCTTTCGACGAAATTTGCCTACAATTTTTGCCAGTTGCCTGCAAACTTGGCACGCCAAAAAGGACCAAGACAAATATTTTCGTTGCTTGTGTGATAAAAACTGCATGCATATTGCGTGCGCGTGTGTGTGTGTGTGTGTGTGCGCGTGTGTGTGTGCATGCGTTTGTCTGTGTATGTGCGTGTACACATGGGTGTTTGTGCGTATGGTGCTCGAGAAAATATGGTGCAATAAACTTTGTGCTCGCGACATGCGCGCATTTTTGAAGACTCCTGTTGAGCACACACACCCACATGCACGCACACACATACACACACGCACACACACACGCACACACACACGCGCATGCAATTTGGGTTTTTAGTGCTGCCAAAATTTTTAATTTCATGTTACGCCAGAGGCCCTTTTAAGTCAAGAGTATTTTCAGCTGCAACGTTGCGACTCGTCGTTGCCTTCGGGGGCGCGTCAAGGTGGGTACGAGTGGGCGTGGCAGAATTTAATGCCATCGTCTGATAGTTGCAACAACAGTCATAGCTTAAGCTAAAGAGACTGCGCATTAAAGGTGCCTTGCGGTCTACTCCAAGCTATTAAATGTTAGCGACAAATATTTAAGTCAAAGAAAATATAGAAACTTCTTCCTTTTACAGTAAACGCAGCGATTCCATGAACGTAACAGATCTAACGGTAAAGGTAACAGGAACACTGATATTGACAGTAACAGCAAGCAATTCATATTGGTAAGATCTATTACACATCTACATACATGCACACCACCTAATGGGATTACAAGCAAGGGATTTCTCCTATCTCGACCCTCCCCAATTTAGTCCCGATAAATTCGGATCTTTTAGTAGACTCACTGTAGAGGTTATTTTCGTGCTCGGCAACAGAACGGATGAACCAAGCTCTGACCAGAAACCAGGGACTGGCTGATTCATGCATTTTTCTTGGAGCGCTACTAACAGCAACATTAAATAAAAAACAAAACACACCGAAGATTAAATACCCTAATCGTCATTTGGCTCAAAGTAAACGAGACGTCTTCAGCAATGCGTTACGCAATTCGTTACAAACTAAGAATACCCTCTCCAAGGGCTTAAATACAAACACATAAGTAGCAGCAGTAACAGAGTGTTCGCAACAATAGTAACAGACTGGTCGTAACAGTAACAGCTGCAGTCACTGTTTAGATAACAGAAAGATGAAACAGAAATAAAAGCGAAATCGAGCAGAAGCTTAGTTAATTTGACGCGCCAAAGCGTCTAAGCTGCAAGCTGGAAGACACGGAAGGCGTAAGCAACAGGGCCTGGAAGGTGGCAGAGTTGGCTGGGTATCTGTGGCAGGCAACAACAGGTGGCTCCAGCTCAACGCTAATGCCAAGCCATAAGCTCAGATGCAGACGGCAACCAATTGGCCGGATTTGTAAAGTGTAGGACAGCGATGAGGGGGAGTGCTGGGGAGTGGGTGGACAAGAAAAGAAAGGGGATCTGCTTGGGTGGCGCTTAGGCAAAATAAAGCCAGAGACTTGCACACAAATTGCGCAAACAAACAATGTGAAAGAAGACGCCACTCAGCCCCGTTCACCCACATATCCAGCAACACTGGCAGCATATCAGTAAGGGATTTGGTTCTGGGGGATTGAGATCTCTCACGCCACGGCCCACACAGACCGCCCACGCACAGGTAAAATTTTTATTAACAATAACTTATTTTGTGTAATAAACAATGTCTGGCATTGTCTGCTTCCGTTTGGTTGCAGTCCTGAGTTCGTTGTTCTTAGCCATAGCCGTAGCCGTGGCCGCAGACGTAGCCGTAGCTGGTGGCACTTGAGGCTCCGCTTCAGCTGCTCAACATGGAAAACAAATTCAAGTTGCGACTGTGCCGAGGACTTTGCCCGTAGGATTACCTCAATTCCTTTGGCTGGCACAGTGCAGCCTGATGGCAGCTGGCTTCCGGTTCGCTTATGCCTGCACTGTGCCCCGTGTGCTCCCTCCTCTTGTTTGTATGGCTGCCTAAGTTGTGCCCACGACTGCCGCCTCACCTCACCTGCTCATCTTTTGTCAATTTCTATGGCTGCCACCACCCGCTGGCGTGTTGAGCGCTCACCTAATAAAACCTACAAATAATCACGCATTTATTATGCTGCTCAGCACACACATGTGATTGTGTATGTGTGTGTGGCATTGTTGTCGTGCTTCATGTGAAGCCAGGAAGTAGCATTACAAATTTACCGCAACTTGTCTTTTGTTCTAAGCTTCAGCTGCCCTCAAGTTTTCCATGCTGAACGTCATTCTGATTCTGATTGTAATTCCAATGCCGGAACCGCTGCGCGTCGAGTTCTTTTGGCTCTGATTTGTGGCAGGCATTTTTGCACATTGCAATTACCTTAAAGATTAACATTGTTATAAAAGTTTATTCCTCTGCCAGACTCTTCGCCTCATTCACATATATTTAGCATCTTGCGAGATGGCGAATTCTTCGAATCTCATAACAGCCAGTCCGAGTCTTCCTTGCAATCCCTTTTGCCTAAAGTCTTTTTGGTGCTTTTACTTCATTTCCCTTCAGCAGCTAATGATGTTCTGGTGTTGTAAGTAAGCTTAAAATGTGCCCTAACTCGATAATTGGGGCATTTTGATTTGCATTATGACAGACTAATGTTAAGAGAAAATTCAAGTTGTTGTATAAGGAATCCACAGACCACAGGAATCCACGCTAATTTCAACCCCGGGGTTTGACTGCATAAGCTAACCTTATCTATCTGAAAGTTGACTTTCAGTAATATGCTTGATTTATTTGTAGCATGCAGTATTGAAACGATTCTCAAATTAATAAGTCTATTTCCTTTTTTATCGATTCATTTAAAAACTCTACCCTTACACAACACTGATATACTTGCTACGGTTTGTATCGCTAATGTCATTTGGGGCTTTAGCTAATCGATAAATGTAAACATTGCCTTCGAACTTCGTTATGTTTTATAGCTTTCGATGGACTTTGAGCTACTTTGATGGCATTGAGTTCCGGCAGAACTTCCCCGGCCATTTTAGAGTCCATCCGCAGGTACTTGGCAGTCTGGAGCCCGCTCAAAGGCCGCGACCTGCCCGTTGCAAATCAGGTAACTTGTATGTCCGACTGAACCACTGCAACACTCATCTAGGGCAGCTGTCCTGTCATTTGGTCAGTCCGCTGACTGCCGGCCGCTGCCCGCCGCCAACTGCTGAGGCAATCGACCTAAAAAGTTGGTCAATTGGCAATAAAATCAAAAGCGAAAAAAACAACTTTAAGAGCAATAGTAGCAAAGATGACGACGTCGACGCTGTGGACGACCACGGCGGAAAGTTATTCGACAAAGTCCAGGCGGCATGTCTTGCATCCTAAATGCGAGGCGACCATCTCAACGGGGTGCGGCGTGGACAAGGGGCAAGGGAGAGTGGGTGGCGGTATATCAGGGGCGCTCGGAGTTGGTTCATAAAACGCTTTGTACGCTCAAACAGACACAGTAATTGGCGATACACATACACACACATACTCAGACACCAAAGGCAACACACATGTGTCCTGCTCCTTGGCCTCCACTTTGTTTTACGTGGCGGCCAGCGGGGCCGGGCAAAGAAAAGAAAGAAAAGCTATGAAGAACGAAAAAAAAAAACTGAAGAAAAAATAAGGAAACTTTGGCGGCGACGCGTATTTCATAAACTTTGAGTGTTTCTGGTTCTGGCATGCACTTATTTTCTTTATATTTATTTATATTTCGCTCAGCATCGAATATCCCTCTTGCCCCATTGCCATCCTTCACAGCTTACATATTTTCATCTGCTGCTCCTTCATGTCCTTCCTCTTATTGAGTGGTCATAAGTTTTGGCCAGTCCTTCCAGCTGCTTCCATCTGTCAGTCGTTGGCCGCGAGCTTTTGCTCTGCAATTTTGGGCAAAAAATTATAGAAAAAAAATATAGCAAAAAGGAAAAAAAATTATTTATAATAAAATACACCAACGAAATTATGTTGGAAATTTCCGCTTTTTGGCTGCTGCTGTACAAAATTTATTTCACATTCTCTTCACCCAAATATGTGCTAGATATTGTTGGGCCTCCTCCACAACCAGCAACCCCGCCCTGTTACCCCGCATTCGAACAGTTGCGAATCGCAATTGCATTTCAATGCAATAAGCAAAGTTATTCCTTTGCATTGCCAATTGCCTTGGAATTCGACTTACTAAAGACCCAGCCGTCAGTTTGTCTATATACAGTCCCCACCCGCTCAACTTAAGGATATGTATGTATGCTCGGGCGCATGGGAAAATTGTTTCGCATTTGCAGTCATAATCCAAGGCAAGGCGCAGCAGTAGGGAAAACTGGTTTCCAAATGAGCCAGAAATGACCAGAGAAGCATAAATTTAGAGTTAATATCAAGCCGAAAATATACAAAAATATTTCAAGTAATAGTGCACGAAAATTGAAAAGTTAACCGAAATGCATTTATTAAACACAATTAAACTCAGTACTATACCTTAAACTAATTTGAACAATTGTAATTTAGCTTACTTAAAGCTTAAAGATCAATTAAGTAAGAAGAATTATTAAAAACATGAATATTACCAAAATAGTTCAATCTTATATAAAAAACTATTTTGCCCAGTTTTCTCCATTGATTGGCAAAAGCTTTAAAAAATTAAAGGTGCAAAGGATGTCAGCTAAAACAAAATTAAGAAACGTCAGTTTAAATACTAAAGCTCTATTTTAAAGCTCACTTACGTAAATGACTTAAAACTGAAAGCTCGCAACTTATTCTCAGTGTTGAAAATTTCCTAAAGCCTAATTATAGAAAAAAGCTTAACTGCTTATCAAAGATTTTCAGCTTTATGAACATAACTAAATTACAGTGCATTGATTTAATTGTTTCAACTGATATTAGAAAGTTTGCACAAAAACGGATTTTATCACAGCACAAATAAAAAATAAAAAAACGTATAAAAGCGCTTAGCAGTGTTCATTTTTTTCACCAGCGCTTACCAGCAAAAGCGGGAAAATCAGAAAATAAATAAATAAAAAGAAAAAAAAAAAACAAATACGCAAATATCCGAATCGATATTGAATCGAAATATCAGCATGATAATTGAGCCGCATAATCAAATTGTCAGGCCAACACATACATATATCCAAATACAAAAGCGTTTTAAATGTGTCACGCCTTCTAGTGCAATGCTTTTAGCATTTGCGAGCTCTTTAATTAGTGCACATCGTTGTTTGACGACGGGTCGGATGCGTGCTAAGAGCTGAGGCACAGTGCAACATTCCAATGAATTTGCACTTTCGTCGGCTGGGGCACAAAGAAGTAATTACTTAATGCACGAGTGGTGCATGCGGTGCCGGCTACAGGCAGTCAGGCAGACAGAGAGACAGAGAGACGGACAGGCAGAGCGACCACAAAATCAAAGCCTTATTCCATGGGCAAGAAGTGTCAGTGCCACAAATCAAAAGCCAGCCTGAACTTGAATGACTGCAAAACGGATGGGACTACTGACAGACGGACAGCCGGACAGTCGGACAGCCGGACGGACGGATGGACTGACGGACTGAGAGACGGGTTGACTGACTGGCCTGCACTTGTAGCACTTTTCCAAGCACTAAGCAGACCAACACCAAAGCCAAATGAGTTCAGCGCCCTACTAGGGGCCAAAGCCTGCTGGAATGGCCAGGGATATTGCCGCACGAAGCTGCCACTGTTGCTGAAGCTGCTGCTGCTGCTGCTGCCGGTTGCTGCCGGTTGCTGTCTCTACTAACGAGTGGCGAGTCGAGCAATGATTGCGGTTACTTGTTGGTTTTCATTTCATTTTTCATGCCACTTCTTTGACTGAGTTTGTAGCACAGCGAGCTTGGAGTGGCGGTGCGGGGGAGCCCTGCGAACGAAGGGAAGGTGTGCGGCCAGCTGCTTGTTAAGCACTTTAAACAATGTGGCTTCAACCCAACCCCACCTGGGCATCTACAAGCCAGAATGGAGATTGTTAAATTTAATTTTGCCACTTGTTTAACCAATGACAGAGCACGAAACGAATGCAGACAGAAAAGCTGGAAATCTGCTTTGACTTTGACTTTGTGCCCCGCGCCAAAGCACAATTTGTCAAATGAATTCCCAGTCATTTCGCAAAATTGCACAAGCAACAGGACAGAACGGGACAGCCACCGCTGGGCAGTTGCAGAGCATACTGGAGAGGCAGCTAGAGAACTGTAGAGCTGGAGAGACAGCTGAGCGAGCACTTGACACGTCAGCTTCTAAAGTGGGCACACGGTGGGATAGAAAATATTTTAAATGTATTATGCTCGGATATTACCTGGAAGCTCTGACGGTTGCGCGTTGATTGCGCTGCAAATTGCTTCTGACTGAAATAAGCGCGCGCGTTCATCGCGTATACGTCACGTTCGCCCTGTGCATTGCAACAGCGTTAAATTTAATTTTCCAATTAAATGCCAAAATGTTGGCTTCTTTTTTCGGTTGTTGCCGTTGCTGTTGCCATTGCCGTTGCCGTTGCCGTTGCCGTTGCCGTTGCCGTTGCCGTTGCGATTCCGGTTTGTTTTTCCGCAAAAAGTTTTTTGCGTCAAACTGACATCGGGGAATATTACAAAACTCGGCACGCAGCCGGCCAGCGGCAATTGCAGAGCTGCAACATTCGAGATAAAAAAAAAAATAAAATAAACCGCACACACACACGCACAGTGCATGCATTTGTTTTGGTATCGGTTGCACAAACATATAAAAAATAAAAAAAAAAAGGCAAGTAAATAAAACAAAATTCACACAAAAAGCAACTAAAACAAAATGTAAATGGCGAGCGTCGATTGGCGCGAAAAGTTTACGAGAAGTGCTGAAGGGACTAAGGACTTACGGGGGGCCTGGTTAGCAGAGTGTTGTGAAGTGGGCAAAAATTGCACAAATTGTGTGTTACCATTTCGGGGGGTCGAACAGTTTGCAGCACTGTTAATGCCCACAATGAGATAAACATTTTCAATGGCTACCCGATTAATTAACCATCGAGAATCCACTTACAAATTGTTGGACAATCAACTCGATTGCAAAAGATTTTATTTTTATTTTTGTGACGTGTTGAATACATATCGAAATAGTGGGTCAAAATGCATTTAATGGAGTGCCAGCATTGCAGACATTTTTTTCTTGCAACGCCCTGAATTTGCAAGTGTAGCAATTTTTGTATATAACTTATTTAACACTTGAAATCGTTTATGCAAATATTTTTAAATGTCATCTACACTTGTCAACCGCTTCAACAAGTTGTCGATTGAGCTCTCGCTTGTTTGGTCCGCCGACGATATGAAACAGGAATCTGGCAACATCTTAAAATCTAGCATAGAGCTCGTACTGCCTTATAAGCCATCCTCTTGGGCAAGGCATCTTAGATTCTTTAAATTATGACAATGGTCATACTAGATTTATGAGCTTCTTAGCTAAGTTTGGTAAACAATATGTCTGTTCCGAGTCGGGCAGTTGCCACAGATCTTGCACATTACAAATTAAGCTATGTGCGCCCGCCAGGCACCTTGCCAAAAGTCTTCGCTGATTCGCTGTTTTTGTTTTTTTTTTTTTTTTTTTTGGCCGCAACTTCTCGACACTTTTCACATGAAAATTTTGTATAAATTTCATTTGACGGTTTTTTCGCGAAACTTTCGCGATAAAGTTGAGATATTAGGGCTGGCGCAAGGGCAGGGCTATTCCAGAGCAGCATCACATTAGCCAGCGCCAATTGAAAATTAGAGTACGTCCCTTCAGTTGGCTACTTGGCTCGGCCAATGCAAAGTTTCGCGTATAACTTTGGATTGCAATGTGGCGGCAAATTGCAAGTCGCGCCAGAAATTAAGCGGCCGGCCGCAGTATGCCAACCGCGCGGTGGTTCTACCCCGGCTCCGGACCGAACATGTCCAACTAAATAAAAGTCAAGGCAAACAGTTTTCTATTTTATTTGCTTGCCACAACTTGCGGCCACCAAATTCGAAAATTTTGGGCCAACAGTAAGCCATCAACCCGACCACCCGCTGTCCAGCAGCCATTGTGACGCCCCCTTCCTTTTGGGCAACAGATTTCATCGCATCGCAACGCACAGGATCGCATCTCATTTCAACTCATTTCGTTTTTGGTTCGCTTCGTTTGGCTTCGTGGCAAGTGTCTCAGCTGCTGCGGCTGCTGGCAAATAATTAATTATGCAGCGCCTCCGAAACTATGCAACAGTTATCTCAGCTAAGCCCCTAACTACACAGCCCCCCTAAGCCAACCAAACCAACACTTCTAGTCTTAACCACCTGCCAAAAACTTTTGTGTATTACACGCGGCGCTCATCAAGCCAAAGCATTTGACGTTTGCCGGCCAAAAAAGTTAAATGAGTTTTTATGCTAGAGACTTTGTTCCTCCCCAGACCACTCCGGCTCCCCCGTCAGGCACCCACCGACCACGCCCAGCGATTTCTAATTGGAAAAAGACGCGCGTCCGCTCACTGGCAATGACAATACAAAAGTTTGCAGCTCGGCAAAATTGAAATAAATTGCTGGCAATAACAACAAACACAATAAATAACAATGAACGAGTTGGCAGCACCTTTCACTGGACTTCAAGCTTGATATTGGCGTGGGCTGGCAAGGGTTGATGTCCTTGGCTAGTCTCTGATAGGGGTAGATGCTGGCTGCGGCCATTTAAAACTTGATTACGGCGGAGAACGGAAAGCAGCATTGGTTAACTTTCCAGGCAAATGAGAATTCTGTGCAGTCTTTCATGCATGTGGGCCGTTAAATCGCTTTAATTGCCAATTTCCGGTTAAGTAATTAAAAGCGTTTTGCTCCCTCAACACGGAAATTGGTGAAAGAGCAATTAAATAGCAAACATATTTTGTCTGCGCCCCCTATCGAAAGTGACGAGCGGACGCTGCCAAATGACTAGTCATGAGTCACGAGTAACGAGTTGTGAACTCTAAGAGGTGAAAGTGGGTGGCGGGAGAGTCGAACTGTTCAAATAAATAAATAAATGTGCGCCTGAATGATTGCTGATTGATTGACGCACGAGTCAAGTCCAAACGCTGGCACAGCATGCCGCTTAGTTATGTTTCTGGCATAACATTTCCAGTTAACATTTCCATTCATTAAATGTACATGATTTTCTACATTTTAATGCAATGTTCCTCAAAATAACGTTAATCATATTTACACACAGCGCTGCAAAACCAATTTTGTCAGTGGCTCAGCGAACGGCAAAGACTTCGCTTACCATAGCCTTAGCAAATTTGAAAAATCGCCATTAAATGATTAATCAATAATCTAAAATGCTGACCCAATTTTTTGAACAGATATTATTTTATTCAGCAATTTATCTCTAATTAATTAATTAGTCTCCAGCGTTTTCTTTTTAAATTAAAAAAAAGATAATGTTTTAATACAAAATTAACCAAATTTTGCTAAGTTCGTCTGTTTTTCGTGCAGCTATTTTGGTTTTTTGTTCCAGGCTCAAGCCGGTTCGAGTGTGAACCGTTTTGCCACACTGCTTACATATATACCACACATGTATATGAAGTCATGAATGTAATTTAATAACAATAGAGGTAGCAACATTTACTTCGACCTGCTCGTCGCCTGTCACATTTGAAAAGAGTGCAGAACATCTACAATTTCTAACAACTTGCATCAGCTCCTTATTAAAAAATTGTTTTCATAGTTGAGACATCCATAATTAAACTGTTATTTTGTGAATTGAGTATCTGTCAATTCAAATCAGAAACGATTCCTTTCAAATATAACGAGCTGTCAAAGCGTACGCATACACAACCACACACACACACACACGCAATCAATTTTCTGTACATGACCGTTTTGTTAAGATTAATTAATAATTTAAAGCAGGACATGAGTGCGGAGAAGCAATGAGTGAAGGAGAATAAAATAACCCAGAAAACAGACTGTTGCTTTAGACACATAGAAAGCCACTAAATAGATTACATTGGGGGTACTCGATGCACGACCCAGCCATTTTCTTAAATTCTGCTTCCATAAACATATTAATTACTAGAGAAAGAAAACAGAAATAAATAAAAATATAAATACATAAATAAATGAAATATTTAATGGACATGTGCTAAGCTTTTAATTGCAAATATTTTCACGTTTACTTAGTAAATGCTCGCATATTTTGGCATTGCAATAAATACAAAAAATAATTAACTCATTAAATAAGCATTTGGCGTTTGCATTTGCAATTTGCTCGCCTCACATTTCCTGGCAGGCCCCACGGTTGTTAGCTGCACGGGGAGGGCACGGGGTGCATGTCATAAATATTGCTTAATGTTTGCCATCAGCCAAATGGCATCGTGGCCGTATGCCCAGGACAGTGGCCAGTGCCCAGTGGCCACTGGCCAGTGGGTTGTGGCCAGTGGGTAGTGGGCATTGGGTAACGCCAAGTGCCGGGCACCTTCTGCTATTGTGTATATGAATGTGTGTGTGCGTGTGTGTGTATGTGCGTTTCCATTTTGTCTAATGCACGAGCTCTAGTCAGCTCTGTTAAGTGGGCGTGGGTGTGGGCGTGGTCGTTGGAGCGAGATGCAGGTAATTTTTGTTGGTGCTAGGCCGCAATTAATGCCAAATGCCAAGAGACAAGCATATGTATGTATATGATTCAGTGTGCCAGTATGTGTGGGTGTATGTGCTGTTTGGCCTGCCAGCACATGGCCGGACATAATCATTATTGTTCTTAACAAGTTAGAGCAAATAATAAAAGCATAATTTATAATATGCTCTCTATGAGAATGTGTATTTAAATGTGCGTGTGACTGTGTGTACGTGTGTGACGATGTGTGTGTGTGTGAGTGTGAACGTGTGTAGCCTATTTTGCTGTTCACTTAATATTTTAGTTAATTAATTTGCACACACACAAAAGGCAGAGTCTAAAACTCTTGGCAGTCTTAAATTTCTTACACTCAATTAACATTCTGAATTATTTATCTAAATTGTCGCACACACACATAGAAACAGGTGTGTGAAAGAAAACTCTTGCATGCGCATAAAAGCACATACGTATGTATATTAGAACTGTGGAATTTCAGCAACTATAGCAACAACAACAATTGTTGGCATTTGCAATTATTCATACGCCACGTAGACAAATGTGCTGACAGGACACGTAGAGCGGACAAACAGGACATTGGACGCATATGGGATATGCAGCACATTCCAGTTTAGATTTGTTGCCGGCTTGTAATTGTCGCAGATAATTAAGTTGTAAGCAATCGTAACCAAGCCAAATAGTCACCCAGGTGCTCTGAAGTGCGGAACGTGGCCAATGGAACATGAGGATCCATTAGTGGCGCACCTGACCAGCCCTCCTTTCGGCCACTCGTCTTACCATAGCCAGCACATTGCCTGACTAATTGTCAATGTGCATACGTTAAACATCCCGAAAGCTTCAAAATGAACAATATGTCTTTCAATATATAAATGTATGTAGTGTAGTGTAGGTCATATGTTGGTTTGTTCTATCTTAAGTGTAGGTAAGCCGAAGTCTGCCGCATATAAAAAGTATTTACTTAAGAAATCATATTGCTGGTTAATAATTATTTGACGATTATATACTTATGAATATATATATATATACTTATATATATATATATATTTATATATAATGTATATATGTATTAAGGTTAATTATTCACTTCTGCAGCTCGGCACTCTTTACGTATTATCTCTTTATTGTGCCAAGCACTAATTTAACTTCACCTTAAATGATCTTTCGACAAAATTGTTTAAAACTCTTTTGACTGCAGTTGTTGTAAATATAAACATGGGTTCAAGCGAGCCGAGTGAAAAGGCTTGGGCGGACAGAATGGAAACTAAGTGAAATGCCAGCGCGAGATTCTGGCCTTTGTGTGAAATTAAAAGTTACTGCTTAGGAGCATTTTTGTATGACTTTGCTCGTTATATGCCATTCCTGCCGGATCTGCGTCTTTTGTAGTTATTTACAGGCTCGCCTCCAGCTGCAGCTGCAGCCGGTCATTATGGCTATCAAAAGTGAGAGGGACGGCAGAAAGATTATAAGCAAAGTGCTTCAGTTTTTGAGTCTTTGTAAATTATTAAAACACATAATTTACAAGTTGAAACCAGAAACAGAAAACGCTTCAAAGGACAATGCTGACAGTGCCAGGAGTCGAGACCCGGACCAGGTCCCCAGTCCAAATGCCCGGTCCAAGCTCCGTTCAAGCCCGGTTGTGGCAAGATTAAAACGAAATGCAGCCAACAATAACAAAGCCAACACAATTTGTTGCAAAAGAAATTCAGCTGAAGTTGGCAGCATACAAAAAAAATTGCTCAAGAGAAGCACAAAGAAAGCGCATGGATTGAGTGAGTGGAAGGACATGAGCAGGGGAAGGGAAAATGTGGGTTCCAGGATGTATTAAAGTACTTACAAATAGCAGGCAATGAATTGTATTAAGTTTTTTATTAAAGTTTTAGCCGATGCATAATAACAGATGATCCTTGTTCTTTTTACATGTGCATTAAAGTTGAACAACTTTTTTAAAATCTTGACGATCTAATAAACATTTTATCGACATATTTTACTTATAATATGTTCTTGTTGTTCAACTATTTGACGTTGGTATATCGGTCTGTGGTTTCGTCAAAAGTGGAATTCATAATGTAAAATAAGCAAAAATGAAAATTACTTGGCTCTCAATTCATTTTCTACATGCAGCTGCTTAGAGATTTTGGATAGTTTTCTGGCTACGCAACTTTCCAAAAAACTTTTTGGCAAAGTTCTGTTTGACCGAATAAATTTAAGCAAAAAGTAAGCTTTAAATAATGACAATAATAGAAGAGAATAGAATAGAATAGAATAGAAAGAAAGATAGAGAGAGAGAGAGAAAGAGAGAGAGACAGAGAGGGAGAGAGGGAGAGGGAGAGCAACAGTTCAGCTCTGGCAAACATCCTGCCGAAGCCTTGTAACTCACCTCATTAACAAGGCTCTAAAAACAGATACATAAACATGTTAGCACATCTATGAGAACGGGAATTGAAATGGGCTATGTTGGGTTGGGCTAAGTTTCAACCATGGATTCACAAATTCTCGCAGCTCTGGCGCGCATGCATCATAAAATTATATGAGTCCGGGCACTTGAGGCATCCGCAGGCAGAAGGGGGAATGCGCATTGAAGTGGTCGTTAGTGGGCAGGCTGTGAAAACGAGTTAATCGTGGACAGGACGAGGGCTGAAGGACGAGGCACGCAGGAAGCGCGCTGTGTGAACGGCGCTAATTGCGGCAACCTGACAAATGTCGCACCTGCAGAACGCAAACAGCAAATGGGATGCGGTAAACGTGGCGAGGACAGCAGCAATGGCAAATAAACATTACTGTAAAGCTACAACAACACCAGCAGCACATCAAAGGATCCACCCACCCGGCCGCGACCTTTTTTCACACTAGACATCTGGCTGAAAAACAGAGCACCGCCCGTCGTCCAATTGGGTCCAATGACCAGGACACACACACACAGAACAACAACCACGGCCACAACAAAAGCGCAACACGTAATTGTTGTTGTCTATTAGAGCCGAGAGCTGACCCACTGAGTGGCTCGTCGAAAGGATAATAAAAAATAAAAAAACAAAAAAACAACTGAAAGCAATCAGCGAAAGAAAACAATAAAATGCAATAAAAACAGGTAGGATAGCGAAGGTCGGCGGTGCACGACTTGCAGATACCCTGAGATACACAACCAAGCAGGCACCCCTCAAACTGTGCTTATATGCAGCAGCTGTGCTTCTTCTTGTCCTTATCCCATTCTATGTTTGGGAAATGGATTCTTGAATCACTTGAATATGACATATAAAGGTATACCAAAGCCCACGTCTGTGCCTCTTAAAATAATTCGTGGATGAGCAATCTTACAAACCGAATTTGCTGCCTCTGACTCGTTTGAAGCTCAAAACAGGATAAGTTTTTGCTATTGTGTGAGACGAACTTTCCAGAATTGAAGTCTCTTTTTAAAGTCGTCGAGACCGACGCGATTATATAGACAGACAGACGAACAGACAGGTTGGGATGACCAACATTTTATAGATGCTTTATAGAGTTGGATATGCTTATTTGAAGTCATGAAGTCCTGTCGCAAACATTTAAAATGGGTATTTATAAAATTGGCAAATGAAAAAGTGTTTGCGAATACTTGAAGAAAATCGGCTGTATGATATATAAAATAAAAGCATTACGTAAAATACTTTACAATCTGCCTTCAATCGAGAAAGCACAAGTAACTACTGAAAAATAATATTATTATAAATTATAGTTTCCTGCGAGAGCATGTATTAAAAGAAGATTGCAGAAGAGTTCTATTGAAATGTAAGATCCCTCTCGAGTGCATTAAATTAGCTTGCCTCACACGCAAACCAAATCTAACTAGATATTTATATAACATTTAAATCTAAGCACGGCCACTGCAAAAAGGCAATACGCCTCCTTTTGATTTGAAAACAGGGTAAAAACAAGTCTTCTCTTTGTTATTGTTAAGAAACAAACGAAACATGCTCCTAAAAGAGTAGCTCCCGACGTGCTGCCAACGAGTGCTATAAACTTATTGATACTAGATACGGGCAGTCAGGGAATGCAAGGATACGAGGATGCGGGCAGCGGGCAGCGGGCAGCGGACAACGGGCTGCGGTTTGCAGCAGTGCCTTCAAATCGAAAGCCAACAAAATGTTTGTTATGTCGCAGCCAAAGTCAAGGGACAGCAAACTTAGTGCAGGCTTTGAAGTGGCGATGGCCAGGAGCAGAGTGGGCCGCCGCCTGCTGCCTGCCATCAGCCGACAGCCGCCAGCTGTCTGCGTGAAGTGCAGGGCAAACAAGGACATCGCGAAGTAACCAAAGCAAAACAAGAGAAACGCGCGAGCCCGAGCCAAATGAAAAAGAGTGAAGCTGCGCTTCAATGTTTGGGTTGCTGTTTGACGAGCTTTCTATTGGCTAAGTAAAGTAGAGTGCAAGTCGACCCACTGGATACAGCACACAGTTAAGGTTACAGTTACAATTACAGCTTCAGTTGCAGTTAAAGTGAGAAATCTGGCGCAGAGCAGCCTAGGAGTTGCGACTTCCTGGGTCTAGACATTGAACTCGTGCTGGTAGTCGCACTCGTCGCTCTCCTCACTCTGGCGACTGCTCATCAAGCGCAGACGTCGATCGAGCGGTAGTGGCACCAGCACCTGACTAAGGCCTGCCCGCTGCAGCGCGTCCATGCTGCTGCTGGGCAGCGGGCTGAGCTCCGGGTTCTCGTAGAGCGGCTGTCTGCGTTCCACGCTCCAGTGAACGCAGCGCGAGATCTTCGACTTGGTGTGCGGCTCCGGATCGGATAGCTCCAGTGGCCGCTGAGCATCCTGTGGCAGGTAGCTGGCCTGCCGCAGATCAGGCAGACTGCGATAGTTATTGATGCCGCTGCCACTTGGCAGCATTTGTGGCTCCGGTTGGGCCAGTGCCGGTGACTGCGGCGGCTGTGTGCCAATTACAACTGCAGTTGGGCTGTGTTCCGCCTGCTCCAAGGGCGTGAACACATCCAGAAAGCTGGGCAGCGCAGGCGAGGGACGCCGCGGCAGCTCCGAGTTGAGCTTGTGCAGCGTAATGCAAAAGTCCTGAAAGCCATGCACCGTGTGATAGTTGCTGCTGTTATCCTTGCCCTGGCAGGCACGCGCTTCCGGCCGTAGGCGCGGCCGCACGGTGCCTGGTGACCAGGTGTGTTGATATTGTGGTGCATCCAGATCCACCTGCCGGCGCTCATCCAGATCGAGCCGATCAATAGCGCTGTGCAGCTCCGGATCGCGCAATGCCACCTCGCGTGCCAGCCGCACATCGTGCCGCCAAAATTGCTGATCCCGCTGCACCGCCGGTGCCACCTCCTTGATGCGCAGCACCACCACGCCCATTAGCCAGACGCAGACTACATTGAGGAGCGTAAGCGCCATGCTGACCGTGGCGCACACGAAGAGCTCGATGTGCAGATGCGGCGAGTACTCCCGATGCTTGGACAGGCCCTTCAGCAGCTCTTGGTCAATGTGCAGCACGCGAGTGCACAGCGCGATGGCCCACAGCAGGCCGGCATTTACCGCTGGTGGCAGCAGGGATGCAGATATCGCCACGCCCACAAGCGAACCAGTATTACCGCCCAACACGCCAATGGCCGCCGCGGCGCCAGAGGCGAGAGCCGTGCATAGCCCAATGGCCAAGGAATGGGTGTCGCAGCGTGAAATTATCTCCTCGGTAAATCCGGTGGATAGCATAAAGAAACGCCCAAGCCCGCACAGACAGATGGCGCCGCCAAAAATGAAGCCCGTCACCACCGAAATGGCAATGCCAATTAGCTCGTTCTTAATGCCTAGCCAACGCAGGCCGCGATCGCCAATCACCGAGCCAAAAATGGCCGCTATGATGGGTCCCATTAGGGGCGAGATGAGCATGCTGCTCGACAGGAATAGGAAGCTGTTCTCCACCAGGCCGACGCAGGAAAGCAGGGCGGCGGCCATGAGCAGCACCACAAAGTCAAAATTGATGGTGGCATCGCGCCGCACCACGCGCACCACCTGATTCACATTAAGGCGGCAGCGCACCGAGTCCATAAAATTCTGCCAGCCCAGACGCTGTCCCTCGTTTTGTTCCTTGGCGCCAGCGCCAGGTGCAGCGCCAGCATCTGTGCCTGACGTGCCAGCTGCCGCTCCAGCTGCGGCAGCTGCTACTCCTAATCCTACTGCTCCTGCTCCGCTTCCTCCTCCTCCATAGGTGCCTGGTGTCGGGCTGAGCTTGACACGCGTCTCCAGGCAATTGATAGCAGTCACATGTGTGCCCGGCCGCTCACCAATACCCCAATCCTGCAGCGTGCAAAGTAGACACTCGTAGCGCTCATCCTGCACAAGATCAAAGCGCGCCTGTAACTGTCCACCAGCTACGTCGTGTGACCAAAACACGTGCTCCAGCCGCAACTGCAGGGCAATCTGGCGTACCACCTGCTCCAGTGGTGCATTTCTTGACAGCTCCCGCAGGTGCAGAGCTCGGCTGTTGTGTGACCGCATATTTGGGTCCATACTCTGCATATGGCTGCTCATGTCCCAGTTGGGACAGACACAGTTATAGGCATAATCACAGTTACAGCCACAGTTACAGTTACAGCTACAGTTACAATTGCAGTTACAGCTGCTGCCACATCCGCTCGAGTAGTTGCCGGAAAAGTGTTTGCTGTGCAGATTCAGCTGGCGTCTCTCCTCCTGCTCGGTGAGCACCGTCACCATGACGCAAACGGAGGCATTCATAATACACAATATGACTTGAATTTTGGCAAATCGCTAAACGTTAACTAAAAACGATATACTTAAACGCCCAAGCAAACGGATCTGTTTATGGGTATCCCGGAGCCAGAGGCAAACGAAGACTATGACTTGTATAAAGATAATGATTTTAAAATTCTCAGTAGCTGTCAGAGCTGAGCCTGTTTGCTTAGCTCCCATTGATAAGCTTATAAACTAATGAATATCTTAACTTAAAATAAAATTCAATAAAGTCAACATAAAATCTCAAATACATATTGAGGATCAGCCAGAAATCCAACACATATAAATATTCTGACATAAAAATAATAATCGGTGTATTGACTAATCCCTCAGTTACAAGCTGACTGATTTTGGAATTAGTTGACTGACTGATTGATGATACTTATATAGATAAGAGCCAAGAGCCAAGACGCTTTTTAATCTCCATTTTGCACTGTCCTGATTCGGGCAAGACCAGATAATACTCGCTAGCTTGAAATAAGAGTTTATCAAACTAAATAGATGCGTTTTCGATTATGTTATCGAGGCTGGAACTCTACAAAGGACAATGACTGCGTTTGTGTCAGCTGCCAACATTCTGGAAATATTCGCAAACAGCTGTGATTAAATAAACGAGATCTTAAGTAAAGGTCAGTTTCTTTCCTAAAAAGGCCGTGGATCGTTAAAGGTTGGCATTTTTAGCGAGATTTTTCACTACTGCCCCACAGCCAGCTAGAAAGCTGTGTGCCTCTCAGCCTCAATCGCGTCCGGTTTGCTGGCGCGGATGTTGATCTGCAGCGGTTGCCGTTGCTTCGTTTCTTTGCATCCGCTGCCAGGTAAGGGGGCGCTGGGGCGTGCCAGTGTGCGCGTGTCCTGTTGCCGCATAATCAAGACGACGACAGGACTAAGGGAAACGGCAAGCGGAATGTCAACAAACTGCAGCAGCCATGAAATATTATGAGGCCGTTTGGCAGACGGCTGCGGCTTGGCACTAATAACACACACACACACAGCACAAAGTCGATGGGGTGCGGAATCGAGGGAGGGTGGGGGCAACGTGCAAAGAATATCCATGCAAACAAAATCGCGCTCACACACAAAAAAAAACCCACTCAAAACGAACAGCAGTTGCAGCAACAACAACAGCATCAGCTCAATGCAACCATTGTTCTGTAAACACACACACCCACACACAACACAGCCATACACAACACAGCCACACACAACATATATACAACACACACACAAACAACACACAAGCGCCCACACATATGTCGAATTTTTTCTTGCTGCATTCGTCGGTGTCCATTATCCAGAGGCATTTTTTTTTTTTGTTGCCACGCCTTTTTCCATCTGCCATTTGGCAGTCACAGCGACTGTGTGTATGTGTGCCTGAGTGTGTGTTGTTGTGCGTGTGTGTGCTTTACCGAGATCAAGCGTCAAAATTACATTGTTGGCATACGCTGTGCAACTTTTTGCGCCATTCGCTGCCGCTGGCCAACATTTTATTTTGTGCCTTTTGCGTTGCTGCCGCTCCCTTTTGGTGGCATGCCTCGCGTTTCCTGCCGCCGCCAACAGAATGCAACTCTTGTTATTGCGGCTCCTGTTGCTGCCGTTTGGTCACCTCGAAATCCTTTCCAGCCATCCAACCATCGAGCCGGTCAGCCCATTGTCTGCTCTGCTTCAGCTGCTCGTTTTTTGGCTGTCCGCAAAATGTGGGCGGCACAAGCCAACAAAAAAAAAAAAAAAAGCACACACACAGACAAACAAAAAATAAAAAAATAAAATAAAAAACAATAAAGCTCTTTAAATAGAAAGCCGTAGCGCCTATACACTTTCTTTGGCTAGCAGCTCGATCTACGAGTCTATGTATAAATACTTGTTTATATATCAATAAAGGGAGTTGGATGGCTTATCTGATAGATATAGAATTGGAAATATATATGTATTGAAAGGAAAAATTCAGTTTTAAATATATGTGTCTATATATTACACGATATTTGTAGAATTTATAAAAGTTATTTTACAAATTACATAATGGTTTGATTTTATTAGGTAAAAACTCATTGAAAGCCTAAATGCGAAGGACAAAGTCCTGGAGGAAGATGCTGTTTTTATAGCTTTCTTTAGAGGTTCAATATATATATATATATATATATATATATATATATATATATATATATATATATATATATAATTATGTTTTACACGTTAGGTTACTATAAAAAAATATATTTCAATTTATTATTTTCACTTAACGGCTACTTTTGTTGAGTACATTCAGATTTGCTTCCCGAATATGAACTGATTTATCTAACTGTTGCGGTCGCTTAGCAAACTTCGCTTTGAGAGAGTTTGAGTCAAAATTGAGTGAAGTTTGAGCTGCGTCAGCAATTATGCGTGGGATAGTACTCTGATGGGAACATTGACAGTGGCGTGATATTTAGGGTGAATTGTTTATGTCTACCAAAGGGGGACAGTTTGATCTTGACCAATGTCGATGTTATCACCAGGCTCTTTGTTTACAATATTAGAAATGTTTATAATTGTGCTTATGCTTATGTGCTAAGTTATGTTAAAGGGTGGGTGCGACTATGGATATGTCACTCCCCCAACCATTAGAAAAGTGCCTGTCCTCAGGTGTTTAAGTTTGGATATAGTGTAACATTTTCTTCTTTTAGAATTGGTATATCTCCTATTATTGTAGGTGTTTCTTCTACTTTGGGTTTTTTATATTTTATAATTAATTTCTTAGGTATGCTTTTGAACTTATATGTCAAATACAGTGTTAAACTTATTAATATGATTACAAATATGGTTATTGTAATTATCTGGAATACATTGTTAAATTTTGTATGTGCATTTATAATTTGTTTCGTTTGTACAAACGAAAGTGGTTCTAATTTTATAACATCATTGCTTACGTAAATGCTTTGAGTATAATCTAACATATTGTTTGAAATTGAAATTTCATTAATTTGCAATGAACAATTAAAGATTTTTATTATATTGTTTCCTTCTATTGTTATTTCGTTATTTATACAATTATGGTTTAATATAGTTTTTGGTAAATTCCAAGTTAAAATTATATTTGGTTCTATGTAGTTGATTTGAAAATTTTGCAAAATTTTAGTATAACTACATTCTGATGTTATTTGGTTTAAAATTCCTGTTAAACATTCATTATTAATTAATTTTTTTGTTTCTCTGCTATAAACTTTTTTATCTTGGGTAAAATATTTTTCATGAGCTATTTCTGTCAAAATATTATTATTTTCATCCGGGTATGGAATTATTTCGAATACCGGGCTTTTTATTATTTCTCGAGGAATATGGGATATTATCAGTATTTCGTTTGTATCTGATTT
Source organism: Drosophila virilis (assembly GCF_030788295.1). Lineage (NCBI taxonomy): Eukaryota > Metazoa > Arthropoda > Insecta > Diptera > Drosophilidae > Drosophila > Drosophila virilis. The sequence continues at coordinate 25,861,622 of NC_091543.1, read as the reverse complement.
AAACCAAGTGGAAGTTTTTGTATTCAACAATTTCTCAGAATTAACATGCAACAAATAGTCATGTTTTAGTAATTTTGGGTTAAAAATTCCTAATCTTGTGAGCTGCATTCCCATCTCAATGTCTTCTATATATTCTGTAAAGTGTTGTAAGTTAAATATAAGGATATCTAATTTCTTTCCTTTTTGTTTCTCTTGATCTAGTTCGTTCATGATTTCTATTCCTTTGTTTATAGCTTCTATTATATAATTTAATTCGTTAACCTGAACGCTGTTTTCTGCTAAGTTGCTTATTTTTTGTTCAATTTCTGCTTTGTCTTCTTGATCTAATGTTCCAAATAAGTATTTATATGCTGTTCCTACTATGTTAACTAAACCTCTTTTGCTGCGTTTGGCTATTTTTAAGCCGTTTATTTCTCTGTTTAATTTTTCTACTAGGTATTCGATTTGTATAAGGTTATTGAATTCTTTACTTTGTTCAATTAAATTGTTAAAAGTTTCTTCGGTTTTTGTTATATTAACCGTTAAACAGTGGAATTCGTAATCTGTCGGAATGTCTATGGTTCCTGTTTTAAATATGAGATATCCGTTATGGGCTTTGATAGGATTAATTTCAATACTCTGTGCATTTATATGGTTTACAGTTATTGATAGTAATATTATAATAATTAATTTAAGCTGGTGCTTGTATGTTTTGATCGCTGTCTGTTGTTGACCTGTAATTGTTATATTTGCTTTGATTAGTCTTCTTTTTCTTTTTGAATTTGGTTTTGTAATGTGTTATTTTCCTGCCTCTGTTAGTTTCCTCAAAATGTTTGTCGTCGATTTGTCTTAGTTCTCCTGTTTTCTTGAACGGGGTTGTCGTCTTTGATTTAACTAACGGTGAGTGTTTGTATCTAGTGTCAATTTCATAATTTGTTCGTTTTTTGTTGAGATTATTTATTAGTTTTTCTTTATTAGCTTGAGTGTCATACTCTGGTGTACCTGCATATATGAATATGTCCGCTGGTGTTCTGTTAGTCGTTTTGTGCTTTGTTTTATGATTGTACGTGTAGAGTATAGTTTCAAATTTTGTAAGTTTATTTTCGACGTCTGAGTCGCTGTTAATGATTCTTAGTTTTTCGTTAACTGTCTTATGAAATCGTTCTACGTCGGATATACCATTTTTACTAGTGGTTATATTAATATTTACTGCTTCTGATTTTAGCCATAATTGTAAAGCTGTACACATAAAAGCTGAGTCTTTGTCTGCCTTTATTTCGATGGGTTTACCCATTTGGTTGAACACTTGTAATATAGCTCGTTTGGTTTCTAGCCAGTCTCTACTTTTTATTTCTATTAATGATGCAAATTTTGAATAGATATCAATGCAAGATAAAAATTGTTTATCTCCTACTATGTAAAAATCCATTACATATTTTTCTCGGATATTAGCGATTTCCGGAGTTATTTCGAAAGTTAATTTTGTATCTCTGTGTTCTGTTTTTGCGATGTTGCAAATCTCACATTCATTTATTAGATTTTGAATTAAATTTTGATAATCTGGGAAATAGTGGGTTTCTTTGAACCAATTGATAGTTTTTTCAATTCCTGGGTGTAATAATTCTTTGTGCTTTTTTAATATTAATTCTTTGAATTCTGCGTATGTTTGAAGGTCTATTAATTTTGTACTAGTTTTCATTGCCTTTGTTGAATTATTCGGACTTATTATTTCTAAGTAGGCTTCTTGAAAAATTGGAAAATCTGCTTCGTTGTGGAAGTATAGCACACTTTTCTTTGTGCATAAGTATTCTTTTATTAATTCTTTGGCATGCGTATTAGTCATGTCTTTGTACGTAATTTTTATGTTGGTTTTGTGAAAGTAATTCGTAACTTTTGTTTCGTTCTCGGTTCCTTTTTCAAATTCTATTTGTCGATTATAATAATTAAGTGGTCTTTCTGTGATTTGTAAATGGTTACTGTTGTCTTCTTGAGCACTATGTATTGTTGCTCTTGTGCTAATTGTATCTTCGCCTAAGAAGTTTTCGTTTAATTGAATTCTGGACAGAGCATCTGCCACATAATTTTCTTTTCCTGGGACGTATTTAATTTGGAAATCAAACTCATTTAGCTTGATCTTCCACCTTTGTAATTTCATGTTAGGTTCTTTCATATTATTTAACCAGACGAGTGGTCTGTGATCACTAAGGATTTGAAATTGTCGACCAAAGAGATAGGACCTAAAGTATTTAGTGGCCCAAACGATTGCTAATAATTCTTTTTCAATCGTTGAATAATTTAACTCATGCTCGTTGAGAGTTCTACTTGCATAGCATATAGGCTTATGCTCTTGCGAAAGGACGGCCCCTATTGCCATATTACTCGCGTCTGTAGTTAATGAAAATGGTTTTTCGAAGTTAGGGTATATTAAAATTGGGTCGGATGTTATGAGTACTTTTAGCTTTTCAAACGCTAGTTCGTAGTCTCTGTCTTTTATATTGATTTTTGCTCCTTTTTTTAATTTAAGTGTTAATGGTTTTACTATATTAGCGAAATTTGGTATAAATTTCCTATAGAAACCACATAATCCTAGAAATGATTTTATTTCTTTTGGGGTTTTTGGAATTGGGAATTTGACAATTGCTTGTATCTTGTTGGGATTTGGTTTTATACCCTCAGTTGTGATGATGTGACCGAGAAATTCAGTTTCTTTTCTCATAAACTCGCATTTATCCAACTGTAGTTTTAAGTTAGCTTCTCTAAGCTTCTTAAATACCTTTTGTAGCGACAAAATGTGTTCCTCCAATGAAGTGGAAAAAATAATAATGTCGTCTAAGTAGACCAGACAATCTTTAAAAATTAAATCTTCTAAGAGATTGTTCATACAACGTTGGAACGTTGCAGGTGCATTCTTAAGACCAAATGGCATGCGAGTGTACTCGTAATGGCCATGTTTAGTCGAAAATGCGGTCTTGGGTATTGAACCAGGATCCATTTGGATTTGGTGGAAGCCTTTGGCTAGATCAATGGTTGTGAAATATTGACATTTTCCAAGTTTGTCTAATATTTCATCCATGATCGGGATAGGGTATTTATCATTAATAGTTAGTTCATTGAGATTGCGGTAATCTATGACTAACCGGAACTTTTGCTTTCCAGATGCATCGTTTTTCTTTGGAACGATTATTACTGGTGAGCAGTAAGGGGATTTGGATTTACGTATGATATTTTGTTTTATCATATCGCTTATTTGTTTATTTACTTCCTCATCGTATATTTGAGGATATTTGTATGGACGCTTGTAAATTGGGTCCTCATGTTTTGTTAGAATTTTGTGTTTAATTGTACTAGTGAAAGTCAAATTGTCACCTTCATGGTACTGGATATCACGAAATTCATGTAAAACTTTTTTTATTTTTTCTTTTTCTTCTGAGTTTAGGTGCTCTAGCCTAAACTCATTGTTTTCTATTAATTCATTATTAATAGCGAAGTTAAATGGTCTGTCCTCTGTTGAGGGTGGATCAAGGCACTCTTGTGCGGTCATGTCCTCTTCGACCTCTTCGTCGTTATATCTAAAACAAAAGTTAAATTCTCCTAAGGTTACGGATCCTTGTGCATAGTCTATTTTTGCTTGACATGCCTCAAGGTATTCTCTCCCAATCAGAACATCATAATGCTCTGAGAAGTCGTGAATATAGAATTTTTGTTTGCTCGGACAAATTTTGCTTGCTCCTAAGCGTATACTTTGTTTTAATTCAATAACACCATTTATGGTGTGAACCTTTAATGTTTCGTTGTAAACTGGAAAATTTAAGCGGTTTGTTTTCATTAGATTTATGGTTGAACCTGTGTCGATGACACATTTTAGAACTTCGTCATTCATAATCAATTTTATGAATGGATTTGTTCTGTTTGTTCCGAGGCTTGCTGATGAAAATTTTCGGATGTATCCATTTTCATCTGCCCACTGTTACTATCTCTTTGACGTTTAGTCGGAGGGTTTGGTGCATTCAAGCGTGAATGGGACTGATTTTGGTAGTTTAAGGGATTTTGGTATCTACCTTGACTTAATTTCTGTTGGAACTCGTGGTGAGCTTTCTGATTGTCTTCGGACTTATTATGCTGTTTATTTTGTGCGTGATAACTCTGATTCGTGTTGGAATAACCACTTGAAATGGTGGTTGGGTTAGCATTTTGCTGATAATTTCCCATGTTCCTACGATTGTTATTTGGATTTCCCTGAACATTATTATTTTTAGGTTTTTCAGTAACGCTATTTTCATATAATCCCTCTCTTTGAGCTACTTGCTTTAGTTTTTGTGTCGACGTAATGTCGTGTCTGGCTAACATCATGAAAAGCCTATCTGGTAATTTTTTTGTAATAACATCTTTGATTGTGTTATTCATAGCATTTGTATAAAGGGTTGTATTGCTAGGTATATTTTCTAGTGCTAACTTATTTAATATAACAAAAGATTTATTTTCGAGCTCCTCGATGAACTTACGGACGTTTCCTTGGTAATTCGTGTTGTATAAGCGTCGAAGGAGTTCTTCAAATGGTGTCTGCACTTTGTATTCTTCAATCAATGCGTTTCTCAGCTCCTGCCAAGTGTTGGCTGCTGTCCTTTGTGATATTCTCTGAGCATCTCCTGTGACTTGCAATTCGATGGCTCCGTATAAGATGCTATGTTGTCTAACATCTCGGGTTGGATACAGGTGTAGGATGTAATCTATCCTTTTAATGAAGGCGTTTAGTTGATCCGTTGATCCGTCAAAGCTTGGCACCTGTCTAAGTTGTGAAAGGGCCTGGTTGAGGTGTTGTTCTGATAATTCCATGGTCATCTTGATGTAATACACTTTTTTTGAATAGTTTTGAGTTTGTAGGTTTGAACTTTATTGTTCTTTGATTTTGCACTTTTATTTTAGGTTAAAGTTTGTGATGGATTATTGGTTAAATGTTTTTTTTTTTTGTGTGTGTGTCTTAAAAAGACTCAGTAATAACGTATTGCAGGGATCAAACGATATGCAAATCCAGTCGTTATTAACTGTAGTAGCTTTATTGCCCAAAGGGTCAATATTATTAAGCTACTAATGACCCGAAGGTTCTTGTGCGGATACGTATTCGAGAAAATTTTTATTACACTCCGACAACACTTTCGGTCGCGATTGTGCGTTAGATCTGGGAATTAATTATCCTTTAGCGATCTTTAATTTTTCCCGACGTATCCTACCGGCTGCGCCAATTATGTTTTACACGTTAGGTTACTATAAAAAAATATATTTCAATTTATTATTTTCACTTAACGGCTACTTTTGTTGAGTACATTCAGATTTGCTTCCCGAATATGAACTGATTTATCTAACTGTTGCGGTCGCTTAGCAAACTTCGCTTTGAGAGAGTTTGAGTCAAAATTGAGTGAAGTTTGAGCTGCGTCAGCAATTATGCGTGGGATAGTACTCTGATGGGAACATTGACAGTGGCGTGATATTTAGGGTGAATTGTTTATGTCTACCAAAGGGGGACAGTTTGATCTTGACCAATGTCGATGTTATCACCAGGCTCTTTGTTTACAATATTAGAAATGTTTATAATTGTGCTTATGCTTATGTGCTAAGTTATGTTAAAGGGTGGGTGCGACTATGGATATGTCACTATATATATATAGTTCATATAAATATACAATGCGAGTCGGCAGGCGCTGCAATCACAATCACATTCCATTTGTTAAATAAAAAAATAGGTGCTGGACTTGCGAATGCCCCTGAATTCCGAGTGCAACAGCTGTATATAATTACATATATAAAATGAAAACGGAACTTGTCTCAGAAGGCTGCAGACTGTATGCCCAAACGATAATGCCCGCGGTGAAGGTAGAAAAAATCCGCCAAAAGAGAGCAAGCCAAGGGGATAAGGAAGAAAAGCACGCTGGCCAATGTGCGAGGGTCACTAGACGCTGGACAGAGGGACATACAGGACACGGAGACGCGGGGACCCGGGGACACGGGGACACACAGGACGCACTGAGCAGCGTTGATTGTTGCAATTTCTCGTTAAATTGAATTCAGTCATTCAATGCGAGCTGCTCTGAGCTGAGGGCAGTCAGCTGAAGAGCCTCGAGCTGTGAGAGAGATCCAAGCTGCCTTGCTTATTTATGACAAGTGTCGGGACACAGGACATCGACGGGCAACGGGTAACTGCGGCAGACAGCGGACGATGAACAACAAAATGCGGCAATGACAACGGCGATGACAATGACAATGAATACGACGCATTATGAGATTGTGATTGCGATTGCGATTCCGATTGCGGGTTTCGTTTTCAAATTACACAAAACACATGGAAACAGGGCATTGGGCAGCTGATTGGCTTAAGTGGAGCATCAACAGCGCGTGGTTAATCAGCGGGAGTTGGCAGCCGCCCCACCTGCAGGGCAGCTGTTCGGGCAGCCAGGGCTCATTGTCGTAATGCGACTCTTTTAATGCCAATTTTTCAACACTTACCGAGTTTTTACACACGCTTGCATTCAAAATGTATTCCATTGTATGCGACAGCTTCACATTCCGACGACGGCAATTTTCAAAGGGGGTTAAGTCATGTCAAATTGCCAACCAAAGTGATTCGCCTGGTGGCTAGGCCAATTAAAGCTGGTAAATAATTGCAACTGAACTTTCAGATAACTGTAACTGTTCTTAATATGTATTGTTAATTTGTTTGTTCCTGCTTTGCTTTTTCTTTGTAACCATGAAACTTACGCTGAACTCGGTTTGGTTTACTACAACATTAAACATATATATATTCTATTTTATAAGCAACATATCATGTTTCTGACTCTAGCTCTTATTATTCACAAAAATTGCCCAACAAACAGGATACCGATATCGATTTTTATCGATTGCTTGGAAACGAAGTAAGTTAACGATTATCGGAAATAAACTCGATCTACGCGGAAACTAGGAGCACCTACTTCTAAAATTTCAAAAATTGTGGATTTTCTTTTTTTGATGCCAGTCGATAGAACAGATCCTTACGAGTCAAAAATGGTATGAAATTGCAAAATCGGACATTAATTGACGGAAATATTCCAAAAAAATCATCAAAATGGTTGAAGTTAGGAACGAATCGGATTTTTGTCAACAACATTTTTCAACCCATCGATGTTCAAATTGTTTGAATGCTAATTGATGGTAGGGATCCGTACGCATTCAAAAAGCTATAACATTTTAAAATCAGACATTATTTACCCGCGATATTATAAAAAAATCATCGAAAAAGTTTCGATTTTCGCACCGACCTCGACTTTGAAAAACAAAACCGCGATGATTTGGAAGGTCATATCGCGGAGTTATGTCGTTTTGGAACGTCATATCTCCGCGCGGAGCTATGTAACCCCTTGCCATTTTGTCGATTTGGGTCAAAATTTTGGATTTCCTTTTTTTGATGCCAATCGATAGAACTGCTCCTTACGAGTCAAAAACGGTATAAAATTCCAAAATCGGACATTATTTGACGGAAATATTCCAGCAAATCATCAAAAACGTTGAATTTACGAACGAATCGGTTTTTTGTCAACAACATTTTTCAACCCATCGATGTTCAAATTGCTTGAATACCAATCGCTAGTAGGGATTTGTACGCATTCAAAAAGGTATAATATTTTAAAATTAGACATTATTTACCCGAGATATTACAAATAAATCATCGAAAAAGATTAAACTTTCGCACCGACCTCGATTTTGAAAAAAAAAAAACAAACGTGATGATTTGGAACGTCATATCGCGGGGAGTTATGTCGTTTTGGAACGTCATATCTCCGCGCGGAGCTATGTAACCCCTTGCCATTTTGTCGATTTGGGTCAAAATTTTGGATTCCTTTTTATTGATGCCAATCGATAGAACTGCTCCTTACGAGTCAAAAACGGTATAAAATTCTAAAATCTGACATTATATGACGGAAATATTCCAAAAAAGCATCAAAAAGATGGAATTTACGACCGAAGCGGTTTTTTGTCAACAACATTTTTCAGCCCATCGATGATTAATTTGTTTGAATGCTCATTGATGGTAAATCCGTACGCATTCAAAAAGGTATAACTTTTAAAAATCAGACATTATTTACCAGAGATATTTATGATGATTTGGAAGGTCATATCGCGGGGAGTTATGTCGTTTTGGAACGTCATATCTCCGCGCGGAGCTATGTAACCCCTTGCCATTTTGTCGATTTGGGTCAAAATTTTGGATTTCCTTTTTTGCCAATCGATAGAACTGCTCCTTACGAGTCAAAAACGGTATAAAATTCTAAATTCGGACATTATTTGACGGAAATATTCCAGCAAATCATCAAAAACGTTAAATTTACGAACGAATCGGTTTTTTGTCAACAACATTTTTCAACCCATCGATGTTCAAATTGCTTGAATACCAATTGCTGGTAGGGATCCGTACGCATTCAAAAAGGTATAATATTTTAAAATCAGACATTATTTACCCGAGATATTACAAAAAAATCATCGAAAAAGATTCAATTTTCGCACCGACCTCGATTTAAAAAAAAAAAGACAAACGTGATGATTTGGAAGGTCATATTGCGGGGAGTTATGTCGTTTTGGAACGTCATATCTCCGCGCGGAGCTATGTAACCCCTTGCCATTTTGTCGATTTGGGTCAAAATTTTGGATTCCTTTTTTCTGATGCCAGTCGATAGAACTGCTCCTTACGAGTCAAAAACGGTATAAAATTCCAAAATCGGACATTATTTGACGGAAATATTCCAAAAAAGCATCAAAAAGATGGAATTTACGACCGAAGCGGTTTTTTGTCAACAACATTTTTCAACCCATCGATGATTAATTTGTTTGAATGCTAATTGATGGTAGAGATCCGTACGCATTCAAAAAGGTATAACTTTTAAAAATCAGACATTATTTACCAGAGATATTAATGATGATTTGGAAGGTCATATCGCGGGGAGTTATGTCGTTTTGAAACGTCATATCTCCGCGCGGAGCTATGTAACCCCTTGCCATTTTGTCGATTTGGGTCAAAATTTTGGATTTCCTTTTTTTTGTTGCCAATCTATAGAACTGCTCCTTACCAGAGATATTTACCAGAGATATTGTAAAAAAATCATCGAAAAAGTTTCGATATTCGCACGGACTTCGATTTTGAAAAAAAAATACGTGATGATTTGGAAGTTCATATCGAGGGGAGTTACGTCGTTCTGAAACGTCATATCTCCGCGCGGAGCTATGTAACCCCTTGCCATTTTGTCGATTTGGGTCAAAATTTTGGATTCCTTTTTTTGATGCCAATTGATAGAACTGCTCCTTACGAGTCAAAAACGGTATAAAATTCCAAAATCGGACATTATTTGACGGAAATATTCCAGCAAGTCATCAATAACGTTGAATTTACAAACGAATCGGTTTTTTGTCAACAACATTTTCCAACCCATCGATGTTCAATTTGTTTGAATGCCAATTGATGGTAGGGATCCGTACGCATTCAAAAAGGTATAATATTTTAAATTCAGACATTATTTACCCGAGATATTACAAAAAAATCATCGAAAAAGATTCAATTTTCGCACCGACCTCGATTTTAAAAAAAAAAAGACAAACGTGATGATTTGGAAGGTCATATTGCGGGGAGTTATGTCGTTTTGGAACGTCATATCTCCGCGCGGAGCTATGTAACCCCTTGCCATTTTGTCGATTTGGGTCAAAATTTTGGATTCCTTTTTTCTGATGCCAGTCGATAGATTTGCTCCTTACGAGTCAAAAACGGTATAAAATTCCAAAATCGGACATTATTTGACGGAAATATTCCAAAAAAGCATCAAAAAGATGGAATTTACGACCGAAGCGGTTTTTTGTCAACAACATTTTTCAACCCATCGATGATTAATTTGTTTGAATGCTAATTGATGGTAGAGATCCGTACGCATTCAAAAAGGTATAACTTTTAAAAATCAGACATTATTTACCAGAGATATTAATGATGATTTGGAAGGTCATATCGCGGGGAGTTATGTCGTTTTGAAACGTCATATCTCCGCGCGGAGCTATGTAACCCCTTGCCATTTTGTCGATTTGGGTCAAAATTTTGGATTTCCTTTTTTTTGTTGCCAATCTATAGATCTGCTCCTTACCAGAGATATTTACCAGAGATATTGTAAAAAAATCATCGAAAAAGTTTCGATATTCGCACGGACTTCGATTTTGAAAAAAAAATACGTGATGATTTGGAAGTTCATATCGAGGGGAGATATGTCGTTCTGAAACGTCATATCTCCGCGCGGAGCTATGTAACCCCTTGCCATTTTGTCGATTTGGGTCAAAATTTTGGATTCCTTTTTTTGATGCCAATCGATAGAACTGCTCCTTACGAGTCAAAAACGGTATAAAATTCCAAAATCGGACATTATTTGACGGAAATATTCCAAAAAAGGCATCAAAAAGATGGAATTTACGACCGAATCGGTTTTTTTTCAACAACATTTTTCAACCCATCGATGATTAATTTTTTTGAATGCTAATTGATGGTAGAGATCCGTACGCATTCAAAAAGGTATAACTTTTAAAAATCAGACATTATTTACCAGAGATATTTATGATGATTTGGAAGGTCATATTGCGGGTAGTTATGTCGTTTTGGAACGTCATATCTCCGCGCGGAGCTATGTAACCCCTTGCCATTTTGTCGATTTGGGTCAAAATTTTGGATTTCCTTTTTTTGATGCCAATTGATAGAACTGCTCCTTACGAGTCAAAAACGGTATAAAATTCCAAAATCGGACATTATTTGACGGAAATATTCCAGCAAGTCATCAATAACGTTGAATTTACAAACGAATCGGTTTTTTGTCAACAACATTTTCCAACCCATCGATGTTCAATTTGTTTGAATGCCAATTGATGGTAGGGATCCGTACGCATTCAAAAAGCTATAACATTTTAAAATCAGGCATTATTTACCAGAGATATTGTAAAAAAATCATCGAAAAAGTTTCGATTTTCGCACCGACCTCGATTTTGAAAAAAAAAAACAAACGTGATGATTTGGAAGGTCATATCGCGCGGGAGTTATGTCGTTTTGAAACGTCATATCTCCGCGCGGAGCTATGTAACCCCTTGCCATATTGTCGATTTGGGTCAAAATTTGGATTTCCTTTTTTTGATGCCAATCGATAGAACTGCTCCTTACGAGTCAAAAACGGTATAAAATTCCAAAATCGGACATTATTTGACGGAAATATTCCAAAAAAGCATCAAAAAAATGGAATTTACGACCGAAGCGGTTTTTTATCAACAACATTTCTTAACCCATCGATGATTAATTTGTTTGAATGCTAATTGATGGTAGAGATCCGTACGCATTCAAAAAGGTATAACTTTTAAAAATCAGACATTATTTACCAGAGATATTTATGATGATTTGGAAGGTCATATCGCGGGGAGTTATGTCGTTTTGAAACGTCATATACCCGCGCGGAGCTATGTAACCCCTTGCCATTTTGTCGATTTGGGTCAAAATTTTGGATTTCCTTTTTTTGATGCCAATCTATAGAACTGCTCCTTACCAGAGATATTTACCAGAGATATTGTAAAAAAATCATCGAAAAAGTTTCGATATTCGCACCGACTTCGATTTTGAAAAAAAAAACGTGATGATTTGGAAGTTCATATCGGGGGGAGTTATGTCGTTTTGAAACTTCATATCTCCGCGCGGAGCTATGTAACCCCTTGCCATTTTGTCGATTTGGGTCAAAATTTTGGATTCCTTTTTTTGATGCCAATCGATAGAACTGCTCCTTACGAGTCAAAAACGGTATAAAATTCCAAAATCGGACATTATTTGACGGAAATATTCCAAAAAAGCATCAAAAAAATGGAATTTACGACCGAAGCGGTTTTTTATCAACAACATTTCTGAACCCATCGATGATTAATTTGTTTGAATGCTAATTGATGGTAGAGATCCGTACGCATTCAAAAAGGTATAACTTTTAAAAATCAGACATTATTTACCAGAGATATTTATGATGATTTGGATGGTCATATCGCGGGGAGTTATGTCGTTTTGAAACGTCATATCTCCGCGCGGAGCTATGTAACCCCTTGCCATTTTGTCGATTTGGGTCAAAATTTTGGATTTCATTTTTTTGATGCCAATCGATAGAACTGCTCATTACGAGTCAAAAACGGTATAAAATTCCAAAATCGGACATTATTTGACGGAAATATTCCAGCAAGTCATCAATAACGTTGAATTTACAAACGAATCGGTTTTTTGTCAGCAACATTTTCCAACCCATCGATGTTCAATTTGTTTGAATGCCAATTGATGGTAGGGATCCGTACGCATTCAAAAAGCTATAACATTTTAAAATCAGACATTATTTACCCGAGATATTGTAAAAGAATCATCGAAAAAGTTTCGATTTTGGCACCGGCTTCGATTTTGAAAAAAAAAAAAACGTGATGATTTGGAAGGTCATATCGCGGGGAGTTATGTCGTTTTGAAACGTCATATCTCCGCGCGGAGCTATGTAACCCCTTGCCATTTTGTCGATTTGGGTCAAAATTTTGGATTTCCTTTTTTTTTGTTGCCAATCTATAGAACTGCTCCTTACCAGAGATATTTACCAGAGATATTGTAAAAAAATCATCGAAAAAGTTTCGATATTCGCACGGACTTCGATTTTGAAAAAAAAATACGTGATGATTTGGAAGTTCATATCGAGGGGAGTTATGTCGTTCTGAAACGTCATACCTCCGCGCGGAGCTATGTAACCCCTTGCCATTTTGTCGATTTGGGTCAAAATTTTGGATTTCCTTTTTTTGATGCCAATCGATAGAACTGCTCCTTACGAGTCAAAAACGGTATAAAATTCCAAAATCGGACATTATTTGACGGAAATATTCCAAAAAAGCATCAAAAAAATGGAATTTACGACCGAAGCGGTTTTTTATCAACAACATTTCTTAACCCATCGATGATTAATTTGTTTGAATGCTAATTGATGGTAGAGATCCGTACGTATTCAAAAATGTATAACTTTTAAAAATCAGACATTATTTACCAGAGATATTTATGATGATTTGGAAGGTCATATCGCGGGGAGTTATGTCGTTTTGAAACGTCATATCCCCGCGCGAAGCTATGTAACCCCTTGCCATTTTGTCGATTTGGGTCAACATTTTGGATTTCCTTTTTTTGACGACAATCGATAGAACTGATCCTTACGAGTCAAAAATCGTATAAAATTCCAAAATCGGACATTATTTGACGGAAATATTCCAGCAAATCATCATTAACGTTGAATTTACAAACGAATCGGTTTTTTGTCAACAACATTTTCCAACCCATCGATGTTCAATTTGTTTGAATGCCAATTGATGGAAGGGATCCGTACGCATTCAAAAAGCTATAACATTTTAAAATCAGACATCATTTACCCGAGATATTGTAAAAGAATCATCGAAAAAGTTTCGATTTTGGCACCGGCTTCGATTTTGAAAAAAAAAAACGTGATGATTTGGAAGGTCATATCGCAGGGAGTTATGTCGTTTTGAAACGTCATATCTCCGCGCGGAGCTATGTAACCCCTTGCCATTTTGTCGATTTGGGTCAAAATTTTGGATTTCCTTTTTTTGATGCCAATCTATAGAACTGCTCCTTACGAGTCAAAAACGGTATAAAATTCCAAAATCGGACATTATTTGACGGAAATATTCCAGCAAATCATCAATAACGTTGAATTTACAACCGAATCGGTTTTTTGTCAACAACATTTTCCAACCCATCGATGTTCAATTTGTTTGAATGCCAATTGATGGAAGGGATCCGTACGCATTCAAAAAGCTATAACATTTTAAAATCAGACATCATTTACCCGAGATATTGTAAAAGAATCATCGAAAAAGTTTCGATTTTGGCACCGGCTTCGATTTTGAAAAAAAAAACGTCATGATTTGGAAGTTCATATCGAGGGGAGTTATGTCGTTTTGAAACGTCATATCTCCGCGCGGAGCTATGTAACCCCTTGCCATTTTGTCGATTTGGGTCAAAATTTTGGATTCCCTTTTTGATGCCAATCGATAGAACTGCTCCTTACGAGTCAAAAACGGTATAAAATTCCAAAATCGGACATTATTTGACGGAAATATTCCAAAAAAGCATCAAAAAGATGGAATTTACGACCGAAGCGGTTTTTTATCAACAACATTTCTTAACCCATCGATGATTAATTTGTTTGAATGCTAATTGATGGTAGAGATCCGTACGCATTCAAAAAGGTATAACTTTTAAAAATCAGACATTATTTACCAGAGATATTTATGATGATTTGGATGGTCATATCGCGGGGAGTTATGTCGTTTTGAAACGTCATATCTCCGCGCGGAGCTATGTAACCCCTTGCCATTTTGTCGATTTGGGTCAAAATTTTGGATTTCCTTTTTTTGACTTCAATCGATAGAACTGCTCATTACGAGTCAAAAACGGTACTAAATTCCAAAATCGGACATTATTTGACGAAATATTCCAGCAAGTCATCAATAACGTTGAATTTACAAACGAATCGGTTTTTTGTCAACAACATTTTCCAACCCATCGATGTTCAATTTGTTTGAATGCCAATTGATGGTAGGGATCCGTACACATTCAAAAAGCTATAACATTTTAAAATCAGGCATTATTTACCAGAGATATTGTAAAAAAATCATCGAAAAAGTTTCGATTTTCGCACCGACCTCGATTTTGAAAAAAAAAAACAAACGTGATGATTTGGAAGCTCATATCGCGCGGGAGTTATGTCGTTTTGAAACGTCATATCTCCGCGCGGAGCTATGTAACCCCTTGCCATATTGTCGATTTGGGTCAAAATTTGGATTTCCTTTTTTTGATGCCAATCGATAGAACTGCTCCTTACGAGTCAAAAACGGTATAAAATTCCAAAATCGGACATTATTTGACGGAAATATTCCAGTAAATCATCAATAACGTTGAATTTACAAACGAATCGGTTTTTTGTCAGCAACATTTTCCAACCCATCGATGTTCAATTTGTTTGAATGCCAATTGATGGTAGGGATCCGTACGCATTCAAAAAGCTATAACATTTTCGATTTTGGCACCGGCTTCGATTTTGAAAAAAAAAAACGTGATGATTTGGAAGGTCATATCGCGGGGAGTTATGTCGTTTTGAAACGTCATATCTCCGCGCGGAGCTATGTAACCCCTTGCCATTTTGTCGATTTGGGTCAAAATTTGGATTTCCTTTTTTTGATGCCAATCGATAGAACTGCTCATTACGAGTCAAAAACGGTATAAAATTCCAAAATCGGACATTATTTGACGGAAATATTCCAAAAAAGGCATCAAAAAGATGGAATTTACGACCGAATCGGTTTTTTGTCAACAACATTTTTCAACCCATCGATGATTAATTTGTTTGAATGCTAATTGATGGTAGAGATCCGTACGTATTCAAAAATGTATAACTTTTAAAAATCAGATATTATTTACCAGAGATATTTATGATGATTTGGAAGGTCATATCGCGGGGAGTTATGTCGTTTTGAAACGTCATATACCGGCGCGAAGCTATGTAACCCCTTGCCATTTTGTCGATTTGGGTCAAAATTTTGGATTTCCTTTTTTTGACGACAATCGATAGAACTGATCCTTACGAGTCAAAAATCGTATAAAATTCCAAAATCGGACATTATTTGACGGAAATATTCCAGCAAATCATCATTAACGTTGAATTTACAAACGAATCGGTTTTTTGTCAACAACATTTTCCAACCCATCGATGTTCAATTTGTTTGAATGCCAATTGATGGAAGGGATCCGTACGCATTCAAAAAGCTATAACATTTTAAAATCAGACATCATTTACCCGAGATATTGTAAAAGAATCATCGAAAAAGTTTCGATTTTGGCACCGGCTTCGATTTTGAAAAAAAAAAACGTGATGATTTGGAAGGTCATATCGCGGGGAGTTATGTCGTTTTGAAACGTCATATCTCCGCGCGGAGCTATGTAACCCCTTGCCATTTTGTCGATTTGGGTCAAAATTTTGAATTTCCTTTTTTTGATGCCAATCTATAGAACTGCTCCTTACCAGAGATATTTACCAGAGATATTGTAAAAAAATCATCGAAAAAGTTTCGATATTCGCACCGACTTCGATTTTGAAAAAAAAACGTGATGATTTGGAAGTTCATATCGAGGGGAGTTATGTCGTTTTGAAACGTCATATCTCCGCGCGGAGCTATGTAACCCCTTGCCATTTTGTCGATCTGGGTCAAAATTTTGGATTTCCTTTTTTTGATGCCAATCGATAGAACTGCTCATTACGAGTCAAAAACGGTATAAAATTCCAAAATCGGACATTATTTGACGGAAATATTCCAGCAAATCATCAATAACGTTGAATTTACAAACGAATAGGTTTTTTGTCAACAACATTTTCCAACCCATCGATGTTCAATTCGTTTGAATGCCAATTGATGGTAGGGATCCGTATTCATTCAAAAAGCTATAACATTTTAAAATCAGACATTATTTACCCGAGATATTGTAAAAGAATCATCGAAAAAGTTTCGATTTTGGCACCGGCTTCGATTTTGAAAAAAAAAAACGTGATGATTTGGAAGGTCATATCGCGGGGAGTTATGTCGTTTTGAAACGTCATATCTCCGCGCGGAGCTATGTAACCCCTTGCCATTTTGTCGATTTGGGTCAAAATTTTGGATTTCCTTTTTTTGATGCCAATCTATAGAACTGCTCCTTACGAGTCAAAAACGGTATAAAATTCCAAAATCAGACATTATTTGACGGAAATATTCCAAAAAAGCATCAAAAAAATGGAGTTTACGACCGAAGCGGTTTTTTATCAACAACATTTCTTAACCCATCGATGATTAATTTGTTTGAATGCTAATTGATGGTAGAGATCCGTACGCATTCAAAAAGGTATAACTTTTAAAAATCAGACATTATTTAGCAGAGATATTTATGATGATTTGGATGGTCATATCGCGGGGAGTTATGTCGTTTTGAAACGTCATATCTCCGCGCGGAGCTATGTAACCCCTTGCCATTTTGTCGATTTGGGTCAAAATTTTGGATTTCCTTTTTTTGATGCCAATCTATAGAACTGCTCCTTACGAGTCAAAAACGGTATAAAATTCCAAAATCGGACATTATTTGACGGAAATATTCCAGCAAATCATCAATAACGTTGAATTTACAACCGAATCGGTTTTTTGTCAACAACATTTTCCAACCCATCGATGTTCAATTTGTTTGAATGCCAATTGATGGAAGGGATCCGTACGCATTCAAAAAGCTATAACATTTTAAAATCAGACATTATTTACCCGAGATATTGTAAAAAAATCATCGAAAAAGTTTCGATTTTCGCACCGACCTCGATTTTGAAAAAAAAAACAAACGTGATGATTTGGAAGGTCATATCGCGTGGAGTTATGTCGTTTTGAAACGTCATATCTCCGCGCGGAGCTATGTAACCCCTTGCCATTTTGTCGATTTGGGTCAAAATTTGGATTTCCTTTTTTTGATGCCAATCTATAGAACTGCTCCTTACGAGTCAAAAACGGTATAAAATTCCAAAATCGGACATTATTTGACGGAAATATTCCAGCAAATCATCAATAAAGTTGAATTTACAACCGAATCGGTTTTTTGTCAACAACATTTTCCAACCCATCGATGTTCAATTTGTTTGAATGCCAATTGATGGAAGGGATCCGTACGCATTCAAAAAGCTATAACATTTTAAAATCAGACATTATTTACCCGAGATATTGTTAAAAGAATCATCGAAAAAGTTTCGATTTTGGCACCGGCTTCGATTTTGAAAAAAAAAAACGTGATGATTTGGAAGGTCATATCGCGCGGAGTTATGTCGTTTTGAAACGTCATATCTCCGCGCGGAGCTATGTAACCCCTTGCCATTTTGTCGATTTGGGTCAAAATTTTGGTTTTCCTTCTTTTGATACCAATTGATAGAACTGCTCCTTACGAGTCAAAAACGGTTTAAAATTCCAAAATCGGACATTATTTGACGGAAATATTCCAGCAAATCATCAATAACGTTGAATTTACAAACGAATCGGTTTTTTGTCAACAACATTTTCCAACCCATCGATGTTCAATTTGTTTGAATGCCAATTGATGGAAGGGATCCGTACGCATTCAAAAAGCTATAACATTTTAAAATCAGACATTATTTACCCGAGATATTGTAAAAGAATCATCGAAAAAGTTTCGATTTTGGCACCGGCTTCGATTTTGAAAAAAAAAAACGTGATGATTTGGAAGGTCATATCGCGCGGAGTTATGTCGTTTTGAAACGTCATATCTCCGCGCGGAGCTATGTAACCCCTTGCCATTTTGTCGATTTGGTTCAAAATTTTGGATTTCCTTTTTTTGATGCCAATCTATAGAACTGCTCCTTACCAGAGATATTTACCAGAGATATTGTAAAAAAATCATCGAAAAAGTTTCGATATTCGCTCCGACTTCGATTTTGAAAAAAAAAAACCTGATGATTTGGAAGTTCATATCGAGGGGAGTTATGTCGTTTTGAAACGTCATATTTCCGCGCGGAGCTATGTAACCCCTTGCCATTTTGTCGATTTGGGTCAAAATTTTGGATTCCTTTTTTTGATGCCAATCGATAGAACTGCTCCTTACGAGTCAAAAATCGTATAAAATTTCATAATCGGACATTATTTGAGGGAAATATTCCAACAAATCATCAAAAATATGGAATTTACGACCGAAGCGGATTTTTGTCAACAACATTTTTCAACCCATCGATGATTAATTTGTTTGAATGCTCATTGATGGTAGAGATCCGTACGCATTCAAAAAGGTATAACTTTTAAAAATCAGACATTATTTACCAGAGATATTTATGATGATTTGGAAGGTCATATCGCGCGGAGTTATGTCGTTTTGAAACGTCATATCTCCGCGCGGAGCTATGTAACCCCTTGCCATTTTGTCGATTTGGGTCAAAATTTTGGATTTCCTTTTTTTGATGCCAATCTATAGAACTGCTCCTTACCATAGATATTTACCAGAGATATTGTAAAAAAATCATCGAAAAAGTTTCGATATTCGCTCCGACTTCGATTTTGAAAAAAAAACCTGATGATTTGGAAGTTCATATCGAGGGGAGTTATGTCGTTTTGAAACGTCATATCTCCGCGCGGAGCTATGTAACCCCTTGCCATTTTGTCGATTTGGGTCAAAATTTTGGATTCCTTTTTTTGATGCCAATCGATAGAACTGCTCCTTACGAGTCAAAAATCGTATAAAATTTCATAATCGGACATTATTTGAGGGAAATATTCCAACAAATCATCAAAAATATGGAATTTACGACCGATGCGGATTTTTGTCAACAACATTTTTCAACCCATCGATGATTAATTTGTTTGAATGCTCATTGATGGTAGAGATCCGTACGCATTCAAAAAGGTATAACTTTTAAAAATCAGACATTATTTACCAGAGAT
The DNA here is from genome assembly GCF_030788295.1 of Drosophila virilis. Lineage (NCBI taxonomy): Eukaryota > Metazoa > Arthropoda > Insecta > Diptera > Drosophilidae > Drosophila > Drosophila virilis. The sequence continues at coordinate 25,842,083 of NC_091543.1, read as the reverse complement.
ATTTATGATGATTTGGATGGTCATATCGCGGGGAGTTATGTCGTTTTGAAACGTCATATCTCCGCGCGGAGCTATGTAACCCCTTGCCATTTTGTCGATTTGGGTCAAAATTTTGGATTTCCTTTTTTTGATGCCAATCTATAGAACTGCTCCTTACGAGTCAAAAACGGTATAAAATTCCAAAATCGGACATTATTTGACGGAAATATTCCAGCAAATCATCAATAACGTTGAATTTACAAACGAATCGGTTTTTTGTCAACAACATTTTCCAACCCATCGATGTTCAATTTGTTTGAATGCCAATTGATGGTAGGGATCTGTACGCATTCAAAAAGCTATAACATTTTAAAATCAGACATTATTTACCCGAGATATTGTAAAAGAATCATCGAAAAAGTTTCGATTTTGGCACCGGCTTCGATTTTGAAAAAAAAAAACGTGATGATTTGGAAGGTCATATCGCGCGGAGTTATGTCGTTTTGAAACGTCATATCTCCGCGCGGAGCTATGTAACCCCTTGCCATTTTGTCGATTTGGGTCAAAATTTTGGATTTCCTTTTTTTGATGCCAATCTATAGAACTGCTCCTTACCAGAGATATTTACCAGAGATATTGTAAAAAAATCATCGAAAAAGTTTCGATATTCGCTCCGACTTCGATTTTGAAAAAAAAACCTGATGATTTGGAAGTTCATATCGAGGGGAGTTATGTCGTTTTGAAACGTCATATCTCCGCGGGGAGCTATGTAACCCCTTGCCATTTTGTCGATTTGGGTCAAAATTTTGGATTTCCTTTTTTTGATGCCAATCGATAGAACTGCTCCTTATGAGTCAAAAACGGTATAAAATTCCAAAATCGGACATTATTTGACGGAAATATTCAGCAGATCATCAATAACGTTGAATTTACAAACGAATCGGTTTTTTGTCAACAACATTTTCCAACCCATCGATGTTCAATTTGTTTGAATGCGAATTGATGGTAGGGATCCGTACGCATTCAAAAAGCTATAACATTTTAAAATCAGACATTATTTACCCGAGATATTGTAAAAGAATCATCGAAAAAGTTTCGATTTTGGCACCGGCTTCGATTTTGAAAAAAAAAACAAACGTGATGATTTGGAAGGTCATATCGCGGGGAGTTATGTCGTTTTGAAACGTCATATCTCCGCGCGAAGCTATGTAACCCCTTGCCATTTTGTCGATTTGGTTCAAAATTTTGGATTTCCTTTTTTTGATGCCAATTGATAGAACTGCTCCTTACGAGTCAAAAACGGTATAAAATTCCAAAATCGGACATTATTTGACGGAAATATTCCAGCAAATCATCAATAACGTTGAATTTACAAACGAATCGGTTTTTTGTCAACAACATTTTTCAACCCATCGATGTTCAATTTGTTTGAATGCCAATTGATGGTAGGGATCCGTACGCATTCAAAAAGCTATAACATTTTCAATCAGACATTATTTACCCGAGATATTGTAAAAAAATCATCGAAAAAGTTTCGATATTCGCACCGACCTCGATTTAGAAAAAAAAAAACAAACGTGATGATTTGGAAGGTCATATCGCGCGGAGTTATGTCGTTTTGAAACGTCATATCTCCGCGCGGAGCTATGTAACCCCTTGCCATTTTGTCGATTTGGGTCAAAATTTTGGATTCCTTTTTTTGATACCAATCGATAGAACTGCTCCTTACGAGTCAAAAACGGTATAAAATTCCAAAATCGGACATTATTTGACGGAAATATTCCAGCAAATCATCAATAACGTTGAATTTACAAACGAATCGGTTTTTTGGCAACAACATTTTCCAACCCATCGATGTTCAATTTGTTTGAATGCGAATTGATGGTAGGGATCCGTACGCATTCAAAAAGCTATAACATTTTAAAATCAGACATTATTTACCCGAGATATTGTAAAAGAATCATCGAAAAAGTTTCGATTTTGGCACCGGCTTCGATTTTGAAAAAAAAAAAACGTGATGATTTGGAAGGTCATATCGCGCGGAGTTATGTCGTTTTGAAACGTCATATCTCCGCGCGGAGCTATGTAACCCCTTGCCCTTTTGTCGATTTGGGTCAAAATTTTGGATTTCCTTTTTTTGATGCCAATCTATAGAACTGCTCCTTACCAGAGATATTTACCAGAGATATTGTAAAAGAATCATCGAAAAAGTTTCGATTTTCGCACCGACCTCGATTTTGAAAAAAAAAACGTGATGATTTGGAAGTTCATATCGAGGGGAGTTATGTCGTTTTGAAACGTCATATCTCCGCGCGGAGCTATGTAACCCCTTGCCATTTTGTCGATTTGGGTCAAAATTTTGGATTTCCTTTTTTTTATGCCAATCGATAGAACTGATCCTTACGAGTCAAAAATCGTATAAAATTTCAAAATCGGACATTATTTGACGGAAATATTCCAACAAATCATCAAAAATATGGAATTTACGACCGAAGCGGTTTTTTGTCAACAACATTTTTCAACCCATCGATGATTAATTTGTTTGAATGCTAATTGATGGTAGGGATCCGTACGCATTCAAAAAGCTATAACATTTTAAAATCAGACATTATCATATCTCCGCGCGGAGCTATGTAACCCCTTGCCATTTTGTCGATTTGGGTCAAAATTTTGGATTTCCTTTTTTTGATGCCAATCTATAGAACTGCTCCTTACCAGAGATATTTACCAGAGATATTGTAAAAAAATCATCGAAAAAGTTTCGATATTCGCACCGACTTCGATTTTGAAAAAAAAAAACGTGATGATTTGGAAGTTCGTATCGAGAGGAGTTATGTCGTTTTGAAACGTCATATCTCCGCGCGGAGCTATGTAACCCCTTGCCATTTTGTCGATTCCTTTTTTTGACGACAATCGATAGAACTGATCCTTACGAGTCAAAAATCGTATAAAATTTCATAATCGGACATTATTTGACGGAAATATTCCAACAAATCATCAAAAATATGGAATTTACGACCGAAGCGGATTTTTGTCAACAACATTTTTCAACCCATCGATGATTAATTTGTTTGAATGCCAATTGATGGTAGGGATCCGTACGCATTCAAAAAGGTATAACATTTTAAAATCAGACATTATCATATCTCCGCGCGGAGCTATGTAACCCCTTGCCATTTTGTCGATTTGGGTCAAAATTTTGAATTTCCTTTTTTTGATGCCAATCTATAGAACTGCTCCTTACCAGAGATATTGTAAAAAAATCATCGAAAAAGTTTCGATATTCGCACCGACTTCGATTTTAAAAAAAAAAAAACGTGATGATTTGGAAGTTCGTATCGAGGGGAGTTATGTCGTTTTGAAACGTCATATCTCCGCGCGGAGCTATGTAACCCCTTGCCATTTTGTCGATTTCGGTCAAAATTTTGGATTCCATTTTTTGACGACAATCGATAGAACTGATCCTTACGAGTCAAAAATCGTATAAAATTTCATAATCGGACATTATTTGACGGAAATATTCCAACAAATCATCAAAAATATGGAATTTACGACCTAAGCGGATTTTTGTCAACAACATTTTTCAACCCATCGATGATTAATTTGTTTGAATGCCAATTGATGGTAGGGATCCGTACGCATTCAAAAAGGTATAACATTTTAAAGTCAAACATTATTTACCCGAGATATTAAAAAAAAAATCATCGAAAAAGTTTCGATTTTCGCACCGACCTCGACTTTGAAAAAAAAAAGTGACGATTTGGAAGGTCATATCGCGGGGAGTTATGTCGTTTTGGAACATCATATCTCCACGCGGAGCTATTACCCGAGATATTCAAAAAATATCATCGAAAAAGTTTCGATTTTCTCGATTTTGAAAAAAAAGTGATGTAACCCCTTGCCATTTTGTCGATTTGGGTCAAAATTTTGGATTTCCTTTTTATGACGACAATCGATAGAACTGATCCTTACGAGTCAAAAATCGTATAAAATTTCAAAATCGGACATTATTTGACGGAAATATTCCAACAAATCATCAAAAATATGGAATTTACGACCGTTGCGGATTTTTGTCAACAACATTTTTCAACCCATCGATGATTAATTTGTTTGAATGCCAATTGATGGTAGGGATCCGTACGCATTCAAAAATGTATAACATTTTAAAATCAAACATTATTTACCCGAGATATTATCAAAAAATCATCGAAAAAGTTTCGATTTTCGCACCGACCTCAATTTTGAAAAAAAACAAACGTGATGATTTGGAAGGTCATATCGCGGGGAGTTATGTCGCTTTGGAACGTCATATCTCCGCGCGGAGCTATGTAACCCCTTGCCATTTTTTCGATTTAGGTCAAAATTTTGGATTCGTTTTTTTTATGCCAATCGATAAAACTGCTCCTTACGAGTCAAAAACGGTATAAAATTCCAAAATCGGACATTATTTGACGGAAATATTCCAGCAAATCATCAATAACGTTGAATTCACAAACGAATCGGTTTTTTGTCAACAACATTTTCCAACCCATCGATGTTCAATTTGTTTGAATGCCAATTGATGGTAGGGATCCGTACGCATTCAAAAAGCTATAACATTTTAAAATCAGATATTATTCACCCGAGATATTGTAAAAAAATCATCGAAAAAGTTTCGATTTTCGCACCGACTTCGATATTGAAAAAAAAAACGTGATGATTTGGAAGTTCATATCGCTGGGAGTTATGTCGTTTTGGAACGCCATATCTTCGCGCGGAGCTATGTAACCCCTTGCCATTTTGTCGATTTGGGTCAAAATTTTGGATTTCCTTTTTTTGATGCCAATCTATAGAACTGCTCCTTACCAGAGATATTTACCAGAGATATTGTAAAAAAATCATCGAAAAAGTTTCGATATTCGCACCGACTTCGATTTTGAAAAAAAAAACCTGATGATTTGGAAGTTCATATCGAGGGGAGTTATGTCGTTTTATCTCCGCGCGGAGCTATGTAACCCCTTGCCATTTTGTCGATTTGGGTCAAAATTTTGGATTTCTTTTTTTTGATGCCAATCGATAGAACTGCTCCTTACGAGTCAAAAACGGTATAAAATTCCAAAATCGTACATTATTTGACGGAAATATTCCAAAAAATCATCAAAAAGGTAGACTTTACAAAGTATTGTTTTTTTTTTTTTGTCAACAACATTTTTGAACCCATCGATGTTCAATTTGTTTGAATGCCAATTGATAGTAGGGACCCGTACACATTCAAAAAGATATAACATTTTAAAATCAGACATTATTTACCCGAAATATTTAAAAAAATCATCGAAAAAGTTTCGATTTTCGCACCGACCTCGATTTAAAAAAAAAAAAACCTGATGATTTGGAAGGTCATATCGCGGGGAGTTATGTCGTTTTGGAACGTCATATCTCCGCGCGGAGCTATGTAACCCCTTGCCATCTTGTCGATTTGGGTCAAAATTTTGGATTTCCTTTTTTTGATGCCAATCGATAGAACTGCTCCTTACGAGTCAAAAACGGTATAAAATTCCAAAATCGGACATTATTTGACGGAAATATTCCAGCAAATCATCAATAACGTTGAATTTACGAACGAATCGGTTTTTTGTCAACAACATTTTCCAACCCATCGATGTTCAATTTGTTTGAATGCCAATTGATGGTAGGGATCCGTACGCATTCAAAAAGCTATAACATTTTAAAATCAGATATTATTCACCCGAGATATTGTAAAAAAATCATCGAAAAAGTTTCGATTTTCGCACCGACTTCGATATTGAAAAAAAAAACGTGATGATTTGGAAGTTCATATCGCTGGGAGTTATGTCGTTTTGAAACGTCATATCTCCGCGCGAAGCTATGTAACCCCTTGCCATTTTGTCGATTTGGGTCAAAATTTTGGATTTCCTTTTTTTGATGCCAATCTATAGAACTGCTGCTTACCAGAGATATTTAACAGAGATATTGTAAAAAAATCATCGAAAAAGTTTCGATATTCGCACCGACTTCGATATTGAAAAAAAAAACGTGATGATTTGGAAGTTCATATCGCTGGGAGTTATGTCGTTTTGAAACGTCATATCTCCGCGCGAAGCTATGTAACCCCTTGCCATTTTGTCGATTTGGGTCAAAATTTTGGATTTCCTTTTTTTGATGCCAATCTATAGAACTGCTGCTTACCAGAGATATTTAACAGAGATATTGTAAAAAAATCATCGAAAAAGTTTCGATATTCGCACCGACTTCGATATTGAAAAAAAAAACGTGATGATTTGGAAGTTCATATCGCGGGGAGTTATGTCGTTTTGAAACGTCATATCTCCGCGCGGAGCTATGTAACCCCATTTTGTCGATTTGGGTCAAAATTTGGATTTCCTTTTTTTGATGCCAATCGATAGAATTGCTCCTTACGAGTCAAAAACGGTATAAAATTCCAAAATCGGACATTATTTGACGGAAATATTCCAACAAATCATCAAAAAGGTTGACCTTACGAACTAATGTTTTTTTTGTCTTTAACATTTTTTAACCCAACGATGTTTAATAGTTCAGTATATCTTATCGTATCATGGAATATTTGTGTATACTAAAAAAGTCAATTGCATTTAAATTTTGTCTTAAATTGGTTGGCAATAAAAGTTGGGTTATTAACTTGATTTATAGCTCTGTGGTGGTAGCGGAGAGGTGGCGATAGGTATAAAATGAAAGATACTTGACAAATATATAATATTCTACAAGCAAGATATCATGTTTCGTGACTCTAGCTCTTTTTATTTACCAAAATTGCCCAAAAAACAGGATATCGGGAGTTTAATTTCAGTTACAATGTTTAGACTTTAAATACCCTTGAACTCTCTCTCACACACACTTGACACACTTTGCATTTGTTCGTCTATTGATCGGACTTGCAGTTGGCACTTAAATTGATAGACAGCTGCAGCTAAAATAATGCCACATTTTGGCCAATGCACATTTTGGCTGGGTTAACTAATGAGGGAGTTGCTACTGTTGGTGCTGCAGTGCGGGGAGGGAGGTTAGGAAGCGACGGCTCGTAAATAACTAAAATGCCAACCACATAACCACAGGAAAAGGCAGCCA